>NC_042981.1:3021759-3349259 GCF_901001165.1 Salmo trutta | reverse complement strand
TCTCAGGTTTAGCCTGACCTCTAGTGGTTATGAGTGGTAGTACACCAGTCTCAGGTTTAGTATGACCTCTAGTGGTTATGAGTGGTAGTACCACCAGTCTCAGGTTTAGTATGTCCTCTAGAGTGGGGTCAATGTGGGCTGGTCCAGGTGAGTTATAGAGTGGGGTCAACGTGGGCTGGTCCAGGTGAGTTATAGAGTGGGGTCAACGTGGGCTGGTCCAGGTGAGTTATATAGTGGTGTCTGGGGTCAAAGTGGGCTGGTCCAGGTGAGTTATAGAGTGGTGTCTGGGGTCAACGTGGGCTGGTCCAGGTGAGTTATATAGTGGTGTCTGGGGTCAACGTGGGCTGGTCCAGGTGAGTTATATAGTGGTGTCTGGGGTCAACGTGGGCTGGTCCAGGTGAGTTATAGAGTGGGGTCAACGTGGGCTGGTCCAGGTGATTTATATAGTGGTGTCTGGGGTCAACGTGGGCTGGTCCAGGTGAGTTATAGTGTGGGGTCAACGTGGGCTGGTCCAGGTGAGTTATAGAGTGGTGTCTGGGGTCAACGTGGGCTGGTCCAGGTGAGTTATAGGGTGGTGTCTGGGGTCAACGTGGGCTGGTCCAGGTGAGTTATAGAGTGGTGTCTGGGGTCAACGTGGGCTGGTCCAGGTGAGTTATATAGTGGTGTCTGGGGTCAACGTGGGCTGGTCCAGGTGAGTTATAGAGTGGTGTCAAAGTGGGCTGGTCCAGGTGAGTTATATAGTGGGGTCAACGTGGGCTGGTCCAGGTGAGTTATATAGTGGTGTCAACCCGGGCTGGTCCAGGTGAGTTATAGAGTGGTGTCAACCCGGGCTGGTCCAGGTGAGTTATAAAGTGGTGTCTGGGGTCAACGTGGGCTGGTCCAGGTGAGTTATAGTGTGGTGTCTGGGGTCAACGTGGGCTGGTCCAGGTGAGTTATATAGTGGTGTCTGGGGTCAACGTGGGCTGGTCCAGGTGAGTTATAGAGTGGTGTCAACGTGCGCTGGTCCAGGTGAGTTATATAGTGGTGTCTGGGGTCAATGTGGGCTGGACCAGGTGAGTTATAGAGTGGGGTCAACGTGGGCTGGTCCAGGTGAGTTATATAGTTTTGTCAACGTGGGCTGGACCAGGTGAGTTATAGAGTGGGGTCAACGTGGGCTGGTCCAGGTGAGTTATATAGTGGGGTCAACGTGGGCTGGTCCAGGTGAGTTATATAGTGGTGTCTGGGGTCAATCTGGGCTGGTCCAGGTGAGTTATATAGTGGTGTCTTGGGTCAACGTGGGCTGGTCCAGGTGAGTTATATAGTGGGGTCAACGTGGGCTGGTCCAGGTGAGTTATATAGTGGGGTCAACGTGGGCTGGTCCAGGTGAGTTATAGTGTGGTGTCTGGGGTCAACGTGGGCTGGTCCAGGTGAGTTATATAGTGGTGTCTGGGGTCAGCGTGGGCTGGTCCAGGTGAGTTATATAGTGGTGTCAACGTGGGCTGGTCCAGGTGAGTTATAGAGTGGTGTCAACGTGGGCTGGTCCAGGTGAGTTATATAGTGGTGTCAACGTGGGCTGGTCCAGGTGAGTTATATAGTGGTGTCAGCGTGGGCTGGTCCAGGTGAGTTATAGTGTGGTGTCTGGGGTCAACGTGGGCTGGACCAGGTGAGTTATAGAGTGGGGTCAACGTGGGCTGGTCCAGGTGAGTTATATAGTGGGGTCTGGGGTCAACGTGGGCTGGTCCAGGTGAGTTATAGAGTGGTGTATGCATGTCAACGTGGGCTGGTCCAGGTGAGTTATAGAGTGGTGTCTGGGGTCAACGTGGGCTGGTCCAGGTGAGTTATAGAGTGGTGTCTGGGGTCAACGTGGGCTGGTCCAGGTGAGTTATATAGTGGTGTCTGGGGTCAACGTGGGCTGGTCCAGGTGAGTTATAGAGTGGTGTCTGGGGTCAACGTGGGCTGGTCCAGGTGAGTTATAGAGTGGGGTCAATGTGGGCTGGTCCTGGTGAGTTATATAGTGGTGTCTGGGGTCAACGTGAGCTGGTCCAGGTGAGTTATAGAGTGGTGTCAGCGTGGGCTGGTCCAGGTGAGTTATATAGTGGTGTCAACGTGGGCTGGTCCAGGTGAGTTATAGAGTGGTGTCAACGTGGGCTGGTCCAGGTGAGTTATAGAGTGGTGTCAACGTGGGCTGGTCCAGGTAAGTTATAGAGTGGTGTCAACGTGGGCTGGTCCAGGTGAGTTATAGAGTGGTGTCAACGTGGGCTGGTCCAGGTGAGTTATAGAGTGGTGTCAACGTGGGCTGGTCCAGGTGAGTTATAGAGTGGTGTCAACGTGGGCTGGTCCAGGTGAGTTATAGAGTGGTGTCAACCTGGGCTGGTCCAGGTGAGTTATAGAGTGGTGTCAACGTGGGCTGGTCCAGGTGAGTTATAGAGTGGTGTCAACGTGGGCTGGTCCAGGTGAGTTATAGTGTGATGTCTGGGGTCAACGATCTCAGTGACTTTCAACGTGGCACCGTCATTGGATGCCACCTTTCCAACAAGTTAGTTTGTCAAATTTCTGCCCTGCTAAAGCTGCCCCCGGTCAACTGTAAGTGCTGTTATTGTGAAGTGGAAACTTCTAGGAGCAACAACGGCTCAGCAGCAAAGTGGTAGGCCACACAAACTCCCAGAACGGGACCGCGGAGCCCTGAAGCGCGTAAAAATCGTCTGTTCTCGGTTACAACACACAGATAGACAGACCAACACACAGAAAAAGGATGAGCAGACTCTTTATAAGTTTAATTTAATGACATATTAGTTTTATTGAATGACACCAGAAAGTCACACAGACACGGCGATGACGATAACGTGGACAATTAATATCGTACATCTATGGGACAACCGAGGTATCGATAGCACTGTCCAAACGTGGCCGCTGTCAGGTAAACAACATCTGGGATTTTATTCAAGATGAAAAATGATAAAGCTATAGGTCAAGCATGTGTGTCGATGTGTGAGAGAGGTATCTGTGGCAGCGCAGTGTGGCGATAGTGGGCTTTGAGGTTGGTATATACAGTATTTGCGTGTGTGTGTGTATATGTGTGTGTGTATATGTGTGTGTGTGTGTGTGTGTGTGCATGTGTGTGTATATATGTGTGTGTGTGTGTATGCATGTGTGTGTATGCATGTGTGTGTGTGTGTGTGTGTGTGTGTGTGCGTGCGCGTGTGTGTGTGCGTGTGTGTATGCGTATGTGTGTGTGTGTGTGTGTGTGTGTGTATGCGTATGCATGTGTGTGTGTGCATGTGCGTGTGCGTGTGCGCATGCGTATGCATGTGTGTGTGTGTGTGTGTGTGTGTGTGTGTGTGTGTGTATGCAGTGAGCTCTAACAGTATTGGGACAGGGACCCATTTGTTGTTGTTGTGGCTCTGTACTACAGAACTTTGGATTTCAAATGATACAATGACTGAGGTTACAGTGCAGAGCTTTTGTGAACTGTCTATATGCTATATGTGTATTAAAGTACTAAAAAGTGCAGTATTTTGTCCCAGATTCACAGCGAGCAATGATGACATTAAGCTTGTGACTCTACAAACTTGTAGGATGTATTTGCTGTTTGTTTTGGTTGTGTTACAAATTATTTTGTGCCTAATAGAAATGAATGGGTAACTAAACTATTGTATAATTTTTATTGTAAATAAGAATAGAATATGTTTCTAAACACTTCTACATTAATGTCCTGAATGAATCGTGAATAATGATGAGTGAGAAAGTTACAGATGCACAAATACCAAGACATGCTAACCTCTCACCATTATAATAACAGGGGAGGTTAGCATTTCATATCATACCCCTACGACATGCTAACCTCTCACCATTACAATATCAGGGGAGGTTAGCATTTCATATCATACCACCAAGACAATGCTAACCTCTCACCATTACAATAACAGGGGAGGTTAGCATTTTATATCATACCCCCAAGACAATGCTAACCTCTCACCATTACAATAACAGGGGAGGTTAGCATTTTATATCATACCCCCACGACATGCTAACCTCTCACCATTACAATAACAGGGAGGGTTAGCATTTCATATCATACCCCTACGACATGCTAACCTCTCACCATTACAATAACAGGGGAGGTTAGCATTTCATATCATAACCCCAACACAATGCTAACCTCTCACCATTACAATAACAGGGGAGGTTAGCATTTTATATCATACCCCCACGACATGCTAACCTCTCACCATTACAATAACAGGGAGGGTTAGCATTTCATATCATACCCCCACGACATGCTAACCTCTCACCATTACAAGGGGGGTTATGATATTTGTGCCTCAGTCATTGTATCATTTCAAACCCAAAGTTCTGTAGTACAGAGCCAAAACAACAACAAATGGGTCACTGTCCCAATAATTTTGGATCTCACTGTATACGCCCTGTAAAATGTGTGTGTGTGAGGTTGTTAAGCTTCCTTGTTTCTCACTGGCTCATCTCAGCTTCCTTCTCAGGGTTGAAGGGTCAACTAGCCAGGCGGCTGGCTGTGGGCGGGGCAGCGCGCGGGCGGGGCAGCGGGCGGAGGCAGCAAGGGGTGGGCATGGCTAGACGCCCCTGGACGGTCCTCAGGTTCTTACCTCGCTGCAGTTTGGGTGTGCAGGACGCCGTAAGGGGCGGGGCGGCGGACATGGACTCTGGCCCGGCGGGCGTGGTCGGCAGCGCTGGTCCCCTTGCGTCCTCCGGTTGAGCCCCTTGAGCTGCCACGCTGCACCGTCAAGACCCTGCTCATGTCCTGACCTGTTTCCGGCTGGCTGGGTTGACTCAGCTGAATCGTCTGGATTGATTGGCTACTGGGTTGGCTCATCTGGTTGACCTGGGCAACGGGGCACGTCCTTTGGCACTCGGCACGCGTCAGGAAGTTGTTGTTGTTGCCGTGGCAGCCGCCGTACCAGAAGTGGGAGCACTTGGAGGCGGTGACGTCGTAGAAGTATCGGCCCGTCCAGCCACTGCAGGAGCCGGCTGCCTTGGGCAGCGAACAGGTGGTTCTGGGAACTGCAGATGGGGGAGGAAACAGGAAGACATTTTACACTTCTCTCCTTTTAGTACCAGCGTCCATTACAACATCAACAAATGAACAACAACAAAAAGGTGGTACGAGAAAGTGTAAAAGGTACAATAGGTTTTTCATGTTTTATACTGTATTAATATAATGTCATATTCAAGGAACACCAATAACTAATTAACAATAACAAGCTAAACCGCTACTGCCAGTCTCTCTATCGAGCAGAGGTAATACCCCACGTTCCCTTCACCCTCCTCCCCTCTCCCTTCCTCCCTCCACCCCTCTCCCTTCCTCACCGCACCTATTCTCTCTTCCCTTCACCCTCCTCCCGTTCCCTTCTCCCTTCTCCCTCCTCCCCCCCCCTTGTCCTACCGTTGTATGGTGGGTTGGGGCAGCCCTCTCCATTGGGACCTGTGGCTATGAAGATACGGTCGAAACAGCACCCGTAGGTGGTTAGACGACACTGGATACTGTTCTCAGCTGGAAGAGGAGCCTGGGAGGAGGAGAGAGGAAGAGAGAGAGACAGTGAGAGAGAGAGAGAGAGAGAGAGAGAGAGAGAGAGAGAGAGAGAGAGAGAGAGAGAGAGAGAGAGACCCCTATCAGATCACAGCAAAATCACAGTCGACTTGAACAGAGCAATACTCAATCATGAGGCATCAAAGCCAAAGGAACTGAATAATATTCAGAAATACTATAGATGGAAGGAAAGTAGTGTGGAAACCTACCAAAAAACATTCAATCCCTTTCAGACAACTTCCTGGACAAAACATTTCACTGTAATAGTGAAGGTGTAAACTTCGTAGTAGAAAACCTAAACTGTATATTTGACCTCTCAGCTTCCCTAATCAATCTAAAAATGTCAAGCAGACAACCTAAGAAAATTAACAACAACAAATGGTTTGATGAAGAATGCAAAAACATAAGAAAGAAATTGAGAAACCAGTCCAACCAAAAACATAGAGACAGAGAAATCCCTTGCCTTCACTATGGTGAATCACTAAAACAATACACCACAGAAAAAGAAGGAACAGCACGTCAGAAATCAGCTCAATGTAATTGAAGAATCCATAGAATCTAGAGTTTTGGCAAGTCGGTTAGGACATCTACCTTGCGCAAGTAATTTTTCCAACAATTGTTTACAGACAAATTATTTCACTTATTACACTGTGTCACAATTCCAGTGGGTCAGAAGTTTACATACACTAAGTTGACTGTGCCTTTAAACAGCTTGGAAAATTCCAGAAAATTATGTCGTGTCTTTAGAAGCTTCTGATAGATTAATTGACATCATTTGAGTCAATTGGAGGTGTACCTGTGGATGTATTTCAAGGCCTACCTTCAAACTCAGTGCCTCTTTGCTTGACATCACAGGGAAATCAAAATAAATCAGCCAAGACCTCAGAAAAACAATTGTAGACCTCCACAAGTTTGGTTCATCCTTGGGAGCAATTTCCAAACGCCTGAAGGTACAATGTTCATCTGTACAAACAATAGTACGCAAGTACAAACACCATGGGACCACGCAGCAGTCATACCGCTCAGGAAGGAGATGCGTTCTGTCTCCAAGAGATGAATGTCCTTTGGTAAGAAAGTGCAAATCAATGCCAGAACAACAGCAAAGGGCCTTGTGAAGATGCTGGAGGAAACAGGTACAAAACTATCTATATCCACAGTAAAACGAGTCCTATATCGACATAAGCTGAAAGGCCGCCCAGCAAGGAAGAAGCCACTGCTCCAAAACCACCATAAAAAAGCCAGACTACGGTTTGCAACTGCACATGGGGACAAAGATCGTACTTTTTGGAGAAATGTCCTCTGGTCTGATCAAACAAAAATAGAACTGTTTGGCCATAATGACCATCGTTATGTTTGGAGGAAAAAGGGGGAGGCTTGCAAGCCGAAGAACACCATCCCAACCGTGAAGCACGAGGGTGACAGCCTCATGTTGTGGGGGTGCTTTGCTGCAGGAGGGACTGGTGCACTTCACAAAATAGATGGCATCATGAGGAAGTAAAATTATGTGCATAAATTGAAGCAACATCTCAAGACATCAGTCAGGAAGTTAAAGCTTGGTCGCAAATGAGTCTTCCAAATGGACAATGATCCCAAGCATACTTCCAAAGTTGTGGCAAAATGGCTTAAGGACAACAAAGTCAAGGTATTGGAGTGGCCATCACAAAGCCCTGACCTCAATCCTGTAGAACATTTGTGGGAAGAACTGAAAAGCGTGTGCGAGCAAGGAGGCCTACAAACCTGACTCAGTTACACCAGCTCTGTCAGGAGGAATGGGCCAAAATTCACCCAACTTATTGTGGGAAGCTTGTGGAAGACTACCCGAAACGTTTGACCCAAGTTAAACAATTTAAAGGCAATGCTACCAAATACTAATTGAGTGGATGTAAACTTCTGACACACTGGGAATGTGATGAAAGAAATAAAAGCTTAAATAAATCATTCTCTCTACTATTATTCTGACATTGAACATTCTTAAAATAAAGTGCTGATCCTAACTGACCTAAGACAGGGAATTTTTACTAGGATTAAATGTCAGGAATTGTGAAAAACTGAGTTTAAATGTATTTGGCTAAGGTGTATGTAAACTTCCGACTTCAACTGTATAAATTTGTAATAATGACAATTACAACAATATCGAATGAACAATGAACACTTATTTTAACTTAATATAATACATAAATAAAATCAATTTAGTCTCAAATAAATAATGAAACATGCTCAATTTGGTTTAAATAATGCAAAAACACAGTGTTTGAGAAGAAAGTAAAAGTGCAATATGTGCCATGTAAAAAAGCTAACGTTTAAGTTCCTTGCTCAGAACATATGAACTATGGCGGTTCAATATTCCCAGTTCTTTAATATTTCCAGTTAAGAAGTTTTAGGTTGTAGTTATTATAGGAATTATGACGCGTCGACTATTTCTCTCTATACCATTTGTATTTCATATACCTTTGACTATTGGATGCTCTTATAGGCACTTTAGTATTGCCAGCCTAATCTCGGGAGTTGATAGGCTTGACGTCATAAACAGCGCTGTGCTTCAAGCATTGCTAAGAGCTGCTGGCAAACGCAGTGAAGTTTGAATGAACGCTTACGAGCCTGCTGCTGCCTACCACCGCTCAGTCAGACTGCTCTATCAAATATCAAATCATAGACTTAATTATAATAAAGACACAGAAATACGAGCCTTTGGTCATTAATATGGTCGAATCCGGAAACTATCATTTGGAAAACAAAACGTTTATTCTTTCAGTGAAATACGGAATCGTTACGTATTTTGTCAAACGGGTGACAACCCTATGTATAAATATTGCTGTTACATTGCACAGCCTTCAATGCTATGTCATAATTATGTAAAATTCTGGCAAATTAGTTCGCAACAAGCCAGGCGGCCCAAACTGCTGCATATACCCTGACTCTGCATGCACTGAAAGCAAGAGAAGTGACACAATTTCCCTTGTTAATATTGCCTGCAGACATTAAGTTATTTTAACTAAATATGCAGGTTTAAAAAATATACTTCTGTGTATTGATTTAAGAAAAGCATTGATGTGGAATGCAATGTAATCGGCCTTAATCGGCGTAAAAAAATGCCATTTACCGATTGTCATGAAAACTTGAAATCGGCCATGCCGATTAATCGGTCGACCTCTACACTAAACAAACAACACGAAGAGTTATCTATCCAAAACAGAGAGTACACAGTGGCAGAATACCTGACCACTGTGACTGACCCAAACTTAAGGAAAGCTTTGACTGTGTACAGACTCAGTGAGCATAGCCTTGCTATTGAGAAAGGCCGCCGTAGGCAGACCTGGCTCTCAAGAGAAGACAGGCTATGTGCACAGTGCCCACAAAATGAGATGGAAACTGAGCTGCACTTCCTAACTTCCTGCCAAATGTGTGACCATATTAGAGACACATATTTCCCTCCAATTACACAGATCCACAAAGAATTTGAAAACAAATCCAATTTTGTTTAACTCCCATATCTACTGGGTGAAATACCACAGTGTGTCATCACAGCAGCAAGATTTGTGACCTGTTACCACAAGAAAAGGTCAACCAGTGAAGAACAAACACCATTGTAAATACAACCCATATTTATGCTTATTTACTTTCCCTTTTGTACATTAACCATTTGTACATCGTTACAACACTGTATATATACATAATATGACATTTGTAATGCCTTTATTCTTTTGAAACTTCTGTATGTGTAATGTTTACTGTTCATTTTTATTGTTTATTTCACTTTTGTATATTATCTACCTCACTTGCTTTGGCAATGTTAACATATGTTTCCCATGCCAATAAAGCCCCTTGAATTGAATTGATTTGAGAGGGACATTAGATAGATAGATAGATAGATAGATAGATAGATAGATAGATAGATAGATAGATAGATAGATAGATAGATAGATAGATAGATAGATAGATAGATAGATAGATAGATAGATAGATAGATAGATAGATAGATAGATAGATAGATAGATAGATAGGGCTCTGAGAGGAGGTTATAGGATAGAGGAAGTACAGGTCCTTACTTGAGGAGCATATTCCAGACAGTCTTCCCTGTTGGGCCTCTGTGATACAGTCACACCATCCCTGCAACATCCATACCTGAGGGATTTAGTCAGACAGACAGAGAGGGAGGCATTTAGTCAGACAGACAGAGAGGGAGGGATTTACTCAGACAGACAGTGAGGGAGGGATTTAGTCAGACAGACAGAGAGGGAGGGATTTAGTCAGACAGACAGAGAGGGAGGGATTTAGTCAGACAGACAGAGAGGGAGGGATTTAGTCAGACAGACAGAGAGGGAGGGATTTAGTCAGACAGACAGAGAGGGAGGGATTTAGTCAGACAGACAGAGAGAGGGATTTAGTCAGACAGACAGAGGGAGGGATTTAGTCAGACAGACAGAGAGAGGGATTTAGTCAGACAGACAGAGAGAGGGATTTAGTCAGACAGACAGAGGGAGGGATTTAGTCAGACAGACAGAGAGGGAGGGATTTAGTCAGACAGACAGAGAGGGAGGGATTTAGTCAGACAGAGAGGGAAGGAGGGATTTAGTCAGACAGAGAGGGATGGATTTAGTCAGACAGACAGAGGGAGGGATTTAGTCAGACAGACAGAGGGAGGGATTTAGTCAGACAGACAGAGGGAGGGAATTAGTCAGACAGACAGAGGGAGGGAGGGATTTAGTCAGACAGACAGAGGGAGGGAGGGATTTAGTCAGACAGACAGAGGGAGGGAGGGATTTAGTCAGACAGACAGAGGGAGGGAGGGATTTAGTCAGACAGACAGAGGGAGGGAGAGTTTGAGCAGAGGACCGTGCCCAAGCCCATGTTAAAAATACAACTGGTCTGTGACCTAAATGCAGGTAGACCACATTCTAGCCCCATAAAGACAACAACCTGCTGGTGGTTCTGAAGGATAGTCTGGACAGAGCTGTGTGTGTGTGTGTGTGTGTGTGTGTGTGTGTGTGTGTGTGTGTGTGTGTGTGTGTGTGTGTGTGTGTGTGTGTGTGTGTGTGTGTGTGTGTGTGTGTGTGTGTGTGTGTGGTCTACCTGGTGGTTGTACAGAAAGCCTGCTCAGGGCGTGGAGCCCAGCGGGACACCTGTGGGCAGCCCAGACCCCCTGTCCCCCCAGCTGCAGTGGTGCCGTCTGGGCAGCAGCCGTAGTAGGACTGGCTACAGTGTTGGGCCGGCAGGGAGCCGTGAGGGTGGTACACTGTGCTGGTCTGGCGGTCGACACTGTCTGGTCTGTGGACTGACAGGAACATGGGATTACATGGGGACCTTGGTGAGAGAACGAAGAACAGTCAATGGAAGGAGAGCTGCTGTCGGAGTTAAACACCAGGCTTGTCAGAGAGTACAGCTCACACAGGGGTCAGAGGTCAGAGAGTACAGCTCACACAGGGGTCATAGGTCAGGGGTCAGAGAGTACAGCTCACACAGGGGTCAGAGTTCAGGGGTCAGAGGCCAGGGTAGAACACGTCAATGGAAGGAGAGCTGCTGTCCGAGTTAAACATCAGTCTTGTCAGAGAGTACAGCTCACACAGGGGTCAGAGTTCAGGGGTCAGCGGCCAGGGTTCAGAGGTAAGGGGTAGAAAGTGACTGGATCACAGTAATGACTATTGTTATTAGAACCACAGTGAGAGAACACACAGCAACATGATGACAGGTCACACAGAGAACTCAGCTAGACACATAGAGATCAGACAGCAGATAAATATCACCCAGAGAACTCAGCTAGACACACAGAGATCAAACAGCAGGGAAATGTCACTCACACAGTCCAGACCAGCGCTCACTCACACAGTCCAGACCAGCGCTCACTCACACATATTTTCAAATCAGACTGACAAAGCCCACGGACCCCAGAAAACTTGGCCATCAGAACAGGATGATTAGTGGGGGCTGTGAAAGGATGGACTGATGGTGAGTAGTAGTAGATTATATTGAAGATTAGGTGAGAGAGGGGAGAGAGCAGAAGGGAGACTGGAACACTGTGTTGAGAGAGGGGAGAGAGCAGAAGGGAGACTGGAACACTGTGTTGAGAAGGGGAGAGAGCAGAAGGGAGACTGGAACACTGTGTTGAGAGAGGGGAGAGAGCAGAAGGGAGACTGGAACACTGTGTTGAGAAGGGGAGAGAGCAGAAGGGAGACTGGAACACTGTGTTGAGAGAGGGGAGAGAGCAGAAGGGAGACTGGAACACTGTGTTGAGAAGGGGAGAGAGCAGAAGGGAGACTGGAACACTGTGTTGAGAAGGGGAGAGAGCAGAAGGGAGACTGGAACACTGTGTTGAGAAGGGGAGAGAGCAGAAGGGAGACTGGAACACTGTGTTGAGAAGGGAGACTGGAACACTGTGTTGAGAAGGGAGACTGGAACACTGTGTTGAGAAGGGGAGAGAGCAGAAGGGAGACTGGAACACTGTGTTGAGAAGGGAGACTGGAACACTGTGTTGAGAAGGGAGACTGGAACACTGTGTTGAGAGAGGGGAGAGAGTGTGTTCAGTGTTCAGCTACGATGCTTTTCGGTGACAGAACTGGTTAAAGGAACGAACGGATGAATTAAAAACAGAGGATCTGTGATATCAGGAGAAACCTGGATGAAAGTCAAGGACAAGTTGACTTGGACAGATAGACAGACTGATGGAAGAATGAGTCAGATACCTGTGGCATGGTCTGGCATGTAGGGAGTGAAACCATACTGTGTGTTGTCATGTCCTCTGGGATCCTGCATACTGGGAGTCACTGGACAGAGAGATGGAGACAGATATAAATATATATAGCCAGCTATAGTATACTGGGAGTCACTGGACAGAGAGATAGAGACAGATATAAATATATAGACAGCTATAGTATACTGGGGGTCACTGGACAGAGAGATAGAGACAGATATAAATATATAGACAGCTATAGTATACTGGGGGTCACTGGACAGAGAGATGGAGACAGATATAAATATATATATATATATAGCCAGCTATAGTATACTGGGAGTCACTGGACAGAGAGATAGAGACAGATATAAATATATAGACAGCTATAGTATACTGGGGGTCACTGGACAGAGAGATGGAGACAGATATAAATATATAGCCAGCTATAGTATACTGGGGGTCACTGGACAGAGAGATAGAGACAGATATAAATATATAGACAGCTATAGTATACTGGGGGTCACTGGACAGAGAGATAGAGACAGATATATATATATATATAGATATAAATATATAGCCAGCTATAGTATACTGGGGGTCACTGGACAGAGAGATGGAGACAGATATAAATATATAGACAGCTATAGTATACTGGGGGTCACTGGACAGAGAGATAGAGACAGATATAAATATATATATAAATATATAGCCAGCTATAGTATACTGGGAGTCACTGGACAGAGAGACAGATATAAATATATATATATATAGCCAGCTATATATAGTATACTGGGGGTCACTGGACAGATATATATATATAGACAGCTATAGTATACTGGGGGTCTCACCCTGTGGGTGGTAGCAGGGCTGTGTGTTGCAGGTCTCCAATGTGAAGGGTTTAGGGACGACGTTACAGTGTTCCACTGGGTACAGGTTCCTCTCTCTGTCAGAACACATCACCTGGCGCTCACGCAGACCTGACTCACAACTCTTAGAGCACTGGAGACGGGAGAGGAGGAGGAGGAGGAGAGGAGGAGGAGAGGAAGGAGGAGAGGAGGAGCAGAGGGAGGAGGAGGAGGGGAGGAAAGGAGATGAGGAAAGGAGAGGAGCAGAGGGAGGAGGAGAGGAGATGGAGGAGAGGAGGAGAGGAGATGGAGGAGGAGGAAAGGAGAGGAGATGGAGGAGGAGGAGGAGGAGAGGGAGGAGGAGGAGGAGGAGAGGAGAGGAGAGGAGAGGAGAGGAGAGGAGAGGAGAGGAGAGGAGAGGAGATGGAGGAGGAGGAAAGGAGGAGAGGGAGGAGGAGAGGAGAAGAGGGAGGAGGAGAGGAGGAGGTGGAGATGGAGAGGAGGAAAGGAGGAGAGGGAGGAGGAGAGGGAGGAGGAGAAGAGAGGAGGAAAGGAGGAGAGGAGATGGAAGAGGAGAGGAGGAGAGGAAATGAGGAAAGGAGACGGAGAGGAGGAGAGGGAGGAGGAGGAGGGGAAGAGAGGAGGCGAGGAATGATGTGAGTGGTTAAGCGTGCGTGTTTGTGTGTGTATGTGTGAGCTTGAGAGTGTGTTAACTGTCTGTCAGTCTGTGCCACTCACCAGTCCCCAGTCTCCAACGTGCCAGCTCACGGGCAGTAGGCATGCGGGCATGGAGCAGGGCTGGGTGGCTACGGGGCGGAGTGAGGCGGAGCAGGACGTGTCTGCTAACTGGACTGATGCTTCTCCTACACACATCACCTCTCTGGACTGATCCCCTGTCCCACATGTTACTGAACACTGCAGAGTAACACACCACAGTCAGACTGAACACTGCAGAGAACCAGTCAGACTGAACACTGCAGAGAACCAGTCAGACTGAACACTGCAGAGAACCAGTCAGACTGAACACTGCAGAGAACCAGTCAGACTGAACACTGCAGAGAACCAGTTAGACTGAACACTGCAGAGAACCAGTCAGACTGAACACTGCAGAGAACCAGTCAGACTGAACACTGCAGAGAACCAGTCAGACTGAACACTGCAGAGAACCAGTCAGACTGAACACTGCAGAGAACCAGTCAGACTGAACACTGCAGAGAACCAGTTAGACTGAACACTGCAGAGAACCAGTTAGACTGAACACTGCAGAGAACCAGTCAGACTGAACACTGCAGAGAACCAGTCAGACTGAACACTGCAGAGAACCAGTTAGACTGAACACTGCAGAGAACCAGTTGGACTGAACACTGCAGAGAACCAGTTAGACTGAACACTGCAGAGAACCAGTCAAGTAAATTGACTGAATTGGATTAGATTAGATTGGATTAGATTAAATTGGGTTAGATTGGATTGGATTACATTGGATTAGATTAGATCAGATCAAATTGGATTAGATTGGATTAAATTAACTGGGTTAGATTGGATTGGATTAGATGAGATTGGATTAGATGAGATTGGATTCAATTTGATTAGAGTCATCACTTATTGTCTGTTCGTCAAATAAATGTATGTGCTTTATGTACAGAAAATGCAAAGAGAGACATACAAACAATTCATGAATACGATAGTTTAAGGAATTCACTCCAACCATGGTGACAATCTACGTATGACTCTTTCATTAGTCAACCCCCGTCGCCCTGCTGCTGCTCAGCTTCAGTACCTACCAAGCTCCAGGCAGAGGCTCTCCAGGAGGCACACTGCTGCATGTTACAGGCCTGCAGGGTGAGCGGGACTAGAGTGTAGGCTGCACAGACGCTGTCCTCCACCACACGGGGCCCTGATGCATCATGGGAGACACACTGCACGCTGCGCATCTGGGTTCCACCGCCGCACGACACTGAGCACGCATTCCACTCACCTGTTGTCCAGCTAACAGGAAGTAAAGAGAGACAGGAGGTAACGTTTTGATGTTACTTTGCCCTGAGACATGGCTGTAAACTCCTATGGCAGGGCGTCAAACTCAATTCATGGAGGGCTCAGTGTCACCTGGTTGTCTAGGTCTTCATTAATGAGTTAGGAACTTCCTTCACCTGGTTGTCAAGGTCTTCATTAATGAATTAGGAACTTCCTTCACCTGGTTGTCAAGGTCTTCATTAATGAGTTAGGAACATCCTTCACCTGGTTGTCTAGGTCTTCATTAATGAGTTAGGAACATCCTTCACCTGGTTGTCTAGGTCTTCATTAATGAGTTAGGAACTTCCTTCACCTGGTTGTCAAGGTCTTCATTAATGAGTTAGGAACATCCTTCACCTGGTTGTCTAGGTCTTCATTAATGAGTTAGGAACATCCTTCACCTGGTTGTCTAGGTCTTCATTAATGAATTAGGAACTTCCTTCACCTGGTTGTCTAGGTCTTCATTGGACACAAATGGAAAGGATAAAACAACAACCAGCAGCCACTCTGCCGTCCAGGAAGTGAGTTTGACAGCCCTGTCCAATGGCGTGTCTCTGAATGTACAAACATGTCTGAGGGTTAGAAGCTATTCTATTCTTGGTCAGACTCAGTACTGTAGCCACAAAACCCTCCACCTGCAGCTACCCACACCACACACCCAGGCCCCTCCACCCGCAGCTACCCACACCACAGACCCAGGCCCCTCCACCTGCAGCTACCCACACCACACACCCAGGCCCCTCCACCTCCAGCTACCCACACCACACACCCAGGCCCCTCCACCTACAGCTACCCACGCACACCACAGACCCAGGCCCCTCCACCCACAGCTACCCACGCACACCACAGTCCCAGGCCCCTCCACCCACAGCTACCCACACCACAGACCCAGGCCCCTCCACCCGCAGCTACCCACACCACAGACCCAGGCCCCTCCACCTACAGCTACCCACCCACACCACAGACCCAAGCCCCTCCACCCGCAGCTACCCACACCACAGACCCAGGCCCCTCCACCCGCAGCTACCCACACCACAGACCCAGGCCCCTCCACCCGCAGCTACCCCCACCACAGACCCAGGCCCCTCCACCTGCAGCAACCCACACCACTGTCCCTCCACCCGCAGCTACCCACACCACAGACACTCCACCCGCAGCTACCCACCCACACCATAGACCCAGGCCCCTCCACCCACAGCTACCCACACCACAGACCCAGGCCCCTCCACCCGCAGCTACCCACACCACAGACCCTCCACCTGCAGCTACCCACACCACAAACCCAGGCCCCTCCACCTGCAGCTATCCACACACACCACAGTCATAAGCTGATGCTACAAACCTCAAAGCAAGCAACTAACCAGGAGGGCTATTCCAGGTTATTTCCCCTCACTGGTTAGTCTAGATTTTAACACACTAAAGTCCACAAGCAGTGTTGAGTACACATAAAACAGACATTTAGCTAACAGAGGTCTCCTGTGACTTTTCATATACATAGCAACATATTGCCCTTAGACACTGGTACTGTACTGGGGTTAATACTGATATATACACACTAGTACTGGGTTAATACTGATATATACACACTAGTACTGTACTGGGGTTAATACTGATATATACACACACTAGTAATGTACTGGGGTTAATACTGATATATACACACTAGTACTGTACAGGGGTTAATACTGATATATACACAACTACAGTACTTTCGGAAAGTATTCATACCCCTTGACTTTTTGCAAATGTTCTTGTGTTACAGCCAAAAATGTAAATTGATTTCTCACCTGTCTACACACAATACCCCATAATCATGCACATAAGTATTCACACCAGTCAATACATGTTAGAAATCACCTGTCAGCGATTACAGCTGTGAGTCTTTCTGGGTAAGTCTCTAGGAGATTTTCACACCTGGATTGTACAATATTTGCACATGATTATTTTGTAAAAGATCTGTCAAGTTGGTTGTTAATCCATGCCACAAAGCCATTTTCAAGTCCAAACTGTAACTAGGCCACTCAGGAACATTCAATTCAGTGTATATTTGACCTTGTGTTTTAGGTTATTGTCCTGCTGAAAGGTGAATTTGTCTCCCAGTTTCTGTTGGAAAGCAGACTGAGCCAGGTTTACCTCTAGACCTATACCTGTGCTTAGCTCTATTCCATTTATTTTTATCCTAAAAAACCTCCCCAGTCTTTAACAATAACAATCATACCCATAACATGATGCAGACACCACCATGCTTGAAAATATGAAAAGTGGTACTCAGTGATGTGTTGGATTTGCCCCAAACATAACATTTTGTATTCAGGACATAAAGTGAATTTCTTTGCCACATTTTTTTCAGTTTTACTTTAGTGCCTTGTTGCAAACAGGATGCATGTTTTGGAATATTTTGTATCTATACAGGCTTCCTTCTTTTCACTCTGTCAATTAGTTTAGTATTGTGGAGTAACTACAATGTTGTTGATCCATCCTCAGTTTTCTCCTATCACAGCCATTCAAATCTGTAACTGTTTTAAAGTCACCATTGGCCTCATGTTGAAATCTCTGAGCAGTTTCCTTCCTCTCCGGCAATTGAGTTAGGAAGGACGTCTGTATCTTTGTAGTGACTGGGTGTTTTGATACACCATCCAAAGTGTAATTAATAACTTCAACATGCTCAAAGGGATATTCAATGTCTGCTTTTTTATTTTTACATATCTACCAATAGGTGCCCTTCTTTGCAAGGCGTTGAAAAACCTCCCTGGTCTTTGTGGTTGAATCTGTGTTTGAAATTCACTGCTCGACTGAGGGACCTTACAGATAATTGTATGTGTGGGGTACAGAGATGAGGTAGTCATTAAAAAATCATGATAAACACTATTATTCCACACAGAGTGAGTCCATGCAACTTATTATGTTACTTGTTAAGCAAATATTTTCTCCTGAACTTATTTAGGCTTGACTTAACAAAAGGGTTGAATATTTATTGACTCAAGACATTTCAGCTTTTCATTTTGAATTATTTTGTAAACATTTCTAAAAACCTAATTCAACTTGGACATTATGGGGTATTGTGGGTAGGCCAGTGACACAAACTCTCAATTTAATCCATTTCAATTCAGTAACAACAAAATATGGAAAAAGTCTAAGGGTATGAACACTTTCTGAAGACCAAACACCCAGACATACTGATACACAGTTGAAGTCGGAAGTTTACACACACTTAGGTTGGAGTTATTAAAACTAGTTTTTCAACCACTCCCCAAATTTCTTGTTAACAAACTATAGTTTTGGCAAGTCGGTTAGGACATCTACTTTGTGCATGACACAAGTCATTTTTCCAACAATTGTTTACAGAAAGATTATTTCACTTATAATTCACTGTATCACAATTCCAGTGGGTCAGAAGTTTACATACACTAAGTTGACTGTGCCTTTAAACAGCTTGGAAAATTCCAGAAAATTATGTCATGGCTTTAGAAACTTCTGATAGGCTAATTGACATCATTTGAGTCAATAGGAGGTGTACCTGTGGATGTATTTCAAGGCCTACCTTCAAACTCAGTGCCTCTTTGCTTGACATCATGGGAAAATCAAAAGAAATCAGCCAAGACCTCAGAAAAACAATTGGAGACCTCCACAAGTTTGGTTCTTCCTTGGGAGCAATTTCCAAACGCCTGAAGGTACCACGTACATCTGTACAAACAATAGTACGCAAGTATAAACACCATGGGACCACGCAGCCGGCATACCGCTCAGGAAGGAGACGCGTTCTGTCTCCTAGAGATTAACGTACTTTGGCGCGAAAAGTGCTAATAAATCCCAGAACAACAGCAAAGGATCTTGTGAAGATGCTGAAGGAAACAGGTACAAAAATATCTATATCCACAGTAAAACGAGTCCTATCTCAACATAACCTGAAAGGCCGCTCAGCAAGGAAAAAGCCACTGCTCCAAAACCGCCATAAAAAAGCCAGACTACAGTTTGCAACTGCAAATGGGGACAAATATCATACTTTTTGGAGAAATGTCCTCTGGTCTGATGAAACAAAAATAGAACTGTTTGGCCACAATGACCATCGTTATGTTTGGAGGAAAAAGGGGGAGGCTTGTAAGTCGAAGAACATCATCCCAACCGTGAAGCACGGGGGTGGCAGCATCATGTTGTGGGGGTGCTTTGCTGCAGGAGGGACTGGTGCACTTCACAAACTAGATGGCATCATGAGGAAGTAAAATTATGTGGATATTTTGAAGCAACATCTCAAGACATCAGTCAGGAAGTTAAAGCTTGGTCGCAAATGGGTCTTCCAAATGGACAATGGACCCCAAGCATACTTCCAAAGTTGTGGCAAAATGGCTTAAGGACAACAAAGTCAAGGTATTGGAGTGACCATCACAAAGCCCTGACCTCAATCCTATAGAAAATGTGTGGGCAGAACTGAAAAAGCGTGTGCGAGCAAGGAGGCCTACAAACCTGACTCAGTTATACCAGCTCTGTCAGTAGGAATGGGACAAAATTCACCCGACTTATTGTGGGAAGCTTGTGGAAGGCTACCCGAAACGTTTGACCCAAGTTAAACAATTTAAAGGCAATGCTACCAAATACTAATTGAGTGTATGTAAACTTCTGACCCACTGGGAATGTGATGAAAGAAATAAAAGCTGAAATAAATAATTCTCTCAACTATTATTCTGACATTTCACATTGTTAAAATAAAAGTGGTGATCCTAACTGACCTAAGACAGGGAATTTTTTACTAGGATTAAATGTTAGGAATTGTGAAAAACTGAGTTTAAATGTATTTGGCTAAGGTGTATGTAAACTTCCGACTTCAACTGTATAGACCAGACCACCATGCTGATATATATACCAGACCACCATGTGAAGGAGATGGGAGGAGGAGGAGAAAGAGTTTAGATCTCTGAGCTGGCTGCAGGAGGAGGAGGAGAAGAGGTGAACGAGGAGGGAGGAGAGGTGAACGAGGAGGGGGAGGAGAAGGAGAAAGAGTCTCTGAGCTGGATAGTTGCCCCCTCACCCAACATGGAGAACAGGCTTCAAAACTGAACACAGACTGAGACAGACACTCCTACTGAACTCAAACACATACCAGGGAGAAGTGCTGCGCTGTAGCTCTGTGTGTTAGATGTGTACAGGCTTTCTTTGACCTTTTAGGTTAGCATTACAGGTTAGCATTACATGCCCTTAGTGAATGATGTGTCTATAATATCCAGGTTAGCATTACATGCCTATAGTGAATGATGTAGTAAATTAAATATATTGAATCTTTGGCCTATTTGACCTAGTGTATATGAAGACATGATCTCATATACGCACTAACTGTAAATCTCTCTGGATAAGAGTGTCTTCTAAATGACTAACTGTATAAATATATATCCCCTGTGTTTGAGCTCTGGGGATCAGCGGGGCCACCGTAGGCCCTGGGTTACCTGTACACATATGTTCTGGGGCTTTCAGAGGGCATCCACGCATTTGGCTGATACAGGTACGCCATCCTTTATGAACAGGGACAACAACATCACCCACAACAGTGAGACCTGGGGTGTATTCATTAGTGCACATCGTAGCATACCGCAGCAAAATGTTTCGTAACGGAAAAAAGATTTTCAACAAAAACAAGAGTTTATTTTGGACAAATTCAGGTAGGTCCTGCCCTGTTTCGTTACGTTTGCTTCTGTTTGCTTCAATTTAGTTTCTAGTGAATAGACCCCAGACAGCTAGCAGCCCAGCCAGACAGCTAGGAGTCCAGCCAGACAGCTAGGAGCCCAGCCAGACAGCTAGGAGACCAGCCAGACAGCTAGGAGTCCAGCCAGACAGCTAGGAGACAGCTAGGAGTCCAGCCAGACAGCTAGGAGCCCAGCCAGACAGCTAGGAGTCCAGCCAGACAGCTAGGAGTCCAGCCAGACAGCTAGGAGTCCAGCCAGACAACTAGGAGTCCAGCCAGACAGCTAGGAGTCCAGCCAGACAACTAGGAGTCCAGCCAGACAGCTAGGAGTCCAGCCAGACAGCTAGGAGAAAGCTAGGAGTCCAGCCAGACAGCTAGGAGACAGCTAGGAGTCCAGCCAGACAGCTAGGAGTCCAGCCAGACAGCTAGGAGACAGCTAGGAATCCAGCCAGACAGCTAGGAGACAGCTAGGAGTCCAGCCAGACAGCTAGGAGACAGCTAGGAGTCCAGCCAGACAGCTAGGAGACAGCTAGGAGTCCAGCCAGACAGCTAGGAGACAGCTAGGAGTCCAGCCAGACAGCTAGGAGACAGCTAGGAGCCCAGCCAGACAGCTAGGAGCCCAGCCAGACAGCTAGGAGCCCAGCCAGACAGCTAGGAGACAGCTAGGAGTCCAGCCAGACAGCTAGGAGCCTTAGCCAGACAGCTAGGAGACAGCTAGGAGCCCAGCCAGACAGCTAGGAGCCCAGCCAGACTGCTAGGAGACAGCTAGGAGCCCAGCCAGACAGCTAGGAGACAGCTAGGAGTCCAGCCAGACAGCTAGGAGTCCAGCCAGACAGCTAGGAATCCAGCCAGACAGCTAGGAGTCCAGCCAGACAGCTAGGAGCCCAGCCAGACAGCTAGGAGACAGCTAGGAGCCCAGCCAGACAGCTAGGAGTCCAGCCAGACAGCTAGGAGTCCAGCCAGACAGCTAGGAGTCCAGCCAGACAGCTAGGAGACAGCTAGGAGCCCAGCCAGACAGCTAGGAGTCCAGCCAGACAGCTAGGAGTCCAGCCAGACAGCTAGGAGACAGCTAGGAGTCCAGCCAGACAGCTAGGAGTCCAGCCAGACAGCTAGGAGTCCAGCCAGACAGCTAGGAGACAGCTAGGAATCCAGCCAGACAGCTAGGAGACAGCTAGGAGTCCAGCCAAACAGCTAGGAAACAGCTAGGAGTCCAGCCAGACAGCTAGGAGACAGCTAGGAGTCCAGCAAGACAGCTAGGAGACAGCTAGGAGCCCAGCCAGACAGCTAGGAGCCCAGCCAGACAGCTAGGAGCCCAGCCAGACAGCTAGGAGCCCAGCCAGACAGCTAGGAGACAGCTAGGAGTCCAGCCAGACAGCTAGGAGCCTTAGCCAGACAGCTAGGAGACAGCTAGGAGCCCAGCCAGACAGCTAGGAGCCCAGCCAGACAGCTAGGAGACAGCTAGGAGCCCAGCCAGACAGCTAGGAGCCCAGCCAGACAGCTAGGAGACAGCTAGGAGCCCAGCCAGACAGCTAGGAGACAGCTAGGAGCCCAGCCAGACAGCTAGGAGACAGCTAGGAGCCCAGCCAGACAGCTAGGAGCCCAGCCAGACAGCTAGGAGACAGCTAGGAGTCCAGCCAGACAGCTAGGAGACAGCTAGGAGCCCAGCCAGACAGCTCCCGCATGGACTCACACACTACTGAACCCAGATCAGTCATAACAAGGTATCATTGTACTCCTCCATAAGCCTTTTCACACCGCATTGTCCTTAGCCCCAGGCTAAGACTGGCTCTGTGCTGGCTTATCCCGTAATCACACACACATTTGTTAACTATGTACTAAGTTTTGCAGCTTTTGATGCACTGACTGTAAATAACTAACCATTTACTTGAAAAGTCTCTTGTTGATTTCCCAAAAGGAGTTATTGTGATACGTAGCCCTCACTAGTGGCCGGCTGACTCACCGACGGGTCTGAGGGCACGTCTGAGGGTTGCAGGTGCGGTTTGTGAGGGGGCGTGGCAGGGCGGTGCACAGGTAGTCTGGGTAGGCCTCGTTATCGATGGCACAGAACACCAGACGGGACTGGTAGCCTGGTGGAGGAAGGAAAAGGGGAACAGAAGGTGGAAAGTCAAGGAGGAGGAAGAAGGACCAAATCAAGATAGGTCAGAAACATCATGTAAGCAAAAAGACTCCAGTGACATTGGATTAAAGTAAGGTGACAGATTAAAATAAGGTGACATTAGATTAAAGTAAAGTGACATTAGATTAAAGTAAAGTGACATTAGATTAAAGTAAAGTGACATTAGATTAAAGTAAAGTGACATTAGATTAAAGTAAAGTGACATTAGATTAAAGTAAAGTGACATTAGATTAAAGTAAGGTGACATTAGATTAAAGTAAAGTGACATTAGATTAAAGTAAAGTGACATTAGATTAAAGTAAAGTGACATTAGATTAAAGTAAAGTGACATTAGATTAAAGTAGAGTGACATTAGATTAAAGTAAAGTGACATTTTAAAGTAAAGTGACATTAGATTAAAGTAAAGTGACATTAGATTAAAGTAGAGTGACATTAGATTAAAGTAAAGTGACATTAGATTAAAGTAAAGTGACATTAGATTAAAGTAAAGTGACATTAGATTAAAGTAAGGTGACATTAGATTAAAGTAAAGTGACATTAGATTAAAATAAAGTGACATTAGATTAAAGTAAGGTGACAGATTAAAGTAAAGTGACATTAGATTAAAGTAGAGTGACATTAGATTAAAGTAAAGTGACATTAGATTAAAATAAAGTGACATTAGATTAAAGTAAGGTGTTAGATTAAAGTAAGGTGACATTAGATTAAAGTAAAGTGACATTAGATTAAAGTAAAGTGACATTAGATTAAAGTAAAGTGACATTAGATTAAAGTAAAGTGACATTAGATTAAAGTAAAGTGACATTAGATTAAAGTAAAGTGACATTAGATTAAAGTAAAGTGACATTAGATTAAAGTAAAGTGACATTAGATTAAAGTAAAGTGACATTAGATTAAAGTAAGGTGACATTGGATTAAAGTAAAAAGGGACTAGGGTTGCAAAATTTCAATACATTTCCCCAAAATCCTGCTTGGAAGATTCCGGAATTTCCTGCTTATTCCCTCCTGATTCCGGAATTCTTTCAAATGTAATTTCTGAAAAAAATTAGGAAGTTGGGGAAAGTAACCAAAATATTGCAACCTCAGAAGGACACGTACCTGATCCACACTCTCTGCTGCAGCTAGACCAGGATCCGAAGCTCCAGTAATACCCCTCTCTGGAGCGACCGTTAGGCAGGTAGTATTCATAATCTACTCCCTGGTTATGCTCCTGGATGATCAACTGAAGGGGGGGAGAGAGAGAGAGACAGAGAAATAGATCAAAACCTCTGCCTTTATTTCATTTTACCGAGCACACAGACAGACAGACAGACAGACAGACAGACAGACAGACAGACAGACAGACAGACAGACAGACAGACAGACAGACAGACAGACAGACAGACAGACAGACAGACAGACAGACAGACAGACAGACAGACAGACAGACAGACACAGACAGGTCATCAGAGGATATCTGGGGTCTTTTTCAACACTGGTATGTTTGATGAAAGATTACAGTTACTATCAGAAGGCCATCATCTGGACATCTTTGATGACCGTAGGAGTTGGCAAGACAGCACAACAGACCTGAGACCAGACTACAACAGACCACAACAGACCTGGGACCAGACTACAACAGACCACAACAGACCTGCGATCAGACTACAACAGACCACAACAGACCTGGGACCAGACTACACCAGACCACAACAGACCTGGGACCAGACTACAACAGACCACAACAGACCTGGGACCAGACTACAACAGACCTGGGACCAGACTACAACAGACCTGGGACCAGACTACAACAGACCACAACAGACCTGGGACCAGACTACAACAGACCACAACAGACCTGGGACCAGACTACAACAGACCACAACAGACCTGGGACCAGACTACAACAGACCACAACAGACCTGGGACCAGACTACAACAGACCACAACAGACCTGGGACCAGACTACAACAGACCTGGGACCAGACTACAACAGACCTGGGACCAGACTATAACAGACCTGGGACCAGACTACAACAGACCTGGGACCAGACTACAACAGACCTGGGACCAGACTACAACAGACCTGGGACCAGACTACAACAGACCTGGGACCAGACTACAACAGACCTGGGACCAGACTACAACAGACCTGGGACCAGACTACAACAGACCTGAGACCAGACTACAACAGACCTGAAACCAGACTACAACAGACCTGAGACCAGACTACAACAGACCACAACAGACCTGGGACCAGACTACAACAGACCTGAGACCAGACTACAACAGACCTGGGACCAGACTACAACAGACCACAACAGACCTGGGACCAGACTACAACAGACCACAACAGACCTGGGACCAGACTACAACAGACCACAACAGACCTGGGACCAGACTACAACAGACCTGGGACCAGACTACAACAGACCTGGGACCAGACTATAACAGACCTGGGACCAGACTACAACAGACCTGGGACCAGACTACAACAGACCTGGGACCAGACTACAACAGACCTGGGACCAGACTACAACAGACCACAACAGACCTGGGACCAGACTACAACAGACCTGGGACCAGACTACAACAGACCTGAGACCAGACTACAACAGACCTGAGACCAGACTACAACAGACCTGAGACCAGACTACATCAGACCCACAACAGACCTGGGGCCAGACTACAACAGACCTGAGACCAGACTACAACAGACCTGGGACCAGACTACAACAGACCACAACAGACCTGGGACCAGACTACAACAGACCACAACAGACCTGGGACCAGACTACAACAGACCTGGGACCAGACTACAACAGACCTGGGACCAGACCACAACAGACCTGAGACCAGACCACAACAGACCTGAGACCAGACCACAACAGACCTGAGACCAGACCACAACAGACCTGGGGACCAGACCACAACAGACCTGGGACCAGACTACAACAGACCTGGGACCAGACTACAACAGACCACAACAGACCTGGGACCAGACTACAACAGACCTGGGACCAGACTACAACAGACCTGAGACCAGACTACAACAGACCTGGGACCAGACTACAACAGACCTGGGACCAGACTACAACAGACCTGGGACCAGACTACAACAGACCTGGGACCAGACTACATCTTTGGGGGTCTGTTTGATGATAGATGACTCTTACTGCCACTGATTTGGCAGTAATTTAGAGGCTATTATGAAGGTTTTACTTGCAATGATGGTGATGGTATGGAATTGTTTTACCTACTTTAACTGAATGCCTTAGTTTTGATTCACTCTGGCTAAGTGCGTCTGCTCAAGAACTAAGGGGCAGTTTCCCCAAACACAGATTAAGTCTTGTCCTAGACTAAAGCATGGAGATCTGCGTTCCGGGAAACTGCCCGTATATGACTAAAATGCCAAATGAAAAGGTACTTTAAAACACATGACATAAACCCCAATGTTTCAGGTCTATAACAGCTGAGGAGGTAGTTGTGTGACTCTGACCTCTTTTTTATTTTGTGATATTTATTTTTTCATAATAATTGTCAGAAAACATACATACAAAATGAAGTTACAACCTCCCCCGAACCTAATCCCACCCAAGGACCTAAAGGATCAACTGACTAAAGGACCAACTGACTAAAGGATCAACTGACTAAAGGACCTAAAGGATCAACTGACTAAAGGACCTAAAGGATCAACTGTCTAAAGGACCTAAAGGATCAACTGTCTAAAGGACCTAAAGGACCAACTGTCTAAAGGACCTAAAGGATCAACTGTCTAAAGGACCTAAAGGATCAACTGATTCCTCTGACCTCTATGACCAGTGGCTCGGTGGTGGGTCCACGACCGATGATGGTCTCAGGAGTCATCTCTCCCTCAGCCCCTCTCTGGTAGTATAGCATGGTGCCAGCTACTGGAGCGGCCCTGGAGAACTCAATCACCCAGTGGCCGTTCAGGTAGTACTCGCCACGCAGGTTCTTAATGGCTGGTGAAACAGACACAGACAGACAGAGACAAAGACAGGCAGACACAGACAGAGACGGGTAGAGACAGGCAGAGATAGGCAGAGACAGAGACAGGCAGAGACAGAGACAGGCAGAGACAAAGACGGGCAGACAGACAGAGACGGGCAGACAGACAGAGACGGGCAGAGACACAGACAGAGACACAGACAGACAGAGACAGACAGAGACACAGACAGACAGAGACAGGCAGAGACACAGACAGACAGAGACACAGACAGACATAAGACACACACACAGTAGAGTCAGAGTTCAGAGTCACAGATCATTAGAGACAGAAGGACTAGAGTTCAGAGTCACAGATCATTACACTACCATAGAACACAGCTTTTCTGGTACAACTGTCCTATTGCCATCTCATGTCCTGTCATCTCTAGCCCAGTCATCCGGTTATCTAGGTAGTTAAAGACTCACTTAGGTAGTTAAAGACTCACTTAGGTAGTTAAAGACTCACCCGGGCGGTTAGGGACTCACCCGGGCGGTTAGGGACTCACCCGGGCAGTTAGGGACTCACCCGGGCAGTTAGGGACTCACCCGGGCAGTTAGGGACTCACCCAGGTAATTACGAGTGGCAACAGTCTCTCTGATGTGGATGGAGGTGGCTCCCACAGGGATGATAAACATCTGGTTATACCCTGGGAGGGAGGAGAACAGGAGAGATAGAACAGCTGGTTATAGTCTGGGAGGGAGGAGAACAGGAGAGATAGAACAGCTGGTTATAGTCTGGGAGGGAGGGGAACAGGAGAGATAGAACAGCTGGTTATAGTCTGGGAGGGAGGAGAACAGGAGAGATAGAACAGCTGGTTATAGTCTGGGAGGGAGGAGAACAGGAGAGATAGAACAGCTGGTTATAGTCTGGGAGGGAGGAGAACAGGAGAGATAGAACAGCTGGTTATACCCTGGGAGGGAGGGGAACAGGAGAGATAGAACAGCTGGTTATAGTCTGGGAGGGAGGAGAACAGGAGAGATAGAACAGCTGGTTATAGTCTGGGAGGGAGGAGAACAGGAGAGAGTGGGCTGTAACAGGAGCTCGATCCATGGATCCTGGGGTGAAGAGGTCAGAGAACTGTACCTTTGGGCAGGTTGTTCATGTTGAAGGTGCTCCTGACGGGGTAGCAGGACTGTCCGTTCCCCCCACACTGCAGACAGGGGTCATCCTGCTGGGGGGATTCCAGCATGTTGTCACAGCCCAGACGCTACAGGGGGGGATAGGGAGGGAGACAGGGACATGGGTTAGAGCAGGCTTCTCCGACCCAGTTCCTGGAGAGATGCCCTCCTGTAGGTTTCAGCTCCAACCCTGTTCCTGGAGAGCTAACCTCCTGTAGGTTTTAGCTCCAACCCTGTTCCTGGAAAGATACTAGGACTGGAAGGAGAGAGAGATACTAGGACTGGAAGGAGAGAGAGATACTAGGTCTGGAAGGAGAGAGAGATACTAGGACTGTAAGGAGAGAGAGAGATACTAGGACTGGAAGGAGAGAGAGAGATACTAGGACTGGAAGGAGAGAGAGATACTAGGACTGGAAGGAGAGAGAGATACTAGGACTGGAAGGAGAGAGAGAGAGATACTAGGACTGGAAGGAGAGAGAGAGAGATACTAGGACTGGAAGGAGAGAGAGATACTAGGACTGGAAGGAGAGAGAGATACTAGGACTGGAAGGAGAGAGAGATACTAGGACTGGAAGGAGAGAGAGATACTAGGAATGGAAGGAGAGAGAGATACAAGGACTGGAAGGAGAGAGAGATACTAGGACTGGAAGGAGAGAGAGAGATACTAGGACTGGAAGGAGAGAGAGAGATACTAGGACTGGAAGGAGAGAGAGATACTAGGACTGGAAGGAGAGAGAGAGATACTAGGACTGGAAGGAGAGAGAGATACTAGGACTGGAAGGAGAGAGATACTAGGACTGGAAGGAGAGAGAGAGATACTAGGACTGGAAGGAGAGAGAGATACTAGGTCTGGAAGGAGAGAGATACTAGGACTGGAAGGAGAGAGAGAGATACTAGGACTGGAAGGAGAGAGAGAGATACTAGGACTGGAAGGAGAGAGAGAGATACTAGGACTGGAAGGAGAGAGAGATACTAGGACTGGAAGGAGAGAGAGATACTAGGACTGGAAGGAGAGAGAGATACTAGGTCTGGAAGGAGAGAGAGATACTAGGACTGGAAGGAGAGAGAGATACTAGGACTGGAAGGAGAGAGAGATACTAGGACTGGAAGGAGAGAGAGATACTAGGTCTGGAAGGAGAGAGAGAGATACTAGGACTGGAAGGAGAGAGAGAGATACTAGGACTGGAAGGAGAGAGAGAGATACTAGGTCTGGAAGGAGAGAGAGATACTAGGACTGGAAGGAGAGAGAGAGATACTAGGACTGGAAGGAGAGAGAGATACTAGGACTGGAAGGAGAGAGAGAGATACTAGGACTGGAAGGAGAGAGAGAGATACTAGGACTGGAAGGAGAGAGAGATACTAGGACTGGAAGGAGAGAGAGAGATACTAGGTCTGGAAGGAGAGAGAGAGATACTAGGTCTGGAAGGAGAGAGAGAGATACTAGGTCTGGAAGGAGAGAGAGAGATACTAGGACTGGAAGGAGAGAGATATACTAGGACTGGAAGGAGAGAGATATAGGACTGGAAGGAGAGAGATACTAGGACTGGAAGGAGAGAGAGATACTAGGACTGGAAGGAGAGAGAGATACTAGTGGACTGGAAGGAGAGAGAGTACTAGGACTGGAAGGGAGAGAGATACTAGGACTGGAAGGAAGAGAGATCTAGACTGAAGGAGAGAGAGATACTAGGACTGGAAGGAGAGAGAGATACTAGGACTGGAAGGAGAGAGAGAAGATACAGGACTGGAAGGGAGAGAGATACTAGGACTGGAAGGAGAGAGAGATACTAGGACTGAAGGAGAGAGATACTAGGACTGGAAGGAGAGAGGGAGATACTAGGTCTGGAAGGAGAGAGAGAGATACTAGGACTGGAAGGAGAGAGAGAGATACTAGGACTGGAAGGAGAGAGATACTAGGACTGGAGGAGAGAGAGAGATACTAGGACTGGAAGGAGAGAGAAACTAGGACTGGAAGGAGAGAGAGATACTAGGTCAGGAAGGAGAGAGAGATACTAGGACTGGAAGGAGAGAGAGATACTAGGACTGGAAGGAGAGAGAGATACTAGGACTGGAAGGAGAGAGAGATACTAGGTCTGGAAGGAGAGAGAGATACTAGGACTGGAAGGAGAGAGAGATACTAGGACTGGAAGGAGAGAGAGATACTAGGACTGGATAGGAGAGAGAGATACTAGGACTGGAAGGAGTGAGGGAGATACTAGGACCTGGAAGGAGAGAGGGAGATACTAGGACTGGAAGGAGAGAGAGATACTAGGTCTGGAAAGGAGAGAGATACTAGGACTGGAAGGAGAGAGAGATACTAGGTCTGGAAGGAGAGAGAGATACTAGGACTGGAAGGAGAGAGAGATACTAGGACTGGAAGGAGAGAGAGATACTAGGACTGGAAGGAGAGAGATACTAGGACTGGAAGGAGAGAGATACTAGGACTGGAAGGAGAGAGATACTAGGACTGGAAGGAGAGAGGGAGATACTAGGACTGGAAGGAGAGAGAGAGAGATACTAGGACTGGAAGGAGAGAGAGAGATACTAGGACTGGAAGGAGAGAGAGAGAGATACTAGGACTGGAAGGAGAGAGAGATATACTAGGACTGGAAGGAGAGAGAGATACTAGACTGGAAGGAGAGCGAGATACTAGGTCTGTAAGAGAGAGAGAGATACTAGGACTGTAAGGAGAGAGAGAGATACTAGGACTGGAAGGAGAGAGAGAGATACTAGGACTGGAAGGAGAGAGAGATACTAGGACTGTAAGGAGAGAGAGAGATACTAGGACTGGAAGGAGAGAGAGAGATACTAGGACTGGAAGGAGAGAGAGAGAGATACTAGGACTGGAAGGAGAGAGAGAGAGATACTAGGACTATAAGAAGAGAGAGAGAGATACTAGGACTGGAAGGAGAGAGAGAGATATACTAGGACTGGAAGGAGAGAGATACTAGGACTGGAAGGAGAGAGATACTAGGACTGGAAGGAGAGAGATACTAGGACTGGAAGGAGAGAGAGAGATACTAGGACTGGAAGGAGAGAGAGATACTAGGACTGGAAGGAGAGAGATACTAGGACTGGAAGGAGAGAGAGACACTAGGACTGGAAGGAGAGAGATACTAGGACTGGAAGGAGAGAGAGAGATACTAGGACTGGAAGGAGAGAGAGATACTAGGACTGGAAGGAGAGAGAGATACTAGGACTGGAAGGAGAGAGAGATACTAGGACTGGAAGGAGAGAGAGATACTAGGACTGGAAGGAGAGAGAGAGATACTAGGACTGGAAGGAGAGAGAGATACTAGGACTGGAAGGAGAGAGAGATACTAGGTCTGGAAGGAGAGAGATACTAGGACTGGAAGGAGAGAGAGATACTAGGACTGGAAGGAGAGAGAGATACTAGGTCTGGAAGGAGAGAGAGAGATACTAGGTCTGGAAGGAGAGAGAGAGATACTAGGACTGGAAGGAGAGAGAGAGATACTAGGACTGGAAGGAGAGAGAGAGATACTAGGACTGGAAGGAGAGAGAGATACTAGGTCTGGAAGGAGAGAGAGAGATACTAGGACTGGAAGGAGAGAGAGATACTAGGACTGGAAGGAGAGAGAGAGATACTAGGACTGGAAGGAGAGAGAGAGATACTAGGACTGGAAGGAGAGAGAGATACTAGGACTGGAAGGAGAGAGATACTAGGTCTGGAAGGAGAGAGAGAGATACTAGGTCTGGAAGGAGAGAGAGAGATACTAGGACTGGAAGGAGAGAGAGAGATACTAGGACTGGAAGGAGAGAGATATACTAGGACTGGAAGGAGAGAGAGATACTAGGACTGGAAGGAGAGAGAGATACTAGGACTGGAAGGAGAGAGAGATACTAGGACTGGAAGGAGAGAGAGAGATACTAGGACTGGAAGGAGAGAGAGATACTAGGACTGGAAGGAGAGAGATACTAGGACTGGAAGGAGAGAGAGATACTAGGACTGGAAGGAGAGAGAGATACTAGGACTGGAAGGAGAGAGAGAGATACTAGGACTGGAAGGAGAGAGAGAGATACTAGGACTGGAAGGAGAGAGAGAGATACTAGGACTGGAAGGAGAGAGAGATACTAGGACTGGAAGGAGAGAGATACTAGGTCTGGAAGGAGAGAGAGAGATACTAGGTCTGGAAGGAGAGAGATACTAGGACTGGAAGGAGAGAGAGATACTAGGACTGGAAGGAGAGAGATACTAGGACTGGAAGGAGAGAGAGATACTAGGACTGGGAGGAGAGAGAGATACTAGGACTGGAAGGAGAGAGAGATACTAGGACTGGAAGGAGAGAGAGAGATACTAGGACTGGAAAGGAGAGAGATACTAGGACTGGAAGGAGAGAGATACTAGGACTGGAAGGAGAGAGAGATACTAGGACTGGAAGGAGAGAGAGATACTAGGACTGGAAGGAGAGAGAGATACTAGGACTGGAAGGAGAGAGAGAGATACTAGGACTGGAAGGAGAGAGAGATACTAGGACTGGAAGGAGAGAGAGATACTAGGACTGGAAGGAGAGAGATACTAGGACTGGAAGGAGAGAGATACTAGGTCTGGAAGGAGAGAGATACTAGGACTGGAAGGAGAGAGGGAGATACTAGGACTGGAAGGAGAGAGAGATACTAGGTCTGGAAGGAGAGAGAGATACTAGGTCTGGAAGGAGAGAGAGATACTAGGACTGGAAGGAGAGAGAGATACTAGGTCTGGAAGGAGAGAGAGATACTAGGACTGGAAGGAGAGAGAGATACTAGGTCTGGAAGGAGAGAGAGATACTAGGTCTGGAAGGAGAGAGAGATACTAGGACTAGAAGGAGAGAGAGATACTAGGTCTGGAAGGAGAGAGAGATACTAGGACTGGAAGGAGAGAGAGACTAGGACTGGAAGAGAGAGATACTAGGACTGGAGAGAGAGGGAGATACTAGGACTGGAAGGAGAGAGAGATACTAGGACTGGAAGGAGAGAGAGAGAGATACTAGGACTGGAAGGAGAGAGAGATACTAGGACTGGAAGGAGAGAGAGAGATACTAGGACTGGAAGGAGAGAGAGAGATACTAGGTCTGGAAGGAGAGAGAGATATACTAGGACTGGAAGGAGAGAGATACTAGGTCTGGAAGGAGAGAGAGATACTAGGACTGGAAGGAGAGAGAGATACTAGGTCTGGAAGGAGAGAGAGATACTAGGACTGGAAGGAGAGGGAGAGATACTAGGTCTGGAAGGAGAGAGAGATACTAGGACCTGAAGGAGAGGGAGAGATACTAGGTCTGGAGAGAGAGAGAGATACTAGGACTGGAAGGAGAGAGAGATACTAGGACTGGAAGGAGAGAGAGATACTAGGACTGGAAGGAGAGAGATACTAGGACTGGAAGGAGAGAGGGAGATACTAGGACTGGAAGGAGAGAGAGATACTAGGACTGGAAGGAGAGAGAGAGAGATACTAGGACTGGAAGGAGAGAGAGATACTAGGACTGGAAGGAGAGAGAGATACTAGGACTGGAAGGAGAGAGAGAGATACTAGGTCTGGAAGGAGAGAGAGATATACTAGGACTGGAAGGAGAGAGAGATACTAGGTCTGGAAGGAGAGAGAGATACTAGGACTGGAAGGAGAGAGAGATACTAGGACTGGAAGGAGAGAGAGATACTAGGACTGGAAGGAGAGGGAGAGATACTAGGTCTGGAAGGAGAGAGAGATACTAGGACCTGAAGGAGAGGGAGAGATACTAGGTCTGGAAGGAGAGAGAGAGATACTAGGACTGGAAGGAGAGAGAGAGATACTAGGTCTGGAAGGAGAGAGAGAGAGAGAGAGAGAGAGATACTAGGATGGAAGGAGAGAGAGATACTAGGGACTGGAAGGAGAGAGAGATACTAGGACTGGAAGGAGAGAGAGATACTAGGACTGGAAGGAGAGAGATATACTAGGACTGGAAGGAGAGAGATACTAGGACTGGAAGGAGAGAGGGAGATACTAGGTCTGGAAGGAGAGAGAGAGAGAGATACTAGGTCTGGAAGGAGAGAGAGAGATACTAGGACTGGAAGGAGAGAGAGAGATACTAGGTCTGGAAGGAGAGAGAGAGATATACTAGGACTGGAAGGAGAGAGAGATACTAGGACTGGAAGGAGAGAGAGAGATACTAGGTCTGGAAGGAGAGAGAGATACTAGGTCTGGAAGGAGAGAGAGAGATACTAGGTCTGGAAGGATCGAGAGGATAGTCTAGGACTGGAAGGAGAGAGAGAGATACTAGGTCTGGAAGGAGAGAGAGAGATACTAGGTCTGGAAGGGAGAGAGAGATACTAGGACTGGAAGGAGAGAGAGATACTAGGTCTGGAAGGAGAGAGAGAGAGATACTAGGACTGGAAGGAGAGATATACTAGGTCTGGAAGGAGAGAGAGAGATACTAGGACTGGAAGGAGAGAGAGATACTAGGACTGGAAGGAGAGAGAGATACTAGGTCTGGAAGGAGAGAGAGAGATACTAGGACTGGAAGGAGAGAGAGATACTAGGACTGGAAGGAGAGAGATACTAGGACTGGAAGGAGAGAGAGAGATACTAGGACTGGAAGGAGAGAGAGAGAGATACTAGGTCTGGAAGGAGAGAGATACTAGGACTGGAAGGAGAGAGAGAGATACTAGGACTGGAAGGAGAGAGAGATACTAGGACTGGAAGGAGAGAGGGAGATACTAGGACTGGAAGGAGAGAGAGATACTAGGACTGGAAGGAGAGAGATACTAGGACTGGAAGGAGAGAGAGATACTAGGTCTGGAAGGAGAGAGAGATACTAGGACTGGAAGGAGAGAGAGAGATACTAGGACTGGAAGGAGAGAGAGAGATACTTGGACTGGAAGGAGAGAGAGATACTAGGTCTGGAAGGAGAGAGAGATACTAGGACTGGAAGGAGAGAGAGAGATACTAGGACTGGAGGAGAGAGATACTAGGTCTGGAAGGAGAGAGAGATACTAGGACTGGAAGGAGAGAGAGAGATACTAGGACTGGAAGGAGAGAGAGATACTAGGACTGGAAGGAGAGAGAGATACTAGGACTGGAAGGAGAGAGATATTAGGTCTGGAAGGAGAGAGAGAGATACTAGGACTGGAAGGAGAGAGATACTAGGTCTGGAAGGAGAGAGAGATACTAGGACTGGAAGGAGAGAGATACTAGGACTGGAAGGAGAGAGAGATACTAGGACTGGAAGGAGAGAGAGAGATACTAGGACTGGAAGGAGCAGAGAGATACTAGGACTTGGAAGGAGAGAGAGATACTAGGACTGAAGGAGAGAGAGATACTAGGGACTGGAAGGAGAGAGATAGATACTAGGACTGGAAGGAGAGAGAGATACTAGGACTGGAAAGGAGAGAGAGATACTAGGACCTGGAAGGAGAGAGAGATACTAGGACTGGAAGGAGAGAGAGATACTAGGACTGGAAGGAGAGAGAGAGATACTAGGACTGGAAGGAGAGAGATACTAGGACTGGAAGGAGAGAGAGATACTTGGACTGGAAGGAGAGAGAGATACTAGGACTGGAAGGAGAGAGAGATACTAGGACTGGAAGGAGAGAGAGATACTAGGTCTGAAAGGAGAGAGAGATACTAGGACTGGAAGGAGAGAGAGATACTAGGTCTGGAAGGAGAGAGAGATACTAGGACTGGAAGGAGAGAGAGAGATACTAGGACTTGAAGTAGAGAGAGAGATACTAGGTCTGGAAGGAGAGAGAGATACTAGGTCTGGAAGGAGAGAGAGATACTAGGACTGGAAGGAGAGAGAGATACTAGGTCTGGAAGGAGAGAGAGAGATACTAGGACTGGAAGGAGAGAGAGAGATACTAGGACTGGAAGGAGAGAGAGATACTAGGTCTGGAAGGAGAGAGATACTAGGACTGGAAGGAGAGAGAGATACTAGGTCTGGAAGGAGAGAGAGATACTAGGTCTGGAAGGAGAGAGAGAGATACTAGGACTGGAAGGAGAGAGAGATACTAGGACTGGAAGGAGAGAGAGATACTAGGACTGGAAGGAGAGAGAGAGATACTAGGACTGGAAGGAGAGAGATACTAGGACTGGAAGGAGAGAGAGATACTAGGACTGGAAGGAGAGAGAGAGATACTAGGTCTGGAAGGAGAGAGAGATACTAGGACTGGAAGGAGAGAGAGAGATACTAGGTCTGGAAGGAGAGAGAGATACTAGGACTGGAAGGAAGAGAGAGACTAGGACTGGAAGGAGAGAGATACTAGGACTGGAAGGAGAGAGATACTAGGACTGGAAGGAGAGAGATACTAGGACTGGAAGGAGAGAGAGAGATACTAGGACTGGAAGGAGAGAGAGATACTAGGACTGGAAGGAGAGAGATACTAGGTCTGGAAGGAGAGAGAGATACTAGGACTGGAAGGAGAAAGAGATACTAGGTCTGGAAGGAGAGAGAGAGATACTAGGTCTGGAAGGAGAGAGAGAGATACTAGGTCTGGAAGGAGAGAGAGATACTAGGACTGGAAGGAGAGAGATGCTAGGACTGGAAGGAGAGAGAGAGATACTAGGACTGGAAGGAGAGAGAGAGATACTAGGACTGGAAGGAGAGAGAGAGATACTAGGTCTGGAAGGAGAGAGAGATACTAGGACTGGAAGGAGAGAGAGATACTAGGACTGGAAGGAGAGAGAGATACTAGGACTGGAAGGAGAGAGAGATACTAGGTACTGGAAGGAGAGAGAGATACTAGGACTGGAAGGAGAGAGGAGATACTAGGACTGGAAGGAGAGAGAGATACTAGGACTGGAAGGAGAGAGATACTTGGACTGGAAGGATGAGAGAGATACTAGGACTGGAGAGGAGAGAGAGAGAGATACTAGGACCTGGAAGGGAGAGAGAGATACTAGGACTGGAAGGAGAGAGAGATACTAGGACTGGAAGGAGAGAGGATACTAGGACTTGAAGGAGATATAGATACTAGGACTGGAAGGAGAGAGAGATACTAGGACTGGAAGGAGAGAGAGATATACTAGGACTGGAAGGAGAGAGAGATATACTAGGACTGGAAGGAGAGAGATACTAGGTCTGGAAGGAGAGAGAGAGATACTAGGACTGGAAGGAGAGAGATACTAGGACTGGAAGGAGAGAGAGAGATACTAGGACTGGAAGGAGAGAGAGAGATACTAGGTCTGGAAGGAGAGAGATACTAGGACTGGAAGGAGAGAGAGATACTAGGTCTGGAAGGAGAGAGAGAGATACTAGGACTGGAAGGAGAGAGATACTAGGACTGGAAGGAGAGAGAGAGATACTAGGACTGGAAGGAGAGAGATACTAGGACTGGAAGGAGAGAGAGAGATACTAGGTCTGAAGGAGAGAGAGATACTAGGACTGGAAGGAGAGAGAGATACTAGGACTGGAAGGAGAGAGGGAGATACTAGGACTGGAAGGAGAGAGAGATACTAGGACTGTAAGGAGAGAGAGATACTAGGACTGGAAGGAGAAGAGAGAGTACTAGGACTGGAAGGAGAGAGATACTAGGACTGGAAGGAGAGAGAGATACTTGGACTGGAAGGAGAGAGAGATACTAGGACTGGAAGGAGAGAGAGAGATACTAGGACTGGAAGGAGAGAGAGAGATACTAGGACTGGAAGGAGAGAGAGATACTAGGACTGGAAGGAGAGAGAGATACTAGGACTGGAAGGAGAGAGATACTAGGACTGGAAGGAGATAGAGATACTAGGACTGGAAGGAGAGAGAGATACTAGGACTGGAAGGAGAGAGAGATATACTAGGACTGGAAGGAGAGAGAGATATACTAGGACTGGAAGGAGAGAGATACTAGGTCTGGAAGGAGAGAGAGATACTAGGACTGGAAGGAGAGAGAGAGATACTAGGTCTGGAAGAGAGAGAGAATACTAGGGATGGGAAGGGAGAGGAGAGAGAGAGATACTAGGTCTGGAAGGAGAGAGAGAGATACTAGGTCTGGAAGGAGAGAGAGATACTAGGACTGGAAGGAGAGAGAGAGATACTAGGACTGGAAGGAGAGAGAGATACTAGGACTGGAAGGAGAGAGATACTAGGACTGGAAGGAGAGAGAGATACTAGGACTGGAAGGAGAGAGAGATACTAGGACTGGAAGGAGAGAGATACTAGGACTGGAAGGAGAGAGAGAGATACTAGGTCTGGAAGGAGAGAGAGATACTAGGTCTGGAAGGAGAGAGAGATACTAGGACTGGAAGGAGAGAGATACTAGGACTGGAAGGAGAGAGAGAGATACTAGGTCTGGAAGGAGAGAGAGATACTAGGACTGGAAGGAGAGAGATACTAGGACTGGAAGGAGAGAGAGATACTAGGACTGGAAGGAGAGAGAGAGATACTAGGACTGGAAGGAGAGAGAGAGATACTAGGACTGGAAGGAGAGAGAGATACTAGGTCTGGAAGGAGAGAGAGAGATACTAGGACTGGAAGGAGAGAGATACTAGGTCTGGAAGGAGAGAGAGATACTAGGACTGGAAGGAGAGAGAGAGATACTAGGACTGGAAGGAGAGAGATACTAGGTCTGGAAGGAGAGAGAGATACTAGGACTGGAAGGAGAGAGAGAGATACTAGGACTGGAAGGAGAGAGAGATACTAGGACTGGAAGGAGAGAGAGAGATACTAGGACTGGAAGGAGAGAGAGAGATACTAGGACTGGAAGGAGAGAGAGATACTAGGTCTGGAAGGAGAGAGAGATACTAGGTCTGGAAGGAGAGAGATACTAGGACTGGAAGGAGAGAGATACTAGGTCTGGAAGGAGAGAGATACTAGGACTGGAAGGAGAGAGAGATACTAGGTCTGGAAGGAGAGAGATACTAGGTCTGGAAGGAGAGAGAGATACTAGGACTGGAAGGAGAGAGATATACTAGGTCTGGAAGGAGAGAGAGATACTAGGTCTGGAAGGAGAGAGATACTAGGACTGGAAGGAGAGAGAGATACTAGGTCTGGAAGGAGAGAGAGATACTAGGACTGGAAGGAGAGAGAGAGATACTAGGACTGGAAGGAGAGAGAGATACTAGGTCTGGAAGGAGAGAGAGAGATACTAGGACTGGAAGGAGAGAGAGATACTAGGTCTGGAAGGAGAGAGAGATACTAGGACTGGAAGGAGAGAGAGATACTAGGTCTGGAAGGAGAGAGAGAGATACTAGGACTGGAAGGAGAGAGAGATACTAGGACTGGAAGGAGAGAGAGATACTAGGTCTGGAAGGAGAGAGAGATACTAGGACTGGAAGGAGAGAGAGATACTAGGACTGGAAGGAGAGAGATACTAGGACTGGAAGGAGAGAGAGATACTAGGACTGGAAGGAGAGAGAGATACTAGGAGATACTAGGACGGAAGAGAGAGAGATACTAGGTCTGGAAGGAGAGAGAGATACTAGGACTGGAAGGAGAGAGAGATACTAGGACTGGAAGGAGAGAGAGATACTAGGTCTGGAAGGAGAGAGAGATACTAGGACTGGAAGGAGAGAGAGATACTAGGACTGGAAGGAGAGAGATACTAGTACTGGAAGGAGAGAGAGATACTAGGACTGGAAGGAGAGAGAGATACTAGGACTGGAAGGAGAGAGAGATACTAGGTCTGGAAGGAGAGAGAGAGATACTAGGACTGGAAGGAGAGAGAGATACTAGGTCTGGGAGGAGAGAGAGATACTAGGACTGGAAGGTGTTTGAGTAGCTATGAAGATCCCATCAGTGGGATTCAGGAAGAGTAGAAGGCTGTCACAACTCAATACAGGTTTAAGTTATAGGGAAACTGAAGTTATAAGTAATAGGGAAACTGAAGTTATAGTGAAACTGAAGTTATAGAGAAACTGAAGTCAAAGTGAAACTGAAGTCAGATTGAAACTGAAGTTATAGTAAAAACAGGGAAACTGAAGTTATAGGGAAACTAAAGTTATGGGGAAACATGTTGAGGTCAGAGTGAAACATGTTGAGGTCAGAGTGAAACATGTTGAGGTCAGAGTCAAACATGTTGAGGTCAGAGTGAAACATGATGAGGTCAGAGTGAAACATGTTGAGGTCAGAGTGAAACATGTTGAGGTCAGAGTGAAACATGTTGAGGTCAGAGTGAAACATGATGAGGTCAGAGTGAAACATGTTGAAGTCAGAGTGAAACATGTTGAGGTCAGAGTGAAACATGTTGAGGTCAGAGTGAAACATGTTGAGGTCAGAGTGAAACATGTTGAGGTCAGAGTGAAACATGATGAGGTCAGAGTGAAACATGTTGAGGTCAGAGTGAAACATGTTGAAGTCAGAGTGAAACATGATGAGGTCAGAGTGAAACATGTTGAGGTCAGAGTGAAACTGATAAATGGAGTGAAACATGATGAGGTCAGAGTGAAACATGTTGAGGTCAGAGTGAAACATGATGAGGTCAGAGTGAAACATGATGAGGTCAGAGTGAAACATGATGAGGTCAGAGTGAAACATGTTGAGGTCAGAGTGAAACATGATGAGGTCAGAGTGAAACATGTTGAGGTCAGAGTGAAACATGTTGAGGTCAGAGTGAAACATGATGAGGTCAGAGTGAAACATGTTGAGGTCAGAGTGAAACATGATGAGGTCAGAGTGAAACATGATGAGGTCAGAGTGAAACATGATGAGGTCAGAGTGAAACATGTTGAGGTCAGAGTGAAACATGTTGAGGTCAGAGTGAAACATGATGAGGTCAGAGTGAAACATGTTGAGGTCAGAGTGAAACATGTTGAGGTCAGAGTGAAACATGTTGAGGTCAGAGTGAAACATGTTGAGGTCAGAGTGAAACATGTTGAGGTCAGAGTGAAACATGTTGACGTCAGAGTGAAACATGATGAGGTCAGAGTGAAACATGATGAGGTCAGAGTGAAACATGATGAGGTCAGAGTGAAACATGTTGAGGTCAGAGTGAAACATGATGAGGTCAGAGTGAAACATGATGAGGTCAGAGTGAAACATGTTGAGGTCAGAGTGAAACATGATGAGGTCAGAGTGAAACATGATGAGGTCAGAGTGAAACATGTTGAGGTCAGAGTGAAACATGTTGAGGTCAGAGTGAAACATGTTGACGTCAGAGTGAAACATGATGAGGTCAGAGTGAAACATGATGAGGTCAGAGTGAAACATGATGAGTTCAGAGTGAAACATGATGAGGTCAGAGTGAAACATGATGAGGTCAGAGTGAAACATGATGAGGTCAGAGTGAAACAGATAAATGGAGTGAAACTGTTGATAAATTCCGTCCAACCCCCACTTAATAATCACAACGCCTCTTCTGTTATTAAGCCTAAAGTTGAATCCTACCTCACACACACCTACCTTACAGACTCCATCTACACAGACATCCTTCCTCCCAGGGTGGCAGGGCGTGCCGTCGGCCACAGCGGCCCTGTGGCGATAGAAGAAGTTCTCTCCTCTGGGCATACAGTTCAACTCACACAGGTTGTCAGCTGATGGGATACACAAACACGACCTTTAGTTCACCCTTCCCCATCTGTCATCATCTGTAATTTGCATAACTTTACCAGTAATATATACATTTTACACATTTAGCAGACACTCTTATCCAGAGCGACTTACAGTAGTGAATGTATACATTTCATACATTTTTTTTTCTCCGTACTGGTCCCCCGTGGGAATCGAACCCACAACCCTGGCGTTGCAAACACCATGCTCTACCAACTGAGCTACACGGGACCACAGTGGTATAGTCCAGTGGTCTGCTAAACATTGCTGTTCAGTTCGCTGTATTATAATTATTAGTCTTTACCAAACATTATATAGTCTTTACCAAACCGTATAGTCTTTACCAAACCTTATACAGTCTTTACCAAACCGTATAGTCTTCCCCAAACCGTATAGTCTTCACCAAACCGTAGTCTTCACCAAACATTATATAGTTTTTACCAAACCGTATAGTCTTCACAAAACATTATATAGTCTTTACCAAACCGTATAGTCTTCACCAAACCGTATAGTCTTCACCAAACCTTATACAGTCTTTACCAAACCTCATACAGTCTTTACCAAACCGTATAGTCTTTACCAAACCTTATACAGTCTTTACCAAACCTTATACAGTCTTTACCAAACCGTATAGTCTTTACCAAACCTTATACAGTCTTTACCAAACCGTATACAGTCTTTACCAAACCGTATAGTCTTTACCAAACCTTATACAGTCTTTACCAAACCGTATAGTCTTCCCCAAACCGTATAGTCTTCACCAAACCGTAGTCTTCACCAAACATTATATAGTCTTTACCAAACCGTATAGTCTTCACAAAACATTATATAGTCTTTACCAAACCGTATAGTCTTCACCAAACCGTATACAGTCTTTACCAAACCGTATAGTCTTCACCAAACCTTATACAGTCTTTACCAAACCTTATACAGTCTTTACCAAACCGTATAGTCTTCACCAAACCTTATACAGTCTTTACCAAACCGTATACAGTCTTTACCAAACCGTATAGTCTTCACCAAACCTTATACAGTCTTCACCAAACCTTATACAGTCATTACAAAACATTATACAGTCATTACCAAACCTGTATAAAGCCCCGGGCCCTTAGGCCCTTCTGACTCACCTCCATAGTATGGGAGCCATTTGTAGTGTTTTCCCTGGAAGTCAGATCCATCAAACTGAGAACACTGCTCTTCTCTGAAGTCCCTAGATCCCTCTGGGCAGTCCTGGGTGATACACAAGGACAGGTAATGGGGTCAGGGGTTAGGAGTAATTAGGGGTAATTAGGGGTCAGGGCATAGGCTGATAGAGAGTGTTGGTTCTTTCCTGTCAGTGATATGAACGGAACATAAAATAAATGGTTTATTCCAAAAGATTAACAACTGAGTCGATACCGCCAATTCAGTGCCTTTGGAGAAATGTAACCTGGTCACCTCATTTTAATATGTTGTCATAAAGAGGACATGTTCAACTTAATGTATAAAAAATATTATAATAATAAAGGTTTCCCATCTCAAGAGGTTAAACAAAAAAAGATCTATAGTAAGGAACTAATTAGTGCCAAATAAAATAACAGGGATGACCGTAACAGGGTTTAACAGGGTTGACCGTAACAGGGATGACCGTAACAGGGATGACCGTAACAGGGTTTAACAGGGATGACTGTAACAGGGTTGACCGTAACAGGGATGACCGTAACAGGGTTTAACAGGGTTGACCGTAACAGGGTTTAACAGGGTTGACCGTAACAGGGTTGACCGTAACAGGGTTGACCGTAACAGGGATGACCGTAACAGGGATGACCGTAACAGGGTTTAACAGGGATGACTGTAACAGGGATGACCGTAACAGGGTTGACCGTAACAGGGATGCCCGTAACAGGGTTGACCGTAACAGGGTTTAACAGGGTTGACCGTAACAGGGATGACCGTAACAGGGATGACCGTAACAGGGTTTAACAGGGATGACTGTAACAGGGATGACCGTAACAGGGTTGACCGTAACAGGGATGACCGTAACAGGGATGACCGTAACAGGGATGACCGTAACAGGGTTGACCGTAACAGGGATGACCGTAACAGGGTTGACCGTAACAGGGTTGACCGTAACAGGGTTGACCGTAACAGGGTTTAACAGGGATGACCGTAACAGGGATGACCGTAACAGGGTTTAACAGGGATGACCGTAACAGGGATGACCGTAACAGGGATGACCGTAACAGGGTTTAACAGGGATGACCGTAACAGGGTTGACCGTAACAGGGTTGACCGTAACAGGGATGACCGTAACAGGGATGACCGTAACAGGGATGACCGTAACAAGGATGACCGTAACAGGGTTTAACAGGGATGACCGTAACAGGGATGACCGTAACAGGGTTGACTGTAACAGGGTTTAACAGGGATGTCCGTAACAGGGATGACCGTAACAGGGTTGACTGTAACAGTGTTGACCGTAACAGGGTTTAACAGGGATGACCGTAACAGGGTTTAACAGGGTTGACCGTAACAGGGTTGACTGTAACAGGGTTGACTGTAACAGGGATGACCGTAACAGGGTTGACCGTAACAGGGTTGACCGTTACAGGGATGACCGTAACAGGGTTGACCGTAACAGGGTTTAACAGGGTTGACCATAACAGGGATGATCGTAACAGGGATGACCGTAACAGGGTTTAAAAGGGTTGACCGTAACAGGGTTGACCGTAACAGGGATGACCGTAACAGGGTTTAACAGGGTTGACCGTAACAGGGTTTAACAGGGATGTCCGTAACAGGGTTGACCGTAACAGGGATGACTGTAACAGGGTTGACCGTAACAGGGTTTAACAGGGTTGACCGTAACAGGGATGATCGTAACAGGGATGACCGTAACAGGGTTTAACAGGGTTGACCGTAACAGGGTTGACCGTAACAGGGTTTAACAGGGTTGACCGTAACAGGGATGACCGTAACAGGGTTGACCGTAACAGGGTTTAACAGGGTTGACCGTAACAGGGTTGACCGTAACAGGGATGACCGTAACAGGGATGACCGTAACAGGGTTGACCGTAACAGGGTTGACCGTAACAGGGTTTAACAGGGTTGACCGTAACTGGGTTGATGAGTTACACAGTTACACAGGCTTGACAGAAGGACGTGTCAAAACGCAGAATTTTGCACTTCAGCAAGTCTTTATTCATTAAAAAAATATATATATTGAATTCTCCATGTGGTCTATATTAAATAATACTTCATTAAATATAAATTGCTTTTACACTTCAATATTTGTAGACAATTTCTACTTAAAATATCAAAAGGGATGAAAAAGGCAATCATTTCGTGGAAAGATCCAAGTGCTCTGGTAGCTGTGAGAGAGTTACACCAAGATGAATAGTCTGTGAGAGAAAGTTTTTGGGGGATTTGGGGAATTTTTGCAACCCTAGCATGTTGTTTACCTGGATATTACAGGAGCTGTAGGACTTGTCTGGTCCCACACAGTTATTCCCTCCGTCAGTCCTGTACAAAGGATTAAAAGGAGAGACATCAAGAGGTTATTCATGGTTTAAAGAAAGGATAAAGATTAGAGCTAATTCATTAGTAATCTGGTCCCAGATCTGTTCTGTCTTGCCAATACATGTTCGGCATGACAACATCCTGGAAGTTGGCAAGACAGCATAAACAGATCTGGGACCAGGCTACATTCAGTGGGCTCAGAGCTCCAAGGCTGAACTTTCCCCTAGATACTGACCCAGGATCAGCATTTAGGGGGCAACGTCACCCTCCAACCGGGCTCAGAGGAGAGATAATGACATGATGAAGATAATGTAGTCATTAAGGCTGACCTTTCACCTACATCAGTACACAGGCAGGCTGCAGGCAGACAACCATGAGGCAGTGAAGTGTTGACAAACAAAATGACACCATATTCCCTACGTAGTGCACTACTTTCAACCACAGAGGGTGCCATTTGGGTACACAGTCCCTACAAGAGCTTTGGTTTCCTGCAGTGTGTACAGCAGAGGAGGCTGGTGGGAGGAGCTATAGGAGGACGGGCTCGTTGTAATGGAACTGTATGGAAACAACAACGTTTGACTCCGTACTGTTGATTCCGTTCCAGCCATTACAACGAGCCCGTCCTCCTATAGCGCCTCCCACCAGCCTCCGCTGATGTACAAGGAGGTGTAGGGTGAAGTTGCCCCTCCCACGCTGATTCCGAGTCCGTTTTTTCCACTCATGGTTAAAGTCCTCCTCCAGTCTCATTTTCACCTTTTTTACATTTTTTTTGAAAAATATATTTGTATTTAAGTTTTAACAATAATTATTACACAGAAACATAAGATGTAGTTTAATCCAACCCTCTTAACGCCTCTGAACCGACCTAACTAATTGAGTGGGTAGTTGGGTATTGGTCTACAGTTATATGAGGGGACCCTACAAATTCATAGAAATTAATACAAATGCATTCCTTTTCACCTCATTTATCACTTGATTTACTTAACAAAAGGCACATGTCAATAGGTGGACCAGGTATATAACATGACATGGCACAAGCGGGGTTGGGGGAGGAGCTCCTTTATGGTTCCCGCAAACAATGTGATGACATCACATCTTGACCATCAGACCAATCTCCGTGAATGTCCCATCTCCGTGAATGTCCCATCTCCGTGAATGTCCCAACTCCTTGAATGTCCCAACTCCTTGAATGTCCCAACTCCTTGAATGTCCCAACTCTGTCGAATGTCCCATCTCCGTGAATGTCCAATCTCCTTGAATGTCCAATCTCCGTGAATGTCCAATCTCCTTGAACTGTGCAGTTGTCTAATGTGATGTTAAAAACATATTTGCTTACCCTTTAGTGTGTATACTTGACTGTATTTATACTTGAGGAAAAAGTTCACAAATCACTGGATGACATAGGGGGGATAGGGGGAAGGGAAGCTAATCCTTGATCTGCACCAAAGGGAAATTCCCTGGGGCCCACACAAGTTGGTGTTGGTACGAGCTGGTATTCAGAGGGTGGTGTTGGTAAGAGCTGGTATTCAGAGGGTGGTGTTGGTAAGAGCTGGTATTCAGAGGGTGGTGTTGGTAAGAGCTGGTATTCAGAGGGTGGTGTTGGTAAGAGCTGGTATTCAGAGGGTGGTGTTGGTAAGAGCTGGTATTCAGAGGGTGGTGATGGTAAGAGCTGGTATTCAGAGGGTGGTGTTGGTAAGAGCTGGTATTCAGAGGGTGGTGTTGGTAAGAGCTGGTATTCAGAGGTTGGTGTTGGTAAGAGCTGGTATTCAGTGGGTGGTGTTGGTAAGAGCTGGTATTCAGAGGGTGGTGTTGGTAAGAGCTGGTATTCAGAGGGTGGTGTTGGTAAGAGCTGGTATTCAGAGGGTGGTGTTGGTAAGAGCTGGTATTCAGAGGGTGGTGTTGGTAAGAGCTGGTATTCAGAGGGTGGTGATGGTAAGAGCTTTCCCTCCAGACCTGTGTTCTATCAATAACAAGGTGTTTAGCCAGGCTTGTTATGCCTGAGACTAAATACCAGACATGTCCCATCTTTATGATTCCACGAGTAAGAGCCTGAAGCTGGAACGCGTACGAGGGGAGGGAAAAGGGGGATACCTAGTCAGTTGTACAACTGAATGCCTTCGACTGAAATATGTCTTCCACATTTAACCCAACCCCTCTGAATCAGAGAGGTGAGGGGGGCTGCCATTATCGACATCCACGTCTTTGGCGCCCGGGGAACAGTGGGTTAACTGCGTTGCTCAGGGCCCAGGGGAACAGTGGGTTAACTGCCTTGCTCAGCGGCAGAATGACAGATTTTTACCTTGTCAGCTCGGGGATTCGATCCAGCAACCTTTCGGTTACTGGCCCAACGCTCTAACCACTAGGCTAGTGTTATGCCTCCATGATGAGTTCAAGCCTGAAGCTGAGGGAGGGTAAGGCTGGTCAACAGTAGAGCTCTATGGGTCCTGGTCAACAGTAGAGCTCTATGGGCCCTGGTCAACAGTAGAGCTCTATGATCCCTGGTCAACAGTAGAGCTCTATGATCCCTGGTCAAAAGTAGAGCTCTATGGGCCCTGGTCAAAAGTAGAGCTCTATGATCCCTGGTCAACAGTAGAGCTCTATGGGCCCTGGTCAACAGTAGAGCTCTATGGGCCCTGGTCAACAGTAGAGCTCTATGGGCCCTGGTCAACAGTAGAGCTCTATGGGCCCTGGTCAACAGTAGAGCTCTATGGGCCCTGGTCAACAGTAGAGCTCTATGATCCCTGGTCAACAGTAGAGCTCTATGGGCCCTGGTCAACAGTAGAGCTCTATGGGCCCTGGTCAACAGTAGAGCTCTATGATCCCTGGTCAACAGTAGAGCCCTATGATCCCTGGTCAACAGTAGAGCTCTATGATCCCTGGTCAACAGTAGAGCTCTATGGGCCCTGGTCAACAGTAGAGCTCTATGGGCCTTGGTCAACAGTAGAGCTCTATGGGCCCTGGTCAACAGTAGAGCTCTATGGGCATTGGTCAACAGTAGGGCTCTATGGGCCCTGGTCAACAGTAGAGCTCTATGGGCATTGGTCAACAGTAGGGCTCTATGGGCCCTGGTCAACAGTAGAGCTCTATGGGCCCTGGTCAACAGTAGAGCTCTATGGGCATTGGTCAATAGTAGAGCTCTATGGGCCCTGGTCAACAGTAGAGCTCTATGATCCCTGGTCAACAGTAGAGCCCTATGATCCCTGGTCAACAGTAGAGCTCTATGGGCCTTGGTCAACAGTAGAGCTCTATGGGCCCTGGTCAACAGTAGAGCTCTATGGGCATTGGTCAACAGTAGGGCACTAAACAGGGAATAGGGAGCCATTTGGGACGTATCCTAAGTGTTATTCACTTTACCCAGGCTCAGACTATCCTCCACCTCCACCTCCTCCCTTTCTGTTTGAACAACATGGTAACTGTTGGCAACATGGTAACTGTTGGCAACATGGTAACTGTTGGCAACATGGTAACTGGTACCTGTGAAGGGAGCATTAACACTTCCTGTAATAGGGTGCAGGAGGAGTTCAAGTCAACAGAGTGATGTGGTCTAACAATTGAAGATAGGTACAGGTACTGGACAGGCTGACTAATGTTCCTGACGAGACACAACACAACAGACCAGGTGGACAGTAGCCTCAGGAAGTAGCAATGCACCAGCTGGAGGGAGGCAGGTAGCATGGAGGCTGGGCTGGGTGCACCAGCTGGGAGAAGGCAGGTAGCACGGAGGCTGGGCTGGGTGCAACAGCTGGGGGAAGGCAGGTAGCACGGAGGCTGGGCTGGGTGCAACAGCTGGGGGAAGGCAGGTAGCACGGAGGCTGGGCTGGGTGCAACAGCTGGGGGAAGGCAGGTAGCACGGAGGCTGGGTGCACCAGCTAGGGGGAGGCAGGTAGCATGGAGGCTGGGTGCACCAGCTGGAGGGAGGCAGGTAGCACGGAGGCTGGGCTGGGTGCACCAGCTAGGGAGAGGCAGGTAGCATGGAGGCTGGGTGCACCAGCTAGGGAGAGGCAGGTAGCATGGAGGCTGGGTGCACCAGCTGGAGGGAGGCAGGTAGCACGGAGGCTGGGCTGGGTGCAACAGCTGGGGGAAGGCAGGTAGCATGGAGGCTGGGCTGGGTGCAACAGCTGGGGGAAGGTAGTTAGCACGGAGGCTGGGTGCACCAGCTAGGGGAAGGCAGGAAACTAATGTCAAGACATTTGTCTTATTTCTGTTCAGCCGACTGTTATTAAACTGACTGTCTGGCTGGCTAACTGACTGTCTGGCTAGCTAACTGACTGTCTGGCTGGCTAACTGACTGACTGGCTGGCTAGCTAATTGGCTAACTGACTGTCTGGCTGCCTAACTGACTGACTGGCTGGCTACCTGTCTGGCTAACTGATTGTCTGGCTGGCTAATTGGCTAACTGACTGTCTGGCTAGCTAACTGACTGCCTGGCTAGCTAACTGACTGTCTGGCTGGCTAGCCAACTGACTGTCTGGCTGGCTAGCCAACTGACTGTCTGGCTGGCTAGCCAACTGACTGTCTGGCTGGCTAGCCAACTGACTGTCTGGCTGGCTAACTGACTGTCTGGCTGGCTAACTGACTGTCTGGCTAACTGACTGTCTGGCTGGCTAACTGACTGTCTGGCTGGCTAACTGACTGACTGGCTGGCTACCTGTCTGGCTAACTGACTGTCTGGCTGGCTAATTGGCTAACTGACTGTCTGGCTAGCTAACTGACTGTCTGGCTAGCTAACTGACTGTCTGGCTGGCTAACTGACTGTCTGGCTGGCTAACTGACTGTCTGGCTGGCTAACTGACTGACTGGCTGGCTACCTGGCTGACTAACTGACTGTCTGGCTGGCTAATTGGCTAACTGACTGTCTGGCTAGCTAACTGACTGTCTGGCTGGCTAACTGACTGTCTGACTGACTGTCTGGCTGGCTAACTGACTGTCTGGCTGGCTAACTGACTGTCTGGCTGGCTAACTGACTGTCTGGCTAGCCAACTGACTGTCTGGCTGGCTAACTGACTGTCTGGCTAGCTAACTGACTGTCTGGCTAGCTAACTGACTGTCTGGCTGGCTAACTGACTGTCTGGCTGGCTAACTGACTGTCTGGCTAACTGACTGTCTGGCTGGCTAACTGACTGTCTGGCTGGCTAACTGACTGACTGGCTGGCTAATTGGCTAACTGACTGTCTGGCTGGCTAACTGACTGACTGGCTGGCTACCTGTCTGGCTAACTGACTGTCTGGCTAGCTAACTGACTGCCTGGCTAGCTAACTGACTGTCTGGCTGGCTAACTGACTGTCTGGCTGGCTAATTGACTGTCTGGCTGGCATGTAACGGGGTAGAGCAGCATTTGGGCGTGTTAGACTAACAGTGACAGCATTAATGATTCAACAGGTAGAGAGGATTTAAATGGTAGCCATGGGTGCTAGGGCATGGATGGCGATAAAGGCACAATACGCTTTTCCCTGTACAGTGATACAAAGCTCTCTCTGTCTCGCTCTCATGTGCCAAATCACAGATTCCCTTCAACTGACAGTACATTAAATGGATTTGACTCCGCTGTCAAGACATTTGTCTCATTTCTGTTCCAAAATGTGAAATGAAATTAACCAATGACATCAGTGTAGCTGTGCTTCAGCATGTCTAGGAAGCCATCTCTGTTTGAATAAATTCCTCCTAACTGAGATCTAAGCAGACCCAGCCTTCAGCCCAGTGCCCGCAGACCCAGCCTTCAGCCCAGTGCCCGCAGACCCAGCCTTCAGCCCAGTGCCCGCAGACCCAGCCTTCAGCCCACAGACCCAGCCCAGTGCCCGCAGACCCAGTCTTCAGCCCAGTGCCCGCAGGCTCAGCCTTCAGCCCAGTGCCCGCAGACCCAGCCTTCAGCCCAGTCCCCACAGACCCAGCCTTCAGCCCAGTGCCCGCAGACCCAGCCTTCAGCCCAGTGCCCGCAGACCCAGCCTTCAGCCCACAGACCCAGCCCAGTGCCCGCAGACCCAGCCTTCAGCCCAGTCCCCACAGACCCAGCCTTCAGCCCAGTGCCCGCAGACCCAGTCTTCAGCCCAGTGCCCGCAGGCTCAGCCTTCAGCCCAGTGCCCGCAGACCCAGCCTTCAGCCCAGTCCCCCACAGACCCAGCCTTCAGCCCAGTCCCCACAGACCCAGCCTTCAGCCCAGTGCCCCCAGACCCAGCCTTCAGCCCAGTCCCCACAGACCCAGCCTTCAGCCCAGTGCCCCCAGACCCAGCCTTCAGCCCAGTGCCCACAGACCCAGCCTTCAGCCCAGTCCCCACAGACCCAGCCTTCAGCCCAGTCCCCACAGACCCAGCCTTCAGCCCAGTCCCCACAGACCCAGCCTTCTGCCCAGTCCCCACAGACCCAGCCTTCAGCCCAGTGCCCCCAGACCCAGCCTTCAGCCCAGTCCCCACAGACCCAGCCTTCAGCCCAGTCCCCACAGACCCAGCCTTCAGCCCAGTCCCCACAGACCCAGCCTTCAGCCCAGTCCCCACAGACCCAGCCTTCAGCCCAGTCCCCACAGACCCAGCCTTCAGCCCAGTCCCCACAGACCCAGCCTTCTGCCCAGTCCCCACAGACCCAGCCTTCAGCCCAGTCCCCACAGACCCAGCCTTCAGCCCAGTCCCCACAGACCCAGCCTTCAGCCCAGTCCCCACAGACCCAGCCTTCAGCCCAGTCCCCACAGACCCAGCCTTTAGCCCAGTCCCCACAGACCCAGCCTTCTGCCCAGTGCCCACAGACCCAGCCTTCAGCCCAGTGCCCACTGACCCAACCCTGGAAAAACACTTTCAGCTTTGAGATTGTTCCTTTAACACACCACTACATCGTAAACCTCAACCTGCCATCACTAAATCGTACTGAAAAAGTTGCTGCTGACTAACGTTTGTGGCGATTTGCGATAGCAGCATAAATATCTGATTTATCTGTGTCTGCAGGGCAGTATAGATCACTGCTGGGAAAGGGGGATGAACTATGAAGCACAAAGTCAAAGTCACTCATATACAACCAAACTCCTTAGGAAGGATTTGGGGGTGTAGTGACCCCAGGGGGAATGACACGTCATGTAAGACTCCCTGAGTCTGTACCTCATCATCCAGTTAGAATGGGAGACTACACGGTCATCCTGCTGTACATGGGGAGACATGTGCTTTACTTTCCCCTCTTCATAATATTATGAGATGCAAGAGGGAACAAGCAGACTGGATTCCAACTATATGATTTATGGACAAAAGCGCTTAGCTTAGCTCTATCCCTCCCCTCTCTCCATTGCTCCTCTCTCTCTCTCCTGCATAATCAACCTCCAGCACAACAAGCCACAAATATAGATTCCTTTCAACACACACTCAACCACCGCTAGTAAAATCTGTCAAGAAGGAAAGACGCTGTATAATTGGTTCACAACGAGTGTTCCTGTGACACAGTAACAAGTTCCCTTCTCATCTTCTGTGGGCTTTTCCCAGCACACTGAGGGCGCAGAAGGCAACACCCAACTTAAAGATAGAGATCCTATTTAAAGTTAAACTGCCACTGCCTACGTGTATGTTGTCGAAATCGGTTCAGCTACCGGGCTTCTCCCTTTCATGGCGCTGACAGAGATAAACACCTCACTGGGAAGAGGAAGGGTGGGGGGTGTATGCTTCATGATTAACAACTCATCGTGTAATCATAACAACATACAGGAACTCAAGTCCTTCTGCTCATCCGATCTACAATTCCATACAATCAAATGCCGGCTATTTTACCTACCAAGAGAATTCTCGTCAGTTATAGTCACAGATGTGTACATTCCCCCTCAAGCAAACACCAAGACGGCCCTCAATGAACTTCACTGGACTCTATATAAACTGGAAACCATATATCCTGCGGCTGCATTTATTGTAGCTGGGGATTTTAACAAAGCAAATTTGAGTACAAGGCTAACTAAATTCTATCAGCATATTGACTGCACGACTCGCAGGGCTATTACTCTCGATCACTGCTACTCTAACTTCTGCGACGCATACAAAGCCCTCCTCAGCCCTCCCTTCGTCAAATCTGACCACGACGCCATCTCGCTCGTTCCGTCTTGTAGGCAGAAACTCAAACAGGATGTACCAGTGACGAGAATCATTCAATACTGGTCTGATCAATCGGAAGCCACGCTTCAAGATTGTTTTGATCATGCGGACTGGAATATGTTTCCTTCCAGCCTCAGAGAACAACATTGACCTATATGCTGACTCGGTGAGTGTGTTTATTATGAAGTGCAATGGAGATGTTGTACCCACTGTGACTATTAAAACCTACCCTAACCAGAAACCGTGGATGGATGGCGGCATTCGCACAAAACTGAAAGCGCGATCCACCGCATTTAACCATGGAAAGAGGTATGGAAATATAGCCGAATATAAACAGTGTAGTTATTCCCTCCGCAAGGCAATCAAACAAGCGAAATGTCGGTACAGTCGCAATTCAATGGCTCAGACACGAGACATATGTGGCAGGGGTCTACAGGAAATCACAGAACTACAAAAATAAAAACAGCAGACACTCGAAAGTCACGCTTCCAGACAAACTAAACCCCTTCTTTGCCCGTTTTGAGGATAATACAGTGCCACCGTCGCGGCTCGCTAACAAGGACTGCGGCCCCCCTCCTCTCCTTCTCCGTGGCTGACGTAAGTAAAACATTTAAACATGTTAACCCTCTCAAGGCTGCTGACCCAGACGGCATCCCTAGCCACGTCCTCAGAGGATACCCAGACCAGCTGGCTGGTGTGTTTACGGACATATTTAATCTCTCCCTATCCCAGTCTGTTGTCCCCACGTGCTTCAAGATGGCTACCATTGTTCCTGTACCCAAGAAGGCAAATAAAACTGAACTAAATGACTATTGCCCAGTAGCACTTACTTCTGTCAACATGAAGTGCTTTGAGAGACTAGTCAAGGATCATATCACCTCCACCTTACCGGGCACCATAGACCCACTTCAGTTTGCATACCGCCCCGAAAGGTCCACAGATGACGCAATCACCATCACACTCTACACTGCCCTATCCCATCTGGACAAAAGTACAGCTCAGCATTCAATACCATAGTACCCTCCAAGCTCATCAAGCTGAGTGGCACAGTGGTCTAAGGCACTGCTTCGCAGTGCTAGCTGTGCCACTAGGCTCTGTCGCAGCCGGCCGCGACCGGGAGGCTCATGGGGCGCGCACAATTGGCCCAGCGTCGCCCGGGTTATGGGAGGGTTTGGCCGGCAGGGATGTCCTTGTCTCATTGCGCACTAGCAACTCCCGTGGCGGGCCGGGCGCAGTGCAGGCTGACACGGTCGCCAAGAGTACGGTGTTTCCTCAGGCTTCTGGGTTGGATGGGCATTGTGTCAAGAAGCAGTGCGGCTTGGTTGGGTTGTGTTTCGGAGAACCTTCGCCTCTCCCGAGTCCGTACGGGAGTTACAGCGATGAGATAAGACTGTAACTACTACCAATTGGAAACCACGAAATTGGGGAGAAAAAATATGGTGAAAAATACAACAAAAAAAGCTGGAGGCCCTGGGTCTCAACCCCGCCCTGTGCGACTGGGTCCTGTACTTTCTGACGGGCCGCCCCCAGGTGGTGAAGATAGGAAACAACATCTCCACTTTGCTGAATCTCAACACTGGGGCCCCACAAGGGTGTGTGCTCAGCCCTCTCCTGTACTCCCTGTTCACCCACGACTGCATGGCCATGCACGCCTCCAACTCAATCATCAAGTTTGCAGACGACAACAGTAGTGGGCCTGATCACCAACAATGACAAGACAGCCTACAGGGAGGAGGTGAGGGCACTCGGAGTGTGGTGTCTGGAAAACAACCTCTCACTCAACATCAACAAAACAAAGGAGATGATCATGGACTTCAGGAAACAGCAGAGGGAGCACCCCCCTATCCACATCGACGGGACAGCAGTGGAGAAGGTGGAAAGTTTTAAGTTTCTGGTTGTACACATCACAGACAAACTGAAATGGTCCACCCACACAGACAGTGTGGTGAAGAAGGCGCAACAGCGCCTCTTCAACCTCAGGAGGCTGAAGAAACTTGGCTTGTCACCCAAAACCCTGAGAAACTTTTACAGATGCACAATCGAGAGCATCCTGTCGGGCTGTATCACAGCCTGGTACGGCAACTGCACCGCCCTCAACCGCAAGGCTCTCCAGAGGGTGGTGCGGTCTGCACAACGCATCACCGGGGCAAACTACCTGCCCTCCACGACACCTACAGCACCCGATGTCACAGGAAGGCCAAAAAGATCATCAAGGACAACAACCAAAATGGATCACTAGTCAGTCACTTTAAACAATGCCACTTTAAATAATGCCACTTTAATAATGTTTACATATCTTACATTACTCATATCACATGTATATACTGTATTTTATACCATATATTGCACCTTGCCCATGCCGCTCGGCCATCGCTCATCCATATACTTATATGTACATATTCTCATTCACCCACCTCATTCATTCTCATTGTGTGTATTAGGTAGTTGTTGGGGAATTGTTAGATTACTTGTTAGATATTACTGCACCACTGTCGGAACTAGAAGCACAAGCATTTCGCTACACTCACATTAACATCTGCTAACCATGTGTATGGACCAATAACATCTGCTAACCATATGTATGGACCAATAACATCTGCTAACCATGTGTATGTGACCAATAACATTTGATTTGACCTTGTAAAACACAGGGGTAGCTGAGAGTGGACAGAGAAACACAGGGGTAGCTGAGAGGGGACAGAGAGACACAGGGGTAGCTGAGAGGGGACAGAGAAACACAGGGGTAGCTGAGAGGGGACAGAGAAACACAGGGGTAGCTGAGAGGGGACAGAGAGACACAGGGGTAGCTGAGAGGGGACAGAGAAACACAGGGGTAGCTGAGAGGGGACAGAGAAACACAGGGGTAGCTGAGAGTGGACAGAGAAACACAGGGGTAGCTGAGAGGGGACAGAGAGACACAGGGGTAGCTGAGAGGGGACAGAGAAACACAGGGGTAGCTGAGAGTGGACAGAGAGACACAGGGGTAGCTGAGAGGGGACAGAGAGACAGGAAAGAAAGAAAGAAACAAACAAACAAACAAACAAACAAACAAACAAACAAACAAACAACACTCTCTTACCTCTGGCTGACACATCTCCTGGTCCTTATGGTAACCCCACTCCCACAGCTCCGACTACATTCTCCATAGGCACTCCATTCCTCCCAGTAGTCCCCATTGGGTAGCTGGACATACACAACAACACATTATGGGCTGTGTCCCAAATGGCACCCTATTCCCTATTGAGTGCACTACTTCAGACCAGGGCTTTATAGGAACACTATACTTTAGACAAGGGCCCACAGGGCTTTATAGGAACGCGATACTTTAGACCAGGGCCCACAGGGCTTTATAGGAACGCGATACTTTAGACCAGGGCCCACAGGGCTTTATAGGAATACGATACTTTAGACCAGGGCTTTATAGGAACACGATACTTTAGACCAGGGCTTTATAGGAACGCGATACTTTAGACCAGGGCCCACAGGGCTTTATAGGAACACGATACTTTAGACCAGGGCCCACAGGGCTTTATAGGAACACTATACTTTAGACCAGGGCCCACAGGGCTTTATAGGAATACGATACTTTAGACCAGGGCCCACAGGGCTTTATAGGAATACGATACTTTAGACCAGGGCCCACAGGGCTTTATAGGAACACTATACGTTAGACCAGGGCCCACAGGGCTTTATAGGAACACGATACTTTAGACCAGGGCTTTATAGGAACGCGATACTTTAGACCAGGGCCCACAGGGCTTTATAGGAATACGATACTTTAGACCAGGGCCCACAGGGCTTTATAGGAATACGATACTTTAGACCAGGGCCCACAGGGCTTTATAGGAACATGATACTTTAGACCAGGGACCACAGGGCTTTATAGGAACACGATACCTTAGACCAGGGCCCATGCCAATGACATGTGACGGAGTCTGGTAAAGCAGGCAAAGCTCCTGACTCAGTGTATACAATGTATACAATCTACCCCCTCTCTATAGTCTACCCCCCTGTCTGTAGTCTACCCCCTGTCTGTAGCCTACCCCCCTGTCTGTAGCCTACCCCCTTGCCTGTAGCCTACCCCCCTGTCTGTAGCCTACCCCCCTGTCTGTAGCCTACTCCCCTGTCTGTAGCCTACCCCCCTGTCTGTAGCCTACCCCCCTGTCTGTAGCCTACCCCCCTGACTGTAGCCTACCCCCCTGTCTATAGCCTTCCCCCCTGTCTACAGCCTACCCCGTCTACAGCCTACCCCCCTGTCTACAGCCTACCCCCTGTCTATAGCCTACCCACCTGTCTGTAGCCTACCCACCTGTCTATAGCCTACCCCCCTGTTTACACCCTACCCCCCTGTTTACACCCTACCCCCTGTCTGTAGCCTACCCCCCTTTCTACAGCCTACCCCCCTGTCTGTAGCCTACCCCCCTGTCTACAGCCTACCACCCTGTCTACAGCCTACCCCCCTGTCTGTAGCCTACCCCCCTGACTGTAGCCTACCCCCCTGTCTACAGCCTACCCCACTGTCTACATTCTACCCCCCTGTCTGTAGCCTACCCCCGTCTATAGCCTACCCCCCTGTATCCAGGCACGACCCAACGTGGAGTGCCTGGATACAGCCCTTAGCCGTGGTATATTGGCCATATACCACAAACCTCCGACATCATTTGTATGTCTCTGTGTACAGTACGAAAGAAGTTAGAGGTATTTTCACGAGCCAACGCCAACGCTAGCATTAGCACAATTAATGGAAGTCTATGGGTATCTGCTAGCATGCTTCCAGTCATTGCACTAACAGTAGCTAGTAATTGCGCTAGCGCTAGGTAGCAACCTCCTTCAAACCGCACCCAGAGACATATAAATGGTACTCACGAGTTCAGCTGACTCTGGGGAAGTAGATAAAGGGCCTCATTGCCAAAATCCCAAAGATTTCCATCCATTTAAACTCTGTAACTATTTTAAAGTCATCCTTGACCTCATGGTGAAATCCCTGAGCGGTTTCCTTCCTCTCCGGCAACTGAGTTAGGAAGGACGACTGTATCTTTATAGTGACTGGATGTATTGATACACCATCCAAAGTGTAATTAATAACTTCAGCATGCTCAAAGGAATATTCAATGTCTGCTTTTTATTTATTTTTGACCTATCTACCAATAGGTGCCCTCCCTCAGCGAGGTGTTGGAAAACCTCCCTGGTCTTTGTGGTTGAATCTGTGTTTGAAATTCACTGCTCGACTGAGGGACTTTACCGATAATTGTATGTGTGGGGTACAGAGATGAGGTAGACATGTTAAACACTATTATTGCACACAGAGTCCATGCAACTTATGTGACTTGTTAAGCAAAATAACTTATTTACGCTTGCCATAAAAAAGGTGTTGAATACTTGACTCAATACATTTCAGCTTTAAATTGTTAATACATTTGTGTCACGCCCTGATCTGTTTCACCTGTCCTTGTGATTGTCTCCACCCCTTCCAGGTGTCGCTTATTTTCCCCAGTGTATTTATCCCTGTGTTTCCTGTCTCTCTGTGCCAGTTTGTCTTGGATGTTCAAGTCAACCAGCGTGTTTTTCCCCGGTGTATATATCCCTGTGTTTCCTGTCTGTCTGTGCCAGTTTGTCTTGGATGTTCAAGTCAACCAGCGTGTTTTTCCAGTACGACCATTCTGCCTGCCTTGACCACGAGCCTGTCTGCCACTCTGTACCTCCTGGACTCTAATCTGGTTTTGACCTTTTTGCCTGTCCACAACCATTCTCTTGCCTACCCCTTTGGATTATTAAACATTGTAAGACTCCAACCATCTGCCTCCTGGGTCTCGCCTTGTGCCTTGATACATTTGTAAAATAAAAAATAAAAACATATTTCCCCTTTGACATTATTATGGGGTATTGTCTGTAGACCAGTGACACAAAATCTCAATTTAAACCATTTTAAATTGAGGCTGTAACACAACAAAAATGTGTAAAAAGTCAAGGGGGTGTGAAGACTTTCTGAAGGCTCTGTATCTATCCAAAGTACAGGGGGTGCTGTATGTGATGTCTGTATGATGGATATAACACCTTACTGTAACATATAGGTTAGATGTGACCTCTGTACCTGACCGACTGCTTTTCCCACCTGACTTTATGTATTCCCTGAATATAACAATATTATAAAATACTATTCAGATGTACATCACGTCTGCTTACCAGGAGAGCTGGAACCAGGAACAGCTGCAGAGTAGACAGATACCACAGCATGTTCATCTTTCGCCTGGTGGAGATGAAAGGACGACAAGTTAGTCTTATAAAGTTATACTGTCTTTATTCTAAATGACCTGTAGACCTTCTAGCCTGTAGACCTTCTAGTCTGTAGACTTTAAATCCAATCAAACTTTATTTTGTCACACGCGCCCGAATACAACAAGTGTAGACCTCACCGTGAAATGCTTACTTACAAGCCTTTAACCAACAGTGCAGTTCAAGAAGAGTTATGAAAATATTGACCAAGTAAAGTAAAGTAAAAAATAATAAAAAGTGACACAATAATGAGGCTATATACAGGGGGTACCGGTACCGAGTCAATGTGCGGGGTTACAGGTTAGAGGTAATTTGTACATGTAGGTAGGGGGGAAGTGACTATAAATAGATAGTAAACAGCGAGTAGCAGCAGTGTACAAAATAGGGGGGGTGTCAATTTAAATAGTCCAGGAGGCCATTGGATTAATTGTTCAGCAGTCTTATGGTTTGGGGGTAGAAGCTGTTAAGGAGCCTTTTTGTCCTAGATTTGGCGCTCCGGTACTGCTTGCCGTGCGGTAGCAGAGAAGTCTATGACTTCAGTGACTGGAGTCTCTGACAATTTTATGGGCTTTCCTCTGACACCGTCTATTATATAGTTCCTGGATTGCAGGAAGCTTGGCCCCAGTGATGTACTGGGCCGTACGCACTACCCTCTGTAGCGTCTTGCGGTCAGAGGACGAGCAATTGCCATACCAGGCGGTGATGAAACCGGTCAGGATGCTCTCGATGGTGCAGCTGTAGAACCTTTTGAGGATCTGGGGACCCATGCTAAATCTTTTTAGTCTCCTGAGGGGAGAGAAAAGGTTTTGTCGTGCCCTCTTCACAACTGTCTTGGTGTTAATGGGGGGCCTGTTCAGCCCTCCTTTTCCTGTAGTCCACGATCAGCTCCTTTGTCTTGCTCACATTGAGGGAGAGGTTGTTGTCCTGGCACCACACTGCCAGGTGTCTGACCTCCTCCCTATAGGCTGTCTCATCGTTGTTGGTGATCAGGCCTAACACTGTTTTGTCATCAGCAAACTTAATGATGGTGTTGGAGTCGTGTTTGGCCACGCAGTCGTGGGTGAACAGGGAGTACAGGAGGGGAATAAGTACACCCCTGGGGAGCTCCAGTGTTGAGGATCAGCGTGGCGGATGTGTTGTTACCTACCCTCACCACCTGGGGGCGGCCCGTCAGGAAGTCTAGGATCCATTTCCAGATGGAGGTTTTTAGTCCCAGGGTCCTTAGCTTAGTGATGAGCTTTGTGGGCACTATGGTGTTGAACGCTGAGCTGTAGCCAATGAACAGCATTCTCACATAGGTGTTCCTTTTGTCCAGGTGCAAAAGGGCAGTGTGGAGTGCAATTGAGATTGGGCCATCTGTGGATCTGTTGGGGCGGTATGCGAATTGGAGTGGGTCTAGGGTATCCGGGAGGATGCTGTTGATGTGTGCCATGACCAGCCTTTTCAAAGCACTTCATGGCAACCGATGTGAGTGCTACCGGGCGGGAATCATTTAGGCAGGTTACCTTCTCTTTCTTGGGTCCTGGGACTATGGTGGTCTGCTTGAAACATGTGGGTATTACAGACTCGGTCAGGGAGAGGTTGAACATGTCAGTAAAGACACTTGCCAGTTGGTCCGCGCATGCTTTGAGTACACATCCTGGTAATCCATCTGGCCCCGCAGCTTTGTGAATGTTGACCTGTTTAAAGGTCTTGCTCACATCAGCTACAGAGAGCATTATCACCAGAACAGCTGGTGCTCTCGTGCATGCTTCAGTGTTGCTTGCCTCAAAGCAAGCATAAAAGGCATTTAGCTCATCTGGTAGGCTCGCGTCACTGGGCAGCTCGCGTCCTGGTTTCCCTTTTGTACTCCGTAATAGTTTTCAAGCCTGCCACATCCGACAAGTGTCACAGCCGCTTATAGTCTGTTACAGTCTGTAGACCTTATACTCTGTATCCATATTTTCTGGTTTTGTTTTTCACAATGTCAGCAGTGATGCTAAACGGAGCAGTGTGGGAGCTACAGTTCTGGTGTTTACGTTGGAAGTTTTGGTCGGCTATGGCCGGCCAGCCAGCCAGCCAACCAACCAACCTCCAGCCAGCCAGCCAGCCAACTAACCTCCAACCAACCAACAAATCAACCAGCCAACCAACCAACTTCCAATCAACCAGCCAGCCAACCTCAAGAGAGAAGGCACCACCAGCCCATCTATATCTGTAATGACAGAGAGAGTTTGTTGGGAAACCAAACCATTTCAGAGCATCACTTTTGGACATTTCCGTTCTGTAAATAAACAGAATAGTCAGCGTTGGAACCAGAACCATCTGTACAGCAGAAGAGTGAACAGCACCAGAACCATCTGTACAGCAGCAGAGTGCACAGCAAACCTGCCTTTCTCCCTCTCTCTGGACTTAATTGCTTTATTGAGATGAAATATTGTCGCTACGCTGTGTTGTTCTGTGTCGTGATCAACTGGAGAGCCTGTTGTTTGTTTTCCTTGGCTGTTATGTTATCAGGGCAGCAGGTAACTGGCTGACATGGCTTGCTGGACCAAGTAGACCCTCTCTAGCCACTGAGGCTAGCCTAGCCTGCTGGACACAGCCACTCCCTAGCCCCTGAGGCTAGCCTAGCCTGCTGGACACAGCCACTCCCTAGCCCCTGAGGCTAGCCTAGCTTGCTGGACCCAGTAGACCCTCTCTAGCCCCTGAGGCTAGCCTAGCCTGCTGGACACAGTAAACTCTCTCAACCCCCTGAGGCTAGCCTAGCCTGCTGGACGCAGTAAACCCTCTCAACCCCCTGAGACTAGCATAGCCTGATGGACCCAGTAGACACTCTCAACCCCCTGAGACTAGCCTAGCCTGCTGGACACAGTAAACTCTCTCAACCCCCTGAGGCTAGCCTAGCCTGCTGGACCCAGACACTCTTGACCCCCTGAGGCTAGCCTAGCCTGATGGACTCAGTAGACCCTCTCTAGCCCCTGAGACTAGCCTAGCCTGATGGCCAGTGCTACCAGCCTGACAAGCTCTCTGGGGTTGCCTGCTGATAGCCTAGCCTAGCCCACTGGATGGCTACCGGCTATTTGTTTGTTTTCCCCGACTGTTATCAGGGCAGCAGGGGGGTTTCTGTAGCCTGATGATGCCGGACTGTACCTGCCACACCCTCTCTACCCCTTGAGACTAGCTTATTATACTGGAGCTACCAGCCTACTATACTGGAGCTACCAGCCTAGTATACCGGAGCTACCTGCCTAGTATACCGGAGCTACCTGCCTAGTATACCGGAGCTACCTGCCTAGTAGCTACAGCACAAACAGATCTGGAACCAGGCCACGCGTAGCCTACCGGACGCTCACACACTCTGGGGGGCAGAGCTGGAAGCTGGGGGGGGGGGCAGAGCATGAAGCTGGGGGGGGCAGAGCCGAAGCTGGGGAAGGCAGAGCGGGGAGGCTGGGGGGGGCAGAGCAGGGAGGCTGGGGGGGGCAGAGCGGGGAGGCTGGGGGGGCAGAGCCGGAAGCTGGGGGGGGCAGAGCGAGGAAGCTGGGGGGGGCAAAGCGAGGAAGCTGGGGGGGGCAGAGCCGAAGCTGGGGGGGGCAGAGCGGGGAGGCTGGGGGGGGGCAGAGCAGGGAGGCGGGGGGGGGCAGAGCGGGGAGGCTGGGGGGGCAGAGCCGGAAGCTGGGGGGGGCAGAGCGAGGAGGCTGGGGGGGGGCAGAGCGAGGAGGCTGGGGGGGCAGAGCCGGAAGCTGGGGGGGGCAGAGCTGGAAGCTGGGGGGGGCAGAGCTGGAAGCTGGGGGGGGCAGAGGGTGGAGGCTGGGGGGGGGCAGAGCTGGAAGCTGGGGGGGTCAGAGCCGGAAGCTGGGGGGGGCAGAGCCGGAAGCTGGGGGGGGCAGAGCCGGAAGCTGGGGGGGCAGAGCCGGAAGCTGGGGGGGCAGAGCCGGAAGCTGGGGGGCAGAGCTGGAAGCTGGGGGGGCAGAGCTGGAAGCTGGGGGGTAGAACCATCTTCTTAGCTTTGCTTTTCCTCAGGGGGCTTTTTTTGTTTTTCAGTCAGTCATTCTTTTGTTTTCATCTTATGTTTGTTGACGTCACGCCTGCTCCCGCTATCTGGCGCTCATCACACACACACCTATCACCAAGGTTACGCGCGTCAGCGCTTCATGGGACTCACCTGGACTATTTTACTTTATTGATTGCCTCCCCTATATCTGTCACTTCCTCAGTTTCTTCCCCTTAATGTCGTTTTCTTTCCCCTGTCCAGACGCTGTCCTTGTTCAGTTTCACATCCAATATTTATTAAAATGTTCCTTCCCTGTACTTGCTTCTCGTTTACCAGCGTCTGTCCTTACAGTAGGAAATATTTCAGCTTTTATTTGTATCGGTTTTTTTTTGTCGTTTTTCTCCTGTAAAGCACATTGCAATGCATTCGATGTCTGAAATGTGCTGTGGAAATAAAGCTTGATTTGATTTGATGCTACCAAGGAGTCTGGGAGGCAACAAGGGGAGTCTGGGTGGCAACGAGGGGAGGCAGCGAGGGGAGGCTGGGTGGCAGCGAGGGGAGGCTGGGTGGCAGCGAGGGGAGGCTGGGTGGCAACGAGGGGAGGCAGCGAGGGGAGGCTGGGTGGCAGCGAGGGGAGGCAGCGAGGGGAGGCTGGGTGGCAGCGAGGGGAGGCAGCGAGGGGAGGCTGGGTGGCAGCGAGGGGAGGCTGGGAGGGGAGGCTGGGTGGCAGCGAGGGGAGGCTGGGTGGCAGCGAGGGGAGGCTGGGAGGGGAGGCTGGGTGGCAGCGAGGGGAGGCTGGGTGGCAGCGAGGGGGGACTGGGAGGCAGCGAGGGGAGGCTGGGTGGCAGCGAGGGGAGGCTGGGTGGCAACGAGGGGAGGCTGGGTGGCAGCGAGGGGGGGCTGGGTGGCAGCGAGGGGAGGCTGGGTGGCAGCGAGGGGAGGCTGGGAGGCAGCGAGGGGAGCCAGCGAGGGGGGGCTGGGTGGCAGCGAGGGGTGGCAGCGAGGGGAGGCTGGGTGGCAGCGAGGGGAGGCAGCGAGGGGAGGCTGGGAGTTAGCGAGGGGAGACTGGGAGGCAGTGAGGGGAGGCTGGGAGGGGAGGCTGGGTGGCAGCGAGGGGAGGCAGCGAGGGGAGGCTGGGAGTTAGCGAGGGGAGGCTGGGAGGCAGTGAGGGGAGGCTGGGAGGCAGCGAGGGGAGGCTGGGAGGGGAGGCTGGGTGGCAGCGAGGGGAGGCTGGGAGTTAGCGAGGGGAGGGTGGGAGTTAGCGAGGGGTGGCTGGGAGGCAACGAGGGGAGGCTGGGTGGCAGCGAGGGAAGGCTGGGTGGCAGCGAGGAGAGGCAGCGAGGGGAGGCTGGGAGGCAGCGAGGAGAGAATGGGAGGCATGGAGGGGAGGCTGGGAGGGGAGGCAGCGAGGGGAGGCTGGGAGGGGAGGCTGGGAGGCAGCGAGGGGAGGCTGGGTGGCAGCGAGGGGAAGCTGGGTGGCAGCGAGGGGAGGCTGGGAGGCAGCGAGGGGAGGCTGGGTGGCAGCGAGGGGAGGCTGGGTGGCAGCGAGGGGAGGCTGGGAGGCAGCGAGGGGAGGCTGGGTGGCAGTGAGGGGAGGCTGGGAGGCAGCGAGGGGAGGCTGGGAGGGGAGGCTGGGTGGCAGCGAGGGGAGGCAGCGAGGGGAGGCTGGGAGTTAGCGAGGGGAGGCTGGGAGGCAGTGAGGGGAGGCTGGGAGGCAGCGAGGGGAGGCTGGGAGGGGAGGCTGGGTGGCAGCGAGGGGAGGCTGGGAGTTAGCGAGGGGAGGGTGGGAGTTAGCGAGGGGTGGCTGGGAGGCAACGAGGGGAGGCTGGGTGGCAGCGAGGGAAGGCTGGGTGGCAGCGAGGGGAGGCAGCGAGGGGAGTCAGCGAGGGGAGGCTGGGAGGGGAGGCTGGGGAGGGGAGGGGAGTCTGGGTGGCAGCGTGGGGAGTCTGGGAGGCAGCGAGGGGAGTCTGGGAGGCAGCGAGGGGAGTCTGGGAGGCAGCGAGGGGAGTCTGGGAGGCAGCGAGGGGAGTCTGGGAAGCAGCGAGGGGAGTCTGGGAGGCAGCGAGGGGAGGCTGGGAGGCAGCGAGGGGAGGCAGCGAGGGGAGGCAGCGAGGGGAGTCTGGGTGGCAGCGAGGGGAGGCTGGGTGGCAGCGAGGGGAGGTAGCGAGGGGAGTCTGGGTGGCAGCGAGGGAAGGCTGGGTGGCAACGAGGGGAGGCAGCGAGGGGAGGCTGGGTGGCAGCGAGGGGAGGCTGGGAGGGGAGGCTGGGTGGCAGCGAGGGGAGGCTCGGAGGGGAGGCTGGTTGGCAGCGAGGGGAGGCTGGGTGGCAGCGAGGGGAGGCTGGGTGGCAGCGAGGGGAGGCTGGGAGGGGAGGCTGGGTGGCAGCGAGGGGAGGCTGGGTGGCAACGAGGGGAGGCTGGGTGGCAGCGAGGGGAGGCTGGGTGGCAACGAGGGGAGGCTGGGTGGCAACGAGGGGTGGCTGGGTGGCAACGAGGGGAGGCTGGGTGGCAGCGAGGGGAAGCTGGGAGGCAGCGAGGGGAGGCTGGGAGGCAGCGAGGGGAGGCTGGGTGGCAGCGAGGGGGGGCTGGGTGGCAACGAGGGGGGCTGGGTGGCAGCGAGGGGAAGCTGGGTGGCAGCGAGGGGAGGCTGGGAGGCAGCGAGGGGAGGCTGGGTGGCAGCGAGGGGAGGCTGGGTGGCAGCGAGGGGAGGCAGCGAGGGGAGGCTGGGTGGCAGTGAGGGGAGGCTGGGAGGCAGCGAGGGGAGGCTGGGAGGGGAGGCTGGGAGGGGAGGCTGGGTGGCAGCGAGGGGAGGCTGGGAGTTAGCGAGGGGAGGCTGGGAGGCAGCGAGGGGAGGCTGGGAGGCAGCGAGGGGAGGCTGGGTGGCAACGAGGGGAGGCTGGGTGGCAGCGAGGGGAGGTAGCGAGGGGAGGCAGCGAGGGAAGGCTGGGTGGCAGCGAGGGGAGGCAGCGAGGGGAGGCTGGGAGGGGAGGCTGGGAGGGGAGGCTGGGTGGCAGCGAGGGGAGGCTGGGAGGTAGCGAGGGGAGGCTGGGAGGCAGCGAGGGGAGGCTGGGAGGCAGCGAGGGGAGGCTGGGTGGCAACGAGGGGAGGCTGGGTGGCAGCGAGGGGAGGTAGCGAGGGGAGGCAGCGAGGGAAGGCTGGGTGGCAGCGAGGGGAGGCAGCGAGGGGAGGCTGGGAGGGGAGGCTGGGAGGGGAGTCTGGGTGGCAGCGTGGGGAGTCTGGGAGGCAGCGAGGGGAGGCTGGGAGGCAGCCAGGGGAGGCAGCGAGGGGAGGCAGCGAGGGGAGTCTGGGTGGCAGCGAGGGGAGGCTGGGTGGCAGCGAGGGGAGGTAGCGAGGGGAGGCTGGGTGGCAGCGAGGGGAGGCTGGGAGGCAGCGAGGGGAGGCAGCGAGGGGAGGCAGCGAGGGGAGTCTGGGAGGCAGCGAGGGGAGGCTGGGAGGCAGCCAGGGGAGGCAGCGAGGTGAGGCAGCGAGGGGAGTCTGGGAGGCAGCGAGGGGAGACTGGGAGGCAGCGAGGGGAGGCTGGGAGGCGGCCAGGGGCAACATAGCGGACACTGCTCAGGACTGATCTAACTGCCCATAATTGCACTCACTTGAAGCTTGTTATTGGCGTCAGCGTCCCTATGAACCTATTGTGCTCAACTTTTTAGGGCAAGGATTCAACTCTCACTAACGCTTCGAACACACCGACAGCATCACTGCGTAACACACCGACAGCATCACTGTGTAACACACCGACAGCATCACTGCGTAACACACCGACAGCATCACTGCGTAACACACCAACAGCATCACTGCGTAACACACCGACAGCATCACTGCGTAACACACCGACAGCATCACTGCGTAACACACCGACAGCATCATTGCGTAATACACCGACAGCATCACTGCGTAACACACCAACAGCATCACTGCGTAACACACCGACAGCATCATTGCGTAACACGCTGACAGCATCATTGCGTAACACGCCGACAGCATCATTGCGTAACACGCCGACAGCATCACTGCGTAACACACCGACAGCATTATTGCGTAACACACCGACAGCATCACTGCATAACACACCGACAGCATCACTGCGTAACACACCGACAGCATCATTGCGTAACACGCCGACAGCATCATTGCGTAACACGCCGACAGCATCATTGCGTAACACGCCGACAGCATCACTGCGTAACACACCGACAGCATCATTGCGTAACACACCAACAGCATCACTGCGTAACACACCGACAGCATCATTGCGTAACACACCGACAGCATCACTGCGTAACACACCGACAGCATCATTGCGTCAAATAGCACGCAGCATCATCTGGATATGTACGCTACAAAAGTTCAACATTGACCTCCTGCTACCAATTCTGTCAAGCCGTCTACGCATACTGTCCGACGCATACGATAAATCCAAAGTACGCACCACACCGAACGCACTGCAACTGCCTCCGCAACCGCAATGCTGCAAGGTAAACTCAGCTTCATGGGGAAATGAATGTAATTCTGGTGTACCACAATGCAAAAAACACTGTCGGTGTGATCGAAGCGTAACACCATCAATGGACTGGGCTGCACAAACTCAGTACTCACAGACCAGACCCATTCCTGGTCCACAGTAGCAAAGACGCGCACATGTAAAAACACACTTGCACACACACACACACACACACATGCACGCATACATACCGTCCATCAAAAAAGTAATGCATATTGTGAATAACTTATTTAATCAGTGTTGTGATAACAGGATAAAGCAAGTGCAGTTAAGTGTTTTTTGTGTGTACATCCTGAACACTAAGTATTGGATAGAACAAAATAGAAACAGGGAGAAAAACATTTTAGAGTGAAAAAAAAGTGATGCTGTCCACACTGCCAGTCTGTGCATGCTGCTGTTGAGAGTCCCACAGCAGGGTGGAGATAGCCCAAACCCTGTGGGGGAAACTATTTGCCAGAAGAAGAAAACAAACTATAGATAGCCTCGGTTTGTAATCTGTGAGTTCTGCTCATGTTAGTTCATTTGTAAACTCGGGAAATAAATAGCCCAGTAGTAGTTTACAAATGTAGAAAAACAACTCTTGTTTAAAAGTCAATATGCCTCAAAAATCCTAATAAAAAGTTGTTAGAATTTACCTGGTGAGCGTTTCTGCGTCCCTTCAACTCTCCCCCCCAAAAAAACACCTTGTGAATGTTCGCTGGTGTTGTGGTGCCTCCGGGTTCCAAGGGAGGGTTTTAGTTCTAGAGCCCTGTCTATGTCGTTGTAAGACAGCTCCTGCTCTGAACAGATTCTCTAGCTACTAGACACTTTTCCTTTCTCTTTTTAAAAGGATATTGAAACCAGGAGAAACAGTCGAGTCTATAGCCACTGGAAGTAGTTTGTGGGTGCTGCAAATTGTTTTCTTCAAAGGGGAGAGTTACCCCGCGCTACAGACGCCTATTATTAAAGGCCTAGTCCACTACTTTTGTGGGTGAAAAACGTTTTTTTTTTTTTCATTCGTGGGGGGAGTGGGGTGTTGCAGCACCCTCAGAACCCTTACTTCCAGCAGCTATGGTCCAGTCGGTGTTAAAACCTCCTCTGTCAGAGTCACTCAGGCTAACCGCATCTTGCCTTGTCTACGTGGTGGTGGTCACATTGCGCCAATGTGCAGAAGTCAAATCGAGACTTTATTTTGAGGCTATAATTTCAGATTGTATAAATAACTGTTAATGAGCATTTGTAGATTAAAGATCCTTCTTCACAGAATGAATATGCAGGATTTAACTTTTAATTTGTTATTTTCGTTTTTACATGCCAGTGGTTATAGAATTACAATGACTCTAGCACGGGGTAGCAGGGTAGCCTAGTGGTTAGCGCATTGGACTAGTAGCCAAAAAGTTGTTGGATTGAATCCCCGAGCTGACACGGTAAAAATCTGTCGTTCTGCCCCGGAACAAGGCAGTTAACCCACTGTTCCCCGGTAGGCTGTCATTATAAATAAGAATTTGTTCTTAATTGACTTGCCTAGTTAAATAAAAAAATATAAAAATTGCAGTGTCGGGTTATGTGTAATAACAGCTTTACTATTACCAGGGTGTACATAGAGGTACATGTGTATCTACGGGTCTTTCACCCAGACCCTTCAATGTTCAACATGTTAAATCAGAGAAAAACACAATAGATTATATCATATATTATAATTATATCTGTAGGCCAACATGATCTATTATAATGTCTTCACAGCGAGGAGAGAGAAGCTGTAAACAAGGAATTGTCACGTCCTGACCATAGTAAGCTGTTATTTTCTATGGTAGAGTAGGTCAGGGCGTGACAGGGGGGGGTCTAGTTTAGTTTTTCTATGTTGTCATGTTCTAGTTTTGTATTTCTATGTTGGGTTGTTCTAGTATTGTATTTCTATGTTGGGCTTTGTTTGGGATGATCTCCAATTAGAGGCAGCTGGTCATCGTTGTCTCTAATTGGAGGTCATATTTAAGTTGGTGTTTGTCCCACCTGGGTTTGTGGGGGATTGTCTTTGAGTAGTGTATGTTTCACCTCTGCATCACGGTTTGTTGTTTTTGTTAGTTCAGTTTATTGTTTATATATCGCATAGTTTCACGCTGAAAATAAAATGTTTAACAACACACACACTGCACTTTGGTCTGCTCATTCCTACGACAACCGTGACAGGAATACAACCGATTAAGATAGAATTTATATGACCATGCACCACAACACATCTATGTAATCACAGATCTATACGTGGCTGAAAGAGTGTGTCATCAGCCTAAATCAACCTTGAAGGGCTCCAAGACCCCAAGTGGTGCCCTAAATCAGGTCTCAAAAGAGCTGGTTGTGTTTTCTACATTTTGGAGAACCTCATTATTTATTTATTTTTTATTTAACTAGGCAAGTCAGTTAAGAATAAATTCTTATTTTCAATGTCTGCCTACCGGAGAATAGTGGGTTAACTGACTTGTTCAGGGACAGAACGACAGATTTTTTTTACCTTGTCAACACAGGGATTCAATCTAGCAACCTTTCGGTTACTGGCCCAACGCTCTAACCACTAGGCTACCCTGCCGCCTCGGCAGTTAATAAGGATCATAAAGGAGAGAAATGAAATATACCAAAGTAATACATCTAAAAGGTTGAACATGTCAACCATACACTATAAATAAGGGGTGTCATAAAGCCTAAAGCACGAATGGCTTCAAGGCAGATGTCATAATCACTAACAATTAGTTGTGTTCTCCCACATTTTGGAGAATTTTCCTGAAGGAAATTAAGTGTAGCAACGCGGAAAGAAACCACGAAAGGAACTAAATATAATACAAAGAAAGACCTTGTAAAAGAGACGTTTAGACGTCGACGTGTTAATATCTGTTGTATCCAAGACCATTGATCCCTACCATGTCTCTTGTTAAACGATCACTTGAGAAGCACAGAGACGATCAGTTAGTTAGTAAACAGAGAGGGTCAGTTAGTTAGTAAACAGAGAGGATCAGTTAGTTAGTAAACAGAGAGGATCAGTTAGTAAACAGAGAGGATCAGTTAGTTAGTAAACAGAGACGATCAGTTAGTTAGTAAACAGAGAGGATCAGTTAGTTAGTAAACATAGCGGTTATTTTGGGGGTTTTAAAAAAAAGAGGAAACCGCCAGAGCCCATATAAAGACTATGTTTATGAAAACTACCAACATGTGTTCCCAGAACTGGCTTCCCCTCCCCCTACCACGTCCCTTTCAGGGGTGAAGTTTCTCTCCTCTCTTTCGGGGGGTGGGGGGAGGGGGCGGAGGGGGGGGGGGTTGAGGTGGGTTTACAAGCACAGTGATTTAAGCTTCGGTTCGCTTTTAGACAAAAATAGTGAAAACAGACTGTTATTATGGACAGCCCAGTAGTACCTAGCGGTAGATCTGGTCTGTGGAATTATGGATAAAATTACATTTTTATTTGCCGCATGCGCTAAATACCTTACCGTGAAATGCTTATTTACGAGCCCCTTAAACCATCAATTCAAGAGCCACAATGAGATTACTCCCTCCGCATGTAAACAGAATGAGCGATATAACATTCTCAATAAAGACCAATGGTAGCCGTCACATATTCATCAAGATCTTTATTACAATCTTAAATCTCTTCAATTAATTTTTTTGTTTGTTGTTGAATCGTTCACTTGATCATAAGAGCTTAGAACTTTGATACTTGATACATTTGTACAGTTTGGGACCTGGACGTTTTCCCGAAATTATGTCAATGAAATTTACGGGGAATTAAGTCATCAAATTGTAGGGAAAGCATGTATTGGTCTCTGATGAAAGACCAAGTAAGACAGTAGTACTATAAAGTGGTCATCACTCAGACTTGGGTCTATGATAGCTAGAGGGGGAAGACTCAGGTCTATGATAGCTAGAGGGGGGAGACTCAGGTCTATGATAGCTAGAAGGGGGAGACTCAGGTCTATGATAGCTAGAGGGGGAGACTCAGGTCTATGATAGCTAGAAGGGGAAGACTCAGGTCTATGATAGCTAGAGGGGGAAGACTCGGGTCTATGATAGCTAGAGGGGGAAGACTGGAGTCTATGATAGCTAGAGTGAGGAATGGGGATGGGGGCGTGGGTCTATGATAGCTAGAGGCGGAAGACTTGGGTCTATGATAGCTAGAGGGGGAAGACTCGGGTCTATGATAGCTAGAGGGGGAAGACTCGGGTCTATGATAGCTAGAGGGGGAAGACTCAGGTCTATGATAGCTAGAGGGGGAAGACTGGAGTCTATGATAGCAAGAGGGGGAAGACTCAGGTCTATGATAGCTAGAGGGGGAAGACTGGAGTCTATGATAGCTAGAGTAAGGAATGGGGATGGGGGGAGAACTTGGGCCTATGATAGCCAGAGTAAGGAATGGGGATGAGGGAGAGAGCAATCAGGGTCCATATTCAGAAAGTGACTCACACTCTATGACAAAGTAGAATAGCCATTGTCCATTTTGTCCTATGTATCCCCATAGATGTAGATACCAAAGACTATAAATAATGAAAACTCTGCAGGTTGCCAAGTGTCCATCTGATCTCCTGTATACCCCAAGCAGTTCCAAGTACCACGCCTGGCTCAATGCCCATCAGTGATGTAATCCTCTGTGTGTCGGGGCTTCTTGATCTCCTCGCGCCGCCGTCTGAGTGTGCATGGCATAGAGGTGGATAGAGGGTGCATTTGATGGTAATCTAGCAGAATGGGTACTCAACTTTTACCCTACAAGGTCCGGAGTACAGCTGATTTATTTGTTCTAACGGATCGTTAATATCACCCCACCTGGTGTCCCAGGTCTAAATCAGGCCCTGATCATTAATATCACCCACCTGGTGTCCCAGGTCTAAATCAGCCCCTGATCATTAATATCACCCCACCTGGTGTCCCAGGTCTAAATCAGGCCCTGATCATTAATATCACCCCACCTGGTGTCCCAGGTCTAAATCAGCCCCTGATCATTAATATCACCCCACCTGGTGTCCCAGGTCTAAATCAGCCCCTGATCATTAATATCACCCCACCTGGTGTCCCAGGTCTAAATCAGCCCCTGATCATTAATATCACCCCACCTGGTGTCCCAGGTCTAAATCAGCCCCTGATCATTAAAATCACAACCACCTGGTGTCCCAGGTCTAAATCAGCCCCTGATCATTAAAATCACAACCACCTGGTGTCCCAGGTCTAAATCAGCCCCTGATGATTAATATCACCCCACCTGGTGTCCCAGGTCTAAATCAGCCCCTGATCATTAATATCACCCCACCTGGTGTCCCAGGTCTAAATCAGCCCCTGATCATTAAAATCACAACCACCTGGTGTCCCAGGTCTAAATCAGCCCCTGATCATTAAAATCACAACCACCTGGTGTCCCAGGTCTAAATCAGCCCCTGATGATTAATATCACCCCACCTGGTGTCCCAGGTCTAAATCAGCCTAGTTAAATAAAAAGTTACATTACAAAAAAAAAATAGAAAAAAATAGGAACATTAAAAAGGGGAAGAATTAAAGAAATAAAGAAAAAATAAGTGGAACTGGCTTGGAGGCCCAGATGTGAATTTAAGGGCTCTAGTAAATCTCTATAGAACAAGACCTCACGTGTTCAAGCACCAGGGTGTGGTAATAGTCGGGCAGTGAACACATGATCACCCAATCCAGTTTCAGATGGTTTTTTTTGTTGTCTAATCAACACTATCACACTTACCAACCAACCCAGCCACTGTAATTTGATAGATGCTCAAGCTTTCGTTTGAGGATCTTCCAACCTGGCTGTTACTAACTACAGGTTTTTTTTATTTCCTGTAGAACACCATGTGAGCACAATGATTGTGTCCCAAATGGCACATCATTTCCTTTTTAGTGCACTACTTATAGGGTATAGGGTGCCAGGTAGGACTATAGGCCCTGGTCAAAAGTAGTGCACTAAATAGGGACTAGGGTACCATTTGAGACACACCCACACACACACACACGGTACCCTTTTAAATGTCTCCGTTACAGTTTACCTCAGAGCTCTCCAGCCCTGTTCCTGGAGAGATACCGTCCTGTAGGTTTACACCAGGGCCCTCCAGCCCTGTTCCCAGAGAGCCACCGTCCTGTAGGTTTTTGCGCCAACCCTATTCTAGAACACCTGATTCTAATAGTTAGCTGGTTGAAAAGATGAATCTGGTTAGTTACAACTGGGGTTGGAGCAAAAACCTACAGGAGGGTCGCTCTCCAGGGACAGGGTTGGAGGGCCCTGGTGTAAACCTACAGGAGGGTAGCTCTCCAGGAACAGCGTTGGAGGGCCCTGGTGTAAACCTACAGGAGGGTAGCTCTCCAGGAACAGCGTTGGAGGGCCCTGGTGTAAACCTACAGGAGGGTCGCTCTCCAGGGACAGGGTTGGAGGGCCCTGGTGTAAACCTACAGGAGGGTAGCTCTCCAGGGACAGGGTTGGAGGGCCCTGGTGTAAACCTACAGGAGGGTCGTTCTCCAGGGACAGGGTTGGAGGGCCCTGTGTAAACCTACAGGAGGGTCGCTCTCCAGGGACAGGGTTGGAGGGCCCTTGTGTAAACCTACAGGAGGGTCGCTCTCCAGGAACAGGGTTGGAGGGCCCTGTGTAAACCTACAGGAGGGTCGCTCTCCAGGGACAGTGTTGGAGGGCCCTGGTGTAAACCTACAGGAGGGTCGCTCTCCAGAGACAGGGTTGGAGGGCCCTGTGTAAACCTACAGGAGGGTATCTCTCCAGGGACAGTGTTGGAGAACCCTGGTTTAAACCTACAGGAGGGTATCTCTCCAGGGACAGGGTTAGAGAGCCCTGGTTTAAACCTACAGGAGGGTATCTCTCCAGGGACAGGGTTAGAGAGCCCTGGTTTAAACCTACAGGAGGGTATCTCTCCAGGGACAGGGTTAGAGAGCCCTGGTTTGGTATACCTCATAAACCACGGTGGCCACAAGGATGGGCCCTCTGCTAGAATCCACAGTCCCCACATCCTCTCCTCACAGAAATCCCCAATCTGCTGTCTTGGTCATTACATCTAAATACAGCTTTATAGTACACACTGAGCCACATAATTTAAGTTCACATTGGAATTACTTCACTTTACATTCATCCCATCCTTGACGTAGGTTAAAATGCACACACACACACACACACACACACACACACACACACACACACACACACACACACACACACACACACACACACACACACACACACACACACACACACACACACACACACACACACACACACACACACACACACACACACATTATACAGTCTATACATTTAGAAGAACAACCCACACTAACCCTACATGACATGCCAAACCCCTGCCCTAATTAATTTGAAAAACTCAAACCCCCCCCACCAAAAAAAAACAGCCATTTTCCTGTTGCATATAACACAATCCATCCTTATTTTTTTTCAGACATTTTTCCCACTTTCTCCCAACCATCTAATAACCCACCCTAACCTTCTCCCCCACCGTCAACCCCTCCCTTCTCCCTCTCAGTTGATTCCATCCAGTTCGTGCCCCAGCGGGATTATTTCCTCTCCCCCCCAAAGATCCTCAGAGCCCATTTCAACCGTCACCTCCTTCGCTCTTTCTCACAGTTGCTTGCTGAGTTTGCGTGCCTGTCTCTCCTTGGCGTCGAAGGCGTACTTGGTGTCCTGTAGTCGTTCTATAATCTCCTTGGCTTCTTTCATGTCCAGAGTTAGCTGATTATATTTCTCCAGAAGCTCCTGGTTCTCCCTGCGGAGGTCCACCACCAGTTGGCTAAGCTCCTCGCTCTGCTTCCCACAGTGGAGCTTCAGAGCCTCCATCTCCGTCAGGGTCAACTCCATACGTTTCACCAGACCCTCCAGCTTGTCCTTCGACGACATCTTGTTGTCCTTTGCCAAGTCGGGACAAAGCTTCTTCTCAAGCTTCTTGTACTCAACGTGTAGATGGAGAGTTTCTACAGGTGGTCGTTCAGTTTGTTTTCGTAAACGTTCGTGATAAGCTTCTTGTACTTGTATAGACGAGAGCTTCTTGAATTCCTCACTTTGTGGCCTAAGCTTCTGCAGGTGGTCGCCTGATTTGGCTGAAAGACAAAGGTGTTAATAAAGGAAGCTCCTATACCAGGTGGTAAATTAGGATATTCGTCTCCTCTCAGGTTGACCAACGTCTGTGTTGGTTGGTTACCTGTTAGTTACCTGTCCTGTCCTGTTCCGGGGGGGGGGGGGACTATTTAAAGCCTAATCCCCTAGTCCCCGCGTGTCTCACATGTGTCGCTCCCTCCTCCTCACTCCATCTCTAATCCCGTTAGCGGAAAGCTATCCTGGGCCACAGCCTACGTAGGGCTACACGTAGACAGACATCACAATGACAGTCACACCCCTTACAGGACCTACTCCCCCCCCCCCACACACCGAGCCTGATTAGAGCACATTCTGTCTACAGGGGAAACGGTCACACCCCGTCCTTCCCACAGAACCTAGTCCATCTAGAGGAAACTGCCCCCTCCCAAAGAGAATGATGGCTTAGTTCTTATAGCCTGCTCCTGAACCAGACAGCACTAAGAGGTAGATGGGGCAGAGGGCATGTGCGAATTAAAAGGAAGTCATAATAGCCAAATGTAAATCAAGATGTTCACATGGAGTGTGAAAGAAAAAGTGAGTCTCACTAACTCACTCATCTTCGCTAACTCGCTCATCTTCGCTAACTCGTAGGAGCATAGCGTCTCCACATTTGTACCTCGAAGCTGTCCTATTCTGGGCCGGGTACCAGGCTGACTTTTGGGTTTCCAGTGACTTCCATCCCAGTATTGTCTGAATGGTTTGGTAGGAGGTCCCAGTACTGTTTGAATGGTTTAGGAGGTCCCAGTACTGTCTGAATGGTTTAGTAGGAGGTCCCAGTACTGTCTCAATGGTTTGGTAGGAGGTCCCAGTATTGTCTGAATGGTTTGGTGACCATAGCACACGCTCCAGCAGGTATATCTCACTGGTCACCCCAAAGCCAATTCCTCCTTTGGCTGCCTTTCTTTCCAGTTCTCGCTGGCAATGACTGGAACAAACTGCAAAAATCACTGAAGCTAGAGACTCATATCTCCCTCACTAGCTTTAAGAGCCAGCTGTCAGAGCAGCTCACAGAGCACTGCACCTGTACATAGCCCATCTGTAAATAGCCCGTCCAACTACCTCTTCTCCATACTGTATTTATTTATCTTGCCTCTGCACCCTAGTATCTCTACTTGCATCTCTACTTACTTTGTAATGGTTTGCAAGCCCTGCCACATCCAACGAGCGTCACAGCCGGTGTGGTTCTATTCAATCTTAGTCCTGTATTGACCCCTTGCCCGTTTGATGGTTCGTCGGAGGGCATAGCGGGATTTCTTATAAGCTTATAAGTTCCGAGTCCCGCTCTTTGAAAGTGGCAGCTCTACCCTTTAGCTCAGTGCGGATGTTGCCTGTAATCCATGGCTTCTGGTTGGGGTATGTACGTATGGTCACCGTGGGTATGACGTGATTGATGCACTTATTGATGAAGCCAATGACTGATGTGGTGTACTCTTCAGTGCCATCGGAGGAATCCAGGAACATATTCCAGTCTGTGCTAGCAAAACAGCCCTATAGTTTAGCATCTGCTTCATCTGACCACTTTTTTATTGATCTAGTCACTGGTGCTTCCTGTTTTAATTTTTGCTTGTAAGCAGGAATCAGGAGGATAGAATTATGTTCAGATTTGCCAAATGGAGGGCGAGGGAGAGCTTTGTATGCATCTCTGTGTGTGGAGTAAAGCTGGTCCAGACTTTTTTTCCCTCTGGTTGCACATGTGACACGCTGATAGAAATGATGTAAAACGGATGTAAGTTTCCCTGCATTAAAGTCCCCGGCCACAAGGAGCGCCACCTCTGAATGAGCGTTTTCTTGTTTGCTTATGGCGGAATACAGCTCCTTCAATGCTGTCTTATCACCACAGTCAGAGGCTGGCACTATGTAAACAGCTACGAAAAATACAGGTCAAAACTCTCTAGGTAGGTAGTGTGCTCTACAGTTTATCATGAGATACTCTACCTCAGGCGAGCAATAGCTCAAGACTTCCTTAGATATCGTGCACCAGCTGTTATTTACAAAAATACATAGTCTGCCGCCCCTTGTCTTACCAGACGCTGCTGTTCTATCCTGCCTATACAGCGTATAACCAGCCAGCTGTATGTTGATGATGTCGTCATTCAGCCACAACTCCGTGAAGCATAAGATATTACAGTTTTGAATGTCCCGTTGGTAGTTTAATCTTCCACGCAGGTAATCTATTTTATTGTCCAAAGATTGCACGTTTGCTAGCAGAATTAGAAGGAAGTGGGGGTTTATTCGATCGCCTACGAATTCTCAGAAGGCAGCCCGTCCTCTGGCCCCTTTTTCTCTGCTTCCTCTTCACGCAAATCACGGGGATCTGGGCGTGTTCCCGAGAAAGCAGTATATCGTTCGCCGTCGGCCTCGTCAGATTCATTAAAGGAAAAAAAGGATTCTGCTAGTCCGTGGTGAGTAATCACAGTCCTGATAAGATGTTACAGTTTTTGATGTCTCGTTGGTAGGATAATCTTAATCGTAGGTCATCAACTTTTATTTACCAATGATTGCACGTTAGCAAGAAGAACGGATGGCAGTGGGAGTTTACTCGCTCGCCTACGGATTCTCAGAAGGCAGCCCGATCTGCGGCCCCTTTTTCTGCGTATTTTCTTCACGCAAAAGGCGGGGATCTGGGCCTGTTCCAGTGAAAGCAGGATATCCTTCTCCTTCTCGTCAGACTCGTTAAAGGAAAACATTTCTTCCAGTCCGTGGTGAGTAATCACTTTTCTGATGTCCAGAAGTTATTTTCGGTCATAAGAAACGGTAGCGGCAACATTATGTACAAAATAAGTAAAAAAATAAGTTACAAACAACGCAGATAAACAAACAAAAAAAAACACAATCGGTTTGGGGGCACGTAAAACGTCTGCCTTCTGCTCCGGCGCCATCCCATCTGGTTTGCACTTAGTCCCACTATCATTTGTTTTTCCAACAGGACAACGACCTAAATCACAACTCCAGGCTGTGTAAGGGCTATTTGACCAAGAAGGAGAGTGATGGAGTGTTGCATCAGATGACCTGGCCTCCACAATCACCCGACCTCAACCCAATTTGAAATGGTTAGGGATGAGTTGGACCGCAGAGTGAAGGAAAAGCAGCCAACAAGTGCTCAGCATATGTGGGAACTCCTTCAAGACTGTTGGAAAAGCATTCCAGGTGAAGATGGTTGAGAGAATGCCAAGAGTGTTTAAAGCTGTCATCAAGGCAAAGGGTGGCTACTTTGAAGAATCTCAAATATAAAATATATTTTGATTTGTTTAACACATTCGGTTACTACATGATTCCATGTGTTATTTCATAGTTACGATGTCTTTACTATTATTCTACAACGTAGAAAATAGTCAAAATAAAGACAAACCCTTGAATGAGTAGGTGTGTCCAAACTGTTGACTGGTACTGTATATAAATAAGGTATTTCTGTTTTTCAATCTTTATAAATTTGTTAAAATGTATCATGAAGTGCTTCGAGAAGGTAGTCAAAGACAATATCACCTCCTCCCTCCCTGACACACTAGACCCTCTCCAATGTGTCTACCACCCTGACACTGCCCTTAACCACCTGGACAAAAGGAATGCATATATATGCAAGGATGCTGTTCATTGACTACAACTCAACCTTCAATACCATAGTACCCTAAAAGCTCATTACAAAGCTCATGGCCCTGAACTTCCTCCCTACGCAACCATGTCCTGGACTTCCTGACGGGTTCAGCAACATTACCTCCTCGACATGGATTCTCAACACGGGGGCCGTCACAGTGTTCTACAGGAGCACCATCGAGAGCATACTGTCTGGCTCCATCACAGCCTGGTACGGCAACTCCACCGCCTCAGCCCACAAGGCTCTTCAGAGGGTGAACGCACCATTGGGTGCTCACTGCCTGCCCTCCAGGACAACTACATCACCAGATGTCGCAGGAGGGCCAAGAAGATCATCAGGGACCCCGAGCCACCTGAGCCAAGGCCTGTTCTCCCCGCTTCCATCACTCAGACACCGGCAATACAGAAGATTCATGGCAAAAACTGTCAGACTGGCCAATAGCTTCTACCTCCAGACCATCAGGCTACTGAATAGCCACTGCTAGTCAGCTACCTGCTTCCCATGGTCATTCACCCCCACCCCAATGGATATTTATTTATTCATTCATCACTGCCACAGTTATGTATATAGTCCCTAGTTCTATTGTTTTTAAATACCATTTTCATTATTTTATTTCACTTTGTCCTGCATGTTTGAGTTTGGAGCCTAAGATTTTCCACTGTACCCTGCTATCACATCAGCAACCCCGTACACGTGACTATTAAACAATCTGAATCAGAGGTCGAACCTCGAATCGGAATCAAGCCGCGACTGATGCACCAAACGTCACATAGTCATCAGAATGCCAATATGTTCAAATATATTCTACATGATGTTAGTGTTACAACTATCTTTCCAACTGGGAAGTAGTCGTTTGACTAAAACTTGAGTTTCTATTGGACAAATTCGGTTAAGTCCCTCCCTCGTTTCATTCCGTTTATGAAACATTTTGCAACATAATCACTGCTGGCTTGCTTCTGAAGCTAAGCAGGGTTGGTCCTGGTCTGTCCCTAGATGGGAGACTAGATGCTGCTGGATGTGGTGTTGGGGGGCCAGTAGGAGGCACTCTTTCCTCTGATCTAAAAAAAAAAATCCCAATGCCCCAGGGCATTGATTGATTGGGGACATTGCCCTGTGTAGGGTGGCGTCTTTCGGATGGGATGTTAAACGGGTGTCCTGACTCTCTGAGGTCATTAAAGATCCCATTGCACTTATTGTAAGAGTAGGGGTGTTAACCCTGGTGTCCTGGCTAAATTCCCAATCTGTCCCTCATACCATCACTGCCACCTAATCATCCCCAGTTTACAATTGGCTCATTCATCCCCCCTCCTATCCAAACTATTCCCCAGGTCGTTGCTGTAAATGAGAATGTGTTCTCAGTCAACATAATGATAAAATAATCGGTGGGAAGGAATACCCTCCTGACTTGTTACCAAGCAAAATGCTAGCCTCTCGACATTAAATAACAATATTGTAACCAAGGGAAACTGTTCTTCTTCTCTCTCAAAACTCATACATTCTTCAAGAAATACTACCATTGTTAAATTCTTGATTCATTTATAGAAAAATAAATTTAAAAAAAAGGAATATTTGAAATGAATAACCTAATGCACACCATTGTCTGCATGTAGAGACAAAGACAAGCCAATGGCATCATTTCCCAGAAAGGAAAGAAAACAATCTCAGCACAATGACATCGTTGCAGTGGTGACAAACCTCAAAGCTGTTATAAAAATGCTGCTCCAAAACAATTGCATTCAAAATATCTTGTTCAGTAAAAAACAGCATTGTGCAGGGGGGGGACTCTGGTCTAAAGTAGTGCACTATATAGGGAATAGGGTGGACTCTGGTCTAAAGTAGTGCACTATATAGGGAATAGGGTGGACTCTGGTCTAAAGTAGAGCACTATATAGGGAATAGGGTGCCGTTTAGGGCATGGCTCTGGAGTTCTGATGGATGAACAAAGCAAAATTCTATGTTATTGATCTGGGAATTTTTTTTAAATGATTTTATCTTTATTTAACTAGGCAAGTCAGTTAAGAACAAATTCTTATTTACAATGACAGTGTAGGGACAGTGGGTTAACTGCCTTGTTCAGGGGCAGAACAACAGATATTATACCTTATCAGCTCGAGGATTCGATCTAGCAACCTTTCGGTTACTAGTCCAATGCTCTAACCACGAGACTACCCTGCCGCCCCTCCACTCTAACCACTAGGCTACCCTGCCGCCCCTCCACTCTAACCACTAGGCTACCCTGCCGCCCCTCCACTCTAACCACTAGGCTAACCTGCCGCCCCTCCACTCTAACCACTAGGCTACCCTGCCGCCCCTCCACTCTAACCACTAGGCTACCCTGCCGCCCATCCACTCTAACCACTAGGCTACCCTGCCGCCCCACCACTCTAACCACTAGGCTACCTGCCGCCCCTCCACTCTAACCACTAGGCTAACCTGCCGCCCCTCCACTCTAACCACTAGGCTACCCTGCCGCCCCTCCACTCTAACCACTAGGCTACCCTGCCGCCCCTCCACTCTAACCACTAGGCTACCCTGCCGCCCCTCCACTCTAACCACTAGGCTACCTGCCGCCCCTCCACTCTAACCACTAGGCTACCCTGCCGCCCCTCCACTCTAACCACTAGGCTACCCTGCCGCCCCTCCACTCTAACCACTAGGCTACGCTGCCGCCCCTCCACTCTAACCACTAGGCTACCCTGCCGCCCCTACACTCTAACCACTAGACTACCTGCCTCCCCTCCACTCTAACCACTAGACTACCTGCCTCCCCTCCACTCTAACCACTAGACTACCTGCCTCCCCTCCACTCCACTCTAACCACTAGACTACCTGCCTCCCCTCCACTCCACTCTAACCACTAGACTACCTGCCTCCCCTCCACCCTAACCACTAGACTACCTGCCTCCCCTCCACCCTAACCACTAGACTACCTGCCTCCCCTCCACTCTAACCACTAGACTACCTGCCTCCCCTCCACTCTAACCACTAGACTACCTGCCTCCCCTCCACTCTAACCACTAGGCTACCTGCCTCCCCTACACTCTAACCACTAGGCTACCTGCCTCCCCTCCACTCTAACCACTAGGCTACCCTGCCTCCCCTCCACTCTAACCACTAGACTACCTGCCTCCCCTCCACTCTAACCACTAGGCTACCCTGCCTCCCCTCCACTCTAACCACTAGGCTACCCTACCGCCCCTCCACTCTAACCACTAGGCTACGCTGCCGCCCCTCCACTCTAACCACTAGGCTACCCTGCCTCCCCTCCACTCTAACCACTAGGCTACCCTGCCGCCCCTCCACTCTAACCACTAGGCTACCTGCCTCCCCTACACTCTAACCACTAGGCTACCTGCCGCCCCTACACTCTAACCACTAGACTACCTGCCGCCCCTCCACTCTAACCACTAGGCTACCTGCCTCCCCTCCACTCTAACCACTAGGCTACCTGCCGCCCCTCCACTCTAACCACTAGGCTACGCTGCCGCCACGGGAATGATGGAAAAAAAAGTTGACCAGTTATTCTAATTACCATCAGTTACATCACTATGTCACGTGACAGTCTTTTAGAGGAGGTCAAGGCCTAAACCGTCAGTTTAACAAAGTCCCCTCTGAAGTCTGACCCCTTTTCAGGGGGGAGAGTGCCAGGGTTCTTCTCCACCTCTGTTTTGGGGGTTTGTGTGGGTCTCCAAGACGACATTAGAACAGCATGACAATAGTAACCATAGAAATAGTCATCATTCTACACTGAACAAAAAAACCATCAACGTAACATTGTAAAGTGTTGGTCCCATGTTTCATGAGCTGAAATAAAAGATCCCAGAAATGTTCCATATGAACAAAATAGTTTATTTCTCTCAAATGTTTTGTGCACAAATGTGTTTACATCCCTGTTAGTGAACATTTCTCTTTGGCCAAGATAATCTATCCACCTGACAGGTGTGGCCTATCAAGAAACTGATTAAAACAGCATGATCATTACACAGGTGCACCTTGTGCTGGGGACAATAAAAGGCCACTCTAAAATGTGCCACACAACACAATCCCACAGACATCTCAAGTTTTGAGAAAGCGTGCAATTGGCATGCTGACTCTAGGAGTGTCCATCAGAGCTGTTGTCAGAGAATTTAATATTCATCTCGCCGCCATTAGAAAATTTGGCAGTACGTCCAACCGGTCTCACGACCGCAGACCACGTATAACCACGGCAACCCAGGACCTCCACAGGACCTATTGCTCTTTTGTGGGGGGAAAAACTCATTCTGATTGGCTGGGCCCGGCTGTCAAGTGGGTCGGCTGCGCCCCAGTGGGTGGGCCTGGCTGTCATGTGGGTCTGCTGCGCCCCTGTGGGTGGGCCTGGCTGTCATGTGGGTCTGCTGCGCCCCTGTGGCAGGGCCTGGCTGTCAAGTGAGTCGGCTGCGCCCCTGTGGCTGGGCTTGGCTGTCAAGTGGGTCGGCTGCGCCCTTGCCCAAATGTGAAATCCATAGATTAGGGTCTAGTGGATTCATTTCAGTTGACTGATTGTACTCATATGAACTGTAACTCAGTAAAATCGTTGAAATTGTTGCATGTTGAGTTTATATTTTAGTACAGCTCTGTGGTGGTGGTTCGCACTCCTGTACAATGTGACCTCACCGTGACCTCCCTATGACTTTAGAGGACTGTCTGTGGTGAAAACAAGCAGCTTTCGGAAGAGGGAGGCAAATCCATCACTTTTTAAAATGAGGACAGTATGAACCAAATCTAAAGCCATCACGGTTAAGCGCTTGAACCACAACAAGAGTTGCCGTGGGGACTGGGGACTGGGGATCCCCCCCCCCTCCTCCTCCAAACCCACTCTTCTGGGGGGGCGTCCTGCTAAATGTAGAACTGGTGCAGAGCCAGCTGGTCCATAAAGGGTCTGACCAAGTTGTCTGTTGCGAAGTAGAACACCAAGCCAAAGAAAATTGAGATATGGGAGGGCAGGGAGGGCCTTCTTAAATACAGCCAGGAGAAGAAGAGTCAAACACAGGCCCTGTGGAGAGAGGAGAGAGAGAAGAACAGATTAGTCAGACAAAAGTAAAAAGGCAGAGAGAAAAACAGACTATAGTGAATGACTAGTGAGCTTGAGAGGATAAATAATACACAGCTATGAGGAGGTTCCATACAGCTATTTGTTTGTATGACGGCTGCCCGGGCCAAATTGAGCTATCAGGAGAGAAGAGTCTTGGTCAGGGAGGTGACCAAGAACCCGATGGTCACTCTGACAGAGCTCTGGATTTCCTCTCTGCAGCACTCCACCAATCAGGCCTTTATGGTAGAGAGGCCAGACGGAAGCCACTCCTCAGTAAAAGGCTCATGACAGCCCGCTTGGAGTTATCTAAAGGCACCTAAAGGACTCTCAGACCATGAGAAACAAGATTTTCTGGGTCTGATGAAACCAAGATTTAACTCTTTGGCCTGAATGCCAAGTGTCACGTCTGGAGAAGCATGGTGGTGGCAGCATCATGCTGTGGGGATATTTTTCAGAGGCAGGGACTGGGAGACTAGTCAGGATCGAGGGAAAGATGAATGGAGCAAAGTACAGAGAGATCCTTGAAGAAAACCTGTTCTAGAGCGCTCAGGACCTCAGACTGGGGCGAAGGTTCACCTTCCAACAGGACAACGACCCTAAGCACACAGCCAAGAAAACGCATGAGTGGCTTTGGGACAAGTCTCTGAATGTCCTTGAGTGGCCCAGCCAGAGCCCAGACTTGAACCTGATCTAACATCTCTGGAGAGACCTGAAAATAGCTGTGCATCGACGCTCCCCATCTAACCTGACAGAGCTTGAGAGGATCTGCAGAGAAGAATGGGAGAAACTCCCCAAATACAGGTGTGTCAAGCTTGTAGCTTCATACCCAAGAAGACTCGAGGCTGTAATCACTGCCAAAAGGTGCTTCAACAAAGTAGTGAGTTAAAAACTGTTTTTAGAGAAAGAAAGAAAGAGAGAAAGAAAGAGAGGTGTGTTACTGTGGTAATGAGTAGTTGTATACTCACAATGAGTATGGCTACGAAGCAAGCCAGAGTAGTGTTCCAGTCTCCACTAGCTGCAGCCGAGGCCTTCCCCACCAGCATGCTGTAGAAGATGAAGTCTCCTAGACCCAGCTTCACTCCCCCTGGTAATCAGAACCATGTTATAACACACTGATCCTAACCCTGTAACCCTGAAACCCTGTAACCACAACTCTATCCTCAACAACATACTCTGTAGAAGATGAAAGTCTCCTAGACCCAGTTTCACAAAAAAAAAACAGACAAACTTCCCCCCCCCCAATTCTCTCTGTCATGTTGACAGATTCAACTTTTCTGCAGGCATAACCGCTGGCTGTTTGTGTGATACTACAACATTGTAACATAGGTCACAGGACAACACCACAGACATACAGAGCTTTCAGAAAGTATTCATACTCATTGACTACATATTCCACATTTGGATGTGTTACAACCTGAATTCAAAATAGATTAAAAATATATTTTTCCTCTCACCCCATCAACACACAATACCCACATAATGACAGTGAAAATTAAGACATTTTTGAAAATGAAATACAGAAAATCTCTAATTTACATAAGTATTCACACCAGTCAATACATGTTAGAATCACCTTTGGCAGTGATTACAGCTGTGAGTGTTTCTGGGTAAGTCTCTTAAGAGCTTTTCACACCTGGATTGTGCAACATTTGCCCATTATACTTTACAAATTTCTTCAAACTCTGTCAAATTGGATGTTGATCATTGCTAGACAACCATTTAAGTCTTGCCATTGATTTTCAAGCCGATTTAAGTCAAAACTATAACTCGGCCATACAGGAATATTCACGGTCTTCTTGAAACAGGTTTTCCTCTAGGATTTTGCCTTTGCTTAGTTCCATACCATTTCTCTTTTATCCTGAAAAACTACCCAGTCCTTAACGATTACAAACATACCCATAACATGATGCAGTCACCACTACGCTTGAAAATATGGAGAGTGGTACTCAGTAATGTGTTGTATTGAATTTGCCCCAAATACAACACTTTGTATTCAGGACAAAAAGTGAATTGCTTTGCCACATTTTTTGCAGGAATAGAGCGGTGTCTGCGGTATAGAGCGGTGTCTGCGGTATAGAGCGGTGTCTGCGGTATAGAGCGGTGTCTGCGGTATAGAGCGGTATAGAGCGGTGTCTGCGGTATAGAGCGGTGTCTGCGGTATAGAGCGGTGTCTGCGGTATAGAGCGGTGTCTGCGGTATAGCGCGGTGTCTGCGGTATAGCGCGGTATAGAGCGGTGTCTGCGGTATAGCGCGGTGTCTGCGGTATAGAGCGGTATAGAGCGGTGTCTGCGGTATAGAGCGGTGTCTGCGGTATGTTTACATTTAGCAAGCTTCAATGCCTATTCTAATAAAACATTCTACACTACTATGCCCCAAAGAAATTGTGTTCCTGTTCTGCTCCTGTTCTGCTGCGTAACGTTCCTGTTCTGCTCCTGTTCTGCTCAGTAACATTCCTGTTCTGCTCCTGTTCTGCTCCGTAACGTTCCTGTTCTGCTCCGTAACGTTCCTGTTCTGCTCCGTAACGTTCCGGTTCTGCTCCGTAACGTTCCTGTTCTGATCCTGTTCTGCTCCGTAACGTTCCTGTTCTGCTCCGTAACGTTCCTGTTCTGCTCCGTAACGTTCCGGTTCTGCTCCGTAACGTTCCTGTTCTGCTCCGTAACGTTCCTGTTCTGCTCCGTAACGTTCCTGTTCTGCTCCGTAACGTTCCTGTTCTGCTCCGTAACGTTCCTGTTCTGCTCCTGTTCTGCTCCGTAACGTTCCGGTTCTGCTCCGTAACGTTCCGGTTCTGCTCCGTAACGTTCCTGTTCTGCTCCGTAACGTTCCTGTTCTGCTCCGTAACATTCCGGTTCTGCTCCGTAACGTTCCTGTTCTACTCCGTAACGTTCCTGTTCTGCTCCGTAACGTTCCGGTTCTGCTCCGTAACGTTCCTGTTCTGCTCCGTAACGTTCCGGTTCTGCTCCGTAACGTTCCTGTTCTGCTCCGTAACGTTCCTGTTCTGCTCCTGTTCTGCTCCGTAACGTTCCTGTTCTGTTCCGTAACGTTCCTGTTCTGCTCCGTAACATTCCTGTTCTGCTCCTGTTCTGCTCCGTAACGTTCCGGTTCTGCTCCGTAACGTTCCTGTTCTGCTCCGTAACGTTCCTGTTCTGCTCCGTAACATTCCGGTTCTGCTCCGTAACGTTCCTGTTCTGCTCCGTAACGCTCCTGTTCTGCTCCGTAACGTTCCGGTTCTGCTCCGTAACGTTCCTGTTCTGCTCCGTAATGTTCCGGTTCTGCTCCGTAACGTTCCGGTTCTGCTCCGTAACGTTCCTGTTCTGCTCCTGTTCTGCTCCGTAACATTCCTGTTCTGCTCCTGTTCTGCTCCTGTTCTGCTCCTGTTCTGTAACGTACCTGTTCTGTTCTGCTAGGTAACGTTACCGTTCTGAACTGCTTCCGTTCCGCTACCGTAACTGTTACGTACTGCTTCTGTAACTTTACTGTTCTGTACTGCTAATGTTCTGTAACGTAACGTTTCTGTTCTGTTACTATTACCGTGTACCGTTCTGTTTCCGTTTACCGTTCTGTTACCGTTTACCGTTCTGTAATATTACTGTCCTGTCACCGTTCTGTCCTGTCACCGTTCTGTAATGTCACCGTTCCGTAATGTCACCGTTCTGTAATGTTACCGTTCTGTACTCACTCTCCTCGTCATCATCGTCCATTATGGGTGGTCTGTCAGAGGGGCGCTGTTGGATCTCCCGTCGGGTCTCGTCCGTGGACTGGAGGGGCCCCAGCTGATGCTCCTGATTCCTCATCCAGTTAGGGGTGAACCCCCCGTCATCCTCAGGGGGGCTGAGGGGGGCTGGGCCCAGGGCCAGATACGGGGGGGCTGCTGCAGTGGAGAGAAGAAGTCAGATATTATGTTTTAAACACTGGAGATAAAAAGCCATAAAAATAGTCATGTTTTGGGGGTGCCATTGGGCCAGGGCTAACGGGGCTGCAGGGACAAGGGGGCAGAGATGAATCAACTATAATACACAGGAAGTGACTGAGGGAGTCTGGGCCCCGGGCCATGGGGGGATGGAGAGGCATTTAAATAAAACCGTGGAGAAGACAAAGGAAGGTTTTTAAGTACCTTGCTCATGAGCACAACTCATTGAGATTTTGAAAGTTGACAGTTCAGAGCCCACTTTCTAAAGCTAAATCAACATACTATTTAAAAGAGAAAGTTTTAGTGGACAGGTGAAGAAGAGTCACCCTGACCACTATCAGGACGAGACTCTCCTACAGGTGAAGAAGAGTCACCCTGACTACTATCAGGCTGAGACTCTCCTACAGGTGAAGAAGAGTCACCTTGACTATCAGGACGAGACTCTCCTACAGGTGAAGAAGAGTCACCTTGACTATCAGGACGAGACTCTCCTACTGGTGAAGAAGAGTCACCCTGACTGACTATCAGGACGAGACTCTCCTACAGGTGAAGAAGAGTCACCTTGACTATCAGGACGAGACTCTCCTACAGGTGAAGAAGAGTCACCCTGACCACTATCAGGCTGAGACTCTCCTACAGGTGAAGAAGAGTCACCTTGACTATCAGGACGAGACTCTCCGACAGGTGAAGAAGAGTCACCCTGACTGACTATCAGGACGAGACTCTCCTACAGGTGAAGAAGAGTCACCCTGGCTACTATCAGGACGAGACTCTCCCACGGGTGAAGAAGAGTCACCCTGACTGACTATCAGGACGAGACTCTCCTACAGGTGAAGAAGAGTCACCCTGACTACTATCAGGACGAGACTCTCCCACGGGTGAAGAAGAGTCACCTTGACTATCAGGCTGAGACTCTCCTACAGGTGAAGAAGAGTCACCCTGACTACTATCAGGACGAGACTCTCCCACGGGTGAAGAAGAGTCACCTTGACTATCAGGCTGAGACTCTCCCACAGGTGAAGAAGAGTCACCTTGACTGACTATCAGGCTGAGACTCTCCCACAGGTGAAGAAGAGTCACCCTGACTATCAGGACGAGACTCTCCTACAGGTGAAGAAGAGTCACCCTGACCACTATCAGGACGAGACTCTCCTACAGGTGAAGAAGAGTCACCCTGACTGACTATCAGGACGAGACTCTCCCACAGGTGAAGAAGAGTCACCTTGACTATCAGGCTGAGACTCTCCCACAGGTGAAGAAGAGTCACCCTGACTGACTATCAGGACGAGACTCTCCTACAGGTGAAGAAGAGTCACCTTGACCACTATCAGAATGAGACTCTCCCACAGGTGAAGAAGAGTCACCCTGACTATCAGGCTGAGACTCTCCCACAGGTGAAGAAGAGTCACCCTGACCACTATCAGGCTGAGACTCTCCCACAGGTGAAGAAGAGTCACCCTGACCACTATCAGGACGAGACTCTCCTACAGGTGAAGAAGAGTCACCCTGACCACTATCAGGACGAGACTCTCCCACAGGTGAAGAAGAGTCACCCTGACTGACTATCAGGACGAGACTCTCCTACAGGTGAGCAAAACGATTTGCAACAGAAAATAAGAACAAGTGTTTATTGGACAAGCTCAGGTAGCCACTCCCTGTTTTCAGTGCGTTTTCTTCTATTTGGTGCCTAATGAATATGACCCAGAACTTTGAGTCAGGATAGAATAGTGTTGGAGCCAGAACAGAGGGCTCTTTGAGAGAACAAGTTGAAAGATGTAAGTAATGGATAATCAACGAGGGGTTGATTCTATTGAAATTAATGAACAACGTGGAAGATGTGTTCCCTCGACGCGCTAGCGGAGAATAATGAACAACGTGGAAGGTGTGTTTTGAAGCGCTAGCGGAGAATAATGAACAACGTGGAAGGTGTGTTTTGAAGCGCTAGCGGAGAATAATGAACAACGTGGAAGGTGTGTTCCCTCGACGCGCTAGCGGAGAATAATGAACAACGTGGAAGGTGTGTTTTGAAGCGCTAGCGGAGAATAATGAACAACGTGGAAGGTGTGTTTTGAAGCGCTAGCGGAGAATAATGAACAACGTGGAAGGTGTGTTTTGAAGCGCTAGCGGAGAATAATGAACAACGTGGAAGGTATGTTCCCTCGACGCGCTAGCAGAGAATAATGAACAACGTGGAAGGTGTGTTCCCCTCAACGCACTAGCGGAGAATAATGAACAACGTGGAAGGTATGTTTTGAAGCGCTAGCGGAGAATAATGAACAACGTGGAAGGTGTGTTCCCTCGGCGCGCTAGCAGAGAATAATGAACAACGTGGAAGGTGTGTTCCCTCGGCGCGCTAGCGGAGAATAATGAACAACGTGGAAGGTGTGTTTTGAAGCGCTAGCGGAGAATAATGAACAACGTGGAAGGTGTGTTTTGAAGCGCCAGCAGAGTGGAACTAACCTTCCACGGAGTTGCATTATTTTCCAGAGAACACATAAAGCCCCGAGTTGATTCTCCCTTTTATACCGTGGCTATAGTTTAATGTGTTAATATGCCGGTAGAAATGTGTTCAACATCCACCGAAGTAGCTAGCGAGTTTACTAGATAGCTACAGTAGTTGCCGTGGTAACCAAACAGACATGCTAGCTTAGCTAACCAAACCGTCGGTCCTAGTTTGCTATTATAAAAATCGAATTCAACAATACCAACACTGTTTTCAATTCGACTTTTGCTTTCAAAAGCAGCTCCAACAAAATATGTACAAATGAACAAGAGCCATTTAATTCTACCATGCAAGTATACCGTGAGCTATAGAGAAATAAATCCATGCTCTAGAACGCCCTTCAAGCCTATCAGAAACGAGTATCTATAATGCCATGGTATAATTAAGCAATAAGGCACGAGGGGGTGTGGTATATCGCCAATATACCATGGCTAACAGGCTGACCGTGTGCAAGCGTTGCAAAATAAAATTTTGACATTTATGTTATTCAATTATTGCACCCACACTGCTCGCACGCTCCAACGAGTGTCTGCGTTGCCAAGAGCTAAAATAGAAGTCAGTTCTATTTCTTACGCAGATCGCGCTGCAAGTCCTGCCTCTCCCCATCTCCTCATTGGTTTATAGAAGCAGGTACCCACGTGCCATCTCCTCATTGGTTATACCCACGTGGGTGATTGAAAGACGAACTGTTTTGCCGGTTGTCGTGGTAATACTATGAAAGTGTAGATGCCAATCACCATATAAGTTCAAAGATGAAAAATCCTGGAAGGAGGAGAGATGACTAGAAACGATTCGGTTGGCCGTTTTATGTGTGGATTAATTGTTGGAGTAGAGGACCTTGTGCATTTCAGGTAAAATAACAACTCAATGTTTATATCCCAGGACAAATTAGCTAGCAACAACAAGCTAGGTAAATAGGACAAATTAGCTAGCAACTGCAAGCTAGCTAGCTAAATTGCCATAAATGTTTAATGCTTTTCGACCTGTACCCAAATTAATGTAATTGGTTCAGAGTTTGTTTTGATATTTTATTCTGCATGGCGTGATCGCGTTTGGTGTAGGGGGACAAAATAAATGTACGCACGGTGGCTCACGCACGCACCGAGGTGCCTTATTGCTATTATAAACTGGTTACCAACGTAATTAGAGCAGTATAAATAAATGTTTTGTCATACCCATGGTATAACGGTCTGATATACCACAGTTGTCAGCCAATCAGCATTCAGGGCTGGAACCACCCTGTTTATAATCTGAGGTAAAGAATGGCTGAGAGAAAAACGATATACCAACACCAATTGCAAGGATAAAAACAGAGCATTAAAATCAGGACAAACATTGTTCAGGGGAAATTATGTTAGACCCAAAACACAGGGCTCTTTGACAGACAGACCCAAGTAAAAATCCTAGTAAAAATATTGAATCGGAGTTAAAGAATGACTGACTAGCTGGGGTGAAAACTCTAAACTCTAAACTCCAACTATCCCTGGGGTCCTCTTGTTACTAGCTCTTAGATCCTACAATATCTGTGGTCAGCATTGGTCTGCTACCGCAAGCTGACCACTGGCACTGTTACAGTCAATAAACCGAAACTGACCACTACTGTACTTCGGTCTGCTGGCCGACATGCTGACCACTCCTCAGGTTAAATAAACCTACTACAATGACCACTACACTGTTGTGCCAAGTTGACCACTCCTGGACGTTATTCTCAGACAGTGTCTGCGTCCGGAATTTAACCCTATTCCCTACATAGTGCACTACTTTTTTTAAGTCCAAAGTAGTGCACTATATTGGGAATAGGGTGCCATTTGGGACTCACTTACACTGTCTGTCAGGAAGGGAACAGCTTGCTGGAAAAAATGTGGTCTTTATCTAAAGGTTTTCTTGACCTTAGCTCTCACCTCCACTTCCTGTACCTCATGGGTGTTTCCTGTTTCTTGGCCTGTCAGATGGGGTTGCTGGGGGGGGGAGGGGGTCACTTGTCAGACCCACCACCCCAATTCCATTGTCCTACCCAGTTTTTACATATCTTTTCATTTTCAGACCCACCACTCCCTCACAGGAACACTTGTCTTCCCACAAAAATGTCTTAATTTAATCTCTGAGCCTGTCAATATCATACAGACCATTAGAACTTTTAAACGGGATACTTCCCCAGAGTCAGATATACTTGTGGATAGCATTTTTATGTCTTTACATCCAGTATGAAGGAAGTTAGAGGTAGTTTAGCAAGCCAATGCTACTTAGCTTTTGCGCAATGACTGGAAGTCTATGGCATCTACTAACATGCTAGCAGATACCATAGACTTCCAGTCATTATACTAAAGCTAGTTAGCAATTGCGCTAGTGCAAGTTAGCAGCTTCCATAAAACTGCACACAGAGACATAAAAACGTTATCCACGATCTACTAACTTTAATGAATTTAAATATGCTCTCTCTAATTCTCTCTTTCTTTCTTTCTCTCGGAGGACCTGAGCCCTAGGACCATGCCTCGGGACTACCTGGCATGATGACTCCTTGCTGTCCCCAGTCCACCTGGCCATGCTGCTGCTCCAGTTTCAACTGTTCTGCCTGCGGCTACGGAACCCTGACCTGTTCACCGGACGTGCTTGTTGCACCCTCGACAACTACAATGATTATTATTATTTGACCATGCTGGTCATTTATGAACATTTTAACATCTTGACCATGTTCTGTTATAATATCCACCCGGCACAGCCAGAAGAGGACTGGCCACCCCTCATAGCCTGGTTCCTCTCTAGGTTTCTTCCTAGGTTTTTGGCCTTTCTAGGGAGTTTTTCCTAGGGAGTTTTTCCTAGCCACCGTGCCTCTTTCACATGCATTGCTTGCTGTTTGGGGTTTTAGGCTGGGTTTCTGTACAGCACTTTGAGATTTCAGCTGATATACGAAGGGCTATATAAATAAATTTGATTTGATTTGATTTGATTTAGAAGTTGTTTCAGGCTTGTATTGTGAAAGGGGATCGAATAAGAGCTGTTTCAACAAGTGGTCAAGCTGAAAGACATTAGTTTAGTCTCGCGCATGAGCGCGACGCTCGTTCTCTTTCCTTTCTAATGACAACGGAATTGTCCGGTTGGAATATTATTGAAGATTTATGATAAAAACATCCTAAAGATTGATTATATACATCGTTTGACATGTTTCTACTAACTTTAATGGAACTTTTTTGACTTTTCATTTGGACTTTGCGCCTGCGATTTGTGCATTTGGATTACTGGACTAAACGAGCAAACAAAAAGGAGGTATTTGGACATAAAGATGAACTTTATCGAACAAAACGAACATTTATTGTCTAACATGGAGACCTGGGAGTGCCATCAGATGAAGATCATCAAAGGTAAGTGATTAATTTTAGCGCTATTTCTGACTTTTGTGACACCTCTCCTTCTTTGGAAAATGGCTGTATGGTTTTCTGTGGCTAGGCGCTGACCTAACATAATCGCATGGTGTGCTTTCGCCGTAAAGCCTTTTGAAATCGGACACTGTGGCTGGATTAACAAGAAGTTTATCTTTAAAATGGTGTATAATACTTGTATGTTTAAGGAATTTTAATTATGAGATTTCTGTTGTTTTGAATTTGGCGCCCTGTAATTTCACTGGCTGTTAGCGAGGTGGGACGCTCACGTCCCGAACGATCCCAGAGAGATTAAACAGCATGATCATTACACAGGTGCACCTTGTGCTGGGAACAATGAAAGACCACTAAAATGTGCAGTTTTGTCACAACACAATGTCACAGACGTCTCAAGTTTTATGGGAGCATGCAATTGGCATGCTGACTGCCGGAATGTCCACCAGAGCTGTTGCCAGAGAATTGAATGTTAATTTCTCTACCATAAGCCGCCTCCGTCATTTTAGAGATTTTGGCAGTACGTCCAACCGGCCTCACACAAACGAAGACCACGTGTAACAACGCCAGCCCAGGACCTCCATCTGGCTTGTTCACCTGTGGGATCGTCTGAGTCCAGCCACCTGGACAGTTGAAAAAACTGAGGAGTATTTCTGTCTGTAATAAAGCTATTTTGTGGGCAAAAACAAATTCTGATTGTCTCGGCTTGGCTCCCCAGTGGCCTATGCCCTCCCAGGCTGAGCCCCTGCCCAGTCATGTGAAATCCATAGATTAGGGACTAATTTATTTATTTCAATTGACTGATTTCCAAATGAACTGTAACTCAGTAAAATAGTTGAAATTGTTGCATGTTGCATTTTATAAAAAAGTGTAATTCCGTTTCCGCTGTCCTTATTGTGGTTTCCTTTAGCAAATTACTATGAATTAACAGAATTATTTCCTAAAACTTGTCAATACTCAAACATCATATTAAGGTGTGGGGACATTCATTGTGTGAAGAAATAACTAGCAGGTCTATTACGCTCCAGCAGCTAGAATGTCTGTCCACAATTCTCCTGTTGGAACATGGCGTCTCTCAATACCATACAACAGAAAGAGCTGGTCGCTACCATACCAGAGATTGTTCTTGGGGAGATTACCTTTTCCCTCGACTTACACTTAAAACCAGTAAATTAAATAATTGGCAGTACTCACTGCTGCAGTGGATACCTATTCAACTAAAGTGGAAAGCCAGGAGATGACAGACAATGCGACAGAGGTATCGACTCCATTACTTAGAAAGTTGGAAAGAGATAAATCAAACTTCTAAAAAGGGGAAAACGGAATCACTCGAAAATCATTCCCGTAAATTCACAAGTTTCGAAACTGGTGTGGAAACAGGCAAACCAACTTCCTTCATGAGCAATGTTTTCTATCAACTGTTCAGGCAGGAGAAGGTGGGTCCCATGCCACTGATTAACACTGCACACCAGGTGGGTCCCATGCCACTGATTAACACTGCACACCAGGTGGGTCCCATGCCACTGATTAACACTGCATACCAGGTGGGTCCCATGCCACTGATTAACACTGCGCACCAGGTGGGTCCCATGCCACTGATTAACACTGCACACCAGGTGGGTCCCATGCCACTGATTAACACTGCACACCAGGTGGGTCCCATGCCACTGATTAACACTGCACACCAGCAGGGACCCCGGGGGGTTCTGACCTATTCAGGGACCCGGGGATTCTGACCTATGCAGGGACCTGGGGGGTTCCGACCTATGCAGGGACCCCGGGGGGTTCCGACCTATGCAGGGACCCCGGGGGGTTCCGACCTATGCAGGGACCCCGGGGGGTTCCGACCTATGCAGGGACCCGGGGGGTTTCGACCTATTCAGGGACCCGGGGATTCTGACCTATGCAGGGACCCCGGGGGGTTCCGACCTATGCAGGGACCCGGGGGGTTCCGACCTATGCAGGGACCCGGGGGGTTCTGACCTATTCAGGGACCCGGGGGGTTCCAACCTATTCAGGGAAGGGGATCAGCATCTACCCAGACCGGAGTGCTGAACTGCTGAAACAGAGGGAGACCTACAACGAGGTCGCAAGCTAAACCTGAGATGTGGTTTCATCCACCCGGCAAAACTCCTCTTGACCTTTCAGAACACAACAAACACGTTTTCCACTGCCAATGAGCCTCAAGACTTCTTGGAAAAGCACCTAACACACACACACACACAACGGGACGAGCTGACAGATGGAACCCCATGACTGGCTCATTCAGGTTTCTATACCAAATGATTTGGTCACAGCAATTATTTTTTTATAAAAATAATTGTTTTAGAATGACATGTCCTGTGTTCCATAATGTGTCATCATTCCATACAGAACCAGGCTAAATCATCACTAGCCATCTTTTAAATTAGCATGCCTTTGTGTTATTTTGCGTCCAAAATGTGTTACGTTTGGTATGGTTACATAAGATAGATGGTTGCGGTTACATAAGATAGGGGTTCAGGTTAACCTGTTAAGTAACCATCTAACTCAGCTAACATTAGCATGCTAGCTAACCCTTCTCCTAACCTTAACCCCTAACATTAGCATGCTAGCTAACCCTTCTCCTAACCTTAACCTGAACCCCTAACATTAGCATGCTAGCTAACCCTTCTACTAACCTTAACCCTTTTAGCTAACCCCTAAATTTAACCTGAACCGCTAACTCAGCTAACGTTAGCAAGCTAGTTAATATTAGCCACCTAGCTAAAATTTGTAACATATTGTATGTTCAACAAATTCATAACATTTCGTACGATTTGCAAATTTGTAACACATAACACGAACTGTAATTCAAAACATTGGTAATGGACATCCACAAATTAATACCATACGAAATGTAACATATAAATGGAGTGTCTCAGATTTACATACAGAATAATAGGAAATGCTCAGACCAGGTTGGCCAGGCGGTCCACTCAGGCAGGTACTCACCATAGACAGATATAGCAGCCAGGATGAGCCAGGCGGTCCACTCAGGAAGGTACTCACCATAGACAGATATAGCAGCCAGGATGAGCCAGGCGGTCCACTCAGGAAGGTACTCACCATAGACAGATATAACAGCCAGGATGTGCCAGGTGGTCCACTCAGGAAGGTACTCACCATAGACAGATATAACAGCCAGGATGACCACTCAGGAAGGTACTCACCATAGACAGATATAACAGCCAGGATGAGCCAGGCGGTCCACTCAGGAAGGTACTCACCATAGACAGATATAACAGCCAGGATGTGCCAGGTGGTCCACTCAGGAAGGTACTCACCATAGACAGATATAACAGCCAGGATGTCCACTCAGGAAGGTACTCACCATAGACAGATATAACAGCCAGGATGAGCCAGGCGGTCCACTCAGGAAGGTACTCACCATAGACAGATATAACAGCCAGGATGTCCACTCAGGAAGGTACTCACCATAGACAGATATAACAGCCAGGATGAGCCAGGCGGTCCACTCGGGAAGGTACTCACCATAGACAGATATAGCAGCCAGGATGAGCCAGGCGGTCCACTCAGGAAGGTACTCACCATAGACAGATATAACAGCCAGGATGAGCCAGGCGGTCCACTCAGGAAGGTACTCACCATAGACAGATATAACAGCCAGGATGTGCCAGGTGGTCCACTCAGGAAGGTACTCACCATAGACAGATATAACAGCCAGGATGTCCACTCAGGAAGGTACTCACCATAGACAGATATAACAGCCAGGATGAGCCAGGCGGTCCACTCAGGAAGGTACTCACCATAGACAGATATAACAGCCAGGATGTCCACTCAGGAAGGTACTCACCATAGACAGATATAACAGCCAGGATGAGCCAGGCGGTCCACTCGGGAAGGTACTCACCATAGACAAATATAACAGCCAGGATGAGCCAGGCGGTCCACTCGGGAAGGTACTTGATGAAGACCAGAGCCATGAGAGCAGAGATCATGATGAGATAGGCCTGCTGCAGACGTAGAGGACCCTTCCAGTGGATACAGATCATCCCTACAACCCCGAAGTTCCACACGATCACAGCCAGGGTGATCCAGTCCATCGCCACGTTGTACGTCTTGAACACTTCTCTGGGGAGGACAGACCCGGGGGGGGGGGGGATTTGTCAGTTAGGGTTTATTGAGAAATGTTATTTCTCAATCTTAGTGACAAGTTCCCAGGTATGGTTAATGTACAACACAACAGGATATGTACTAGACTCACACAGTTTATCAACTGATTACCGTGATCGACGACGGATTACCGTGATCGACGACGGATTACCGTGATCGACGACGGAATACCGTGATCTACGACGGATTACCGTGATCTACGACGGATTACCGTGATCTAGACCTTTGATCGAGGAGAGAAAATAAAAAAGACTGCACTCACTTGAGGTAGATGAAGGAGAAGAAGAACAAGAAGAACAAGAGGAGGAGAGAGGAGAAGAACAGCCAGCCTTGAATCACCTGTAGGGACACAGAGATCAATATTTGGTATTTTATTAGGATGCCAATTAGCTGTTGCAAAAGCAGCAGCCACTCTTCCTTTTTTTGTTGTTGACAGAACTACATATATTTTTTAAAAAGGCACACGTAGCCTACATATCAATGCATACACACAAACTATCCAGGTCAAATAGGGGAGAGGTGTTGTGCTGCGAGGTGTTGCTTTATCTGTTTTTTGAAACCAGGTTTGCTGTTTATTTGAGCAATATGAGATGGTAGGAAGTTCCATGCAATAAGGGCTCTATATAATACTGTGCGTTTTCTTGAATTTGTTCTGGATTTGGGGACTGTGAAAAGACCCCTGGTGGCATGTCTGGTGGGGTAAGTGTGTGTGTTAGAGCTGTGTGTAAGTTGACTATGCAAACAATTTGGGATTTTCAACACTTTTCTTATAAAAAGAAGACGTGATGCAGTCAGTCTCTGCTCAACTCTTAGCCAAGAGAGACTGGCATGCATAGTATTTATATCAGCCCTCTGATTACAATGAAGAGCAAGACATGCCGCTCTGTTCTGGGCCAGTTGCAGTTTAACTTGGTCTTTCCTTAGAGCACTCGACCACACAACTGGGCAATAATCAAGATTAGACAAAACTAGAGCCTGCAGAACTTGCTTTTTGGAGTGTGGTGTCAAAAAAGTAGAGCATCTCTTTATTACGGACAGACCTCTCCCCATCTTTACAACCATTGAATCTATATGGTTTTGACCGTGACAGTTTACAATCTAAGGTAACGCCAAGTCATTTAGTCTCCTCAACTTGTTCAACAGCCACACCATTCATTACCAGATTCAGCTGAGGTCTAGAACTTAAGGAATGATTTGTACCAAATAGCAGGTAGCCTAGTGGTTAGAGCGTTGGGCTAGTAACCGAAAGGTTGCTAGATCGAAACCCCGAGCTGACAAGGTAAAAATCTGTTGTTCTACCCCTGAACAAGGCAGTTAATCCACTGTTCCTAGGCCATGAGCCAATAGGTCTACTGTTAGAACCAGTAAAGGCCACTTTACCACTCTTGGGTAGCGGAATGACTTTGGCTTCCCTCCAGGCCTGAGGACAAAGACTTTCCTCCAGGTTCAGATTAAAGATATGACAGATAGGAGTGGCTATAGAGTCAACTACCATCCTCAGTAGCTCTCCATCTAAAGTTGTCAATGCCAGGAGGTTTGTCAATATTGATCTTTAACAATCATTTTCCCACCTCTCCCACACTAACTTTACAAAATTCAAACATGCACTGCTTTTCTTTCATTATTTTTAACGCATGAATATAATTGCTCACTGTAAAGTAATCCTTCTACCCCCCCCCCCCCGAAAGATTTAGATGCACTATTGTAAAGTGGTTGTTCCACTGGATATCTTAAGGTGAATGCACCAATTTGTAAGTCGCTCTGGATAAGAGCGTCTGCTAAATGACTTAAATGTAAATGTAAATGTTTGTCGTGGGCATTTCCTGCCTAAGTTTGCCCACTTTTCCAATGAAATAGTCATTAAAATAATAGGCAACATCAAATGGTTTTGTGATGAATAAACCATCTGATTCAATGAAAGACTTGAATTTGTCTTTCTGCCCAGAATTTCATTTAAAGTACTCAAGTTTTTTTCCCCCATCAGTCTATATATCATTGATCTTCAAATCAAATCAAAATGTTATTGGTCACATACACACGGTTAGCAGATGTTATTGGTCACATACACACGGTTAGCAGATGTTATTGGTCACATACACATGGTTAGCAGATGTTATTGGTCACATACACACGGTTAGCAGATGTTATTGGTCACATACAAGTGCTAACAGATACTGACTGTTAGCACTTGGTGGACTATAGCAACAGCCCAAAAGAAAAGGCTTTAAATTTGCCAAGCGAACCTGCAACCACAACACTTCAATAACACTTGACATAAGATCTTCTCTAAGCATTACAGGGATATGGCTCTGAATATATACAGCAACACCTCCCCCATAAGCATTCCTGTCTCTTCTATAGACGTTATATCCTTGTAGTGCTACTGCTGGATCATCAAATGAATTATCTAAGTGAGTCTCACAAAATGGCTAATATATGAATGTTATCTGACGTTAGCAAGTTATTGATTTCATGAACCTTATTTCTAAGGCTACATATATTAATATGGGCTCTTTTCAGCCCTTTCCTGGGTAGCTTATCAGAGATAGACATTATATGGAAAAAAGCAGACACAGCAAGAGAACAAAATATATACATTTAGCAGTCCATTAAAATCAGTTGGCGTGTGCTGAGGGCTTGAGGCTACGAACCCATATAGGCTTGACTCGCTCATCCCTTCCAGGCTTCTGGGAGGGAGGGTGGACAATGAGTCTGTCGTAGCGGATGTACGCAATGCGCTCTGGCAGATTTCATGGCTGAGATCAGTTCTTTCCTCTTCTGGCACACAGCTTCAAGATAGTCCTCGTTGAGGAAGTTATACGTTCCTCTCAAGTTCTTGGCTCTTTCCAGAACAGCTACCTTGTCTTAGAACCTCAGGAACTTGACCACTATCGGCCAGGGCTTATCACCTGTCAGGGTTTTCCAATCCTGTGGGTGCGCTCCACCTCAATCTTCCTGTGGTCCATCTTCAATTTCTCAGAGATAATTTCCCTCAATTCCATCCACAACCATGTTGTTTCGCCTTGATTGTCCCTCGAGATAGATAAATTAGACTGTCACTGTTATCATGGATTCACACACACACACACACACACAGAACTTCTCTCAATGACTTACAGATTGATGTCATCTTTCCGTTCTCCTGTTTAAACTCGTCGAGCGGACTCTCGGAGAACTGCAAACTGTTCTTCAGGTCCTGGACCTCTCTGGTCAGGTCGTCCATTCTTTTATTAGTAGAATCCACAAGTATTTGGACAAAACACTTGAAACTATTTTCTTGTTGTTGTAACAACTGCTTATAGGTCTCTTTTTGTTTGTTTAAAAGATCCTTTACGTGTGACAGAGAGACACCACTGGCCTCAATGGTACTCCCGCTGGCTTTGGTCTTCGTCATGGTAGCTAGCAATGTATGTTAGGCTGTTACTCCTCGCAGTTCCAGACAGGGCAGGTCACGGGGAAAATTGAAAACAACAAACAGCAGGGGTCTAGACAACCACAAACCCGGGACAATCCGCAGTCCCAGCCACAATGGCTAACCGCGTCGAGGGCTGCGTTCAAGAACACCTCGCTAGCTTGATGTCCAGCTAGCTAGCAGCTAGACTAGCTGCGACGCCAAATAGCTCCTGAGATCCGTCCTTGGTCAACAAGATCACTGGAAAGATACAAGCAGTCCCAGCAACTGATGCCAACTGCGTCGCGGGATCCAACATAAGAAGCTAGGCAGCTACCAAGAACTTTCCAATATACTTTTAAACAACAAACAAACAAAACCGAGCTCTTCCACATTCAACACTGGGTAAATGTGACTAGAGGTACATTGTCATGTTTAGATAACTTCAAACTGGTTGCATACATGTTCAGCATGTCACTGTATCTGTACACACATGGAGAGGGATGAGTGATACCAGTGTTGTGTTCAACAGGCACAAAGCGGAAGAAAACGGACTGAATCCAAGAAGTGAAATGTTCGTTTTCTGTAGCAAAATGTTTAACATTTTGTGCCCCATTGAATTTTACCCGGATAGCATTGTCAGAGCACTATACAGTGGGGGGGAAAAAGTATTTGATCCCCTGCTGATTTTGTACGTTTGCCCACTGATAAAGAAAGGATCAGTCTATAATTTTAATGGTATGTTTATTTGAACAGTGAGAGACAGAATAACAACAAAAATATAGAGAAAAACGCATGTCAAAAATGTTATAAATTGATTTGCATTTTAATGAGGAAAATAAGTATTTGACCCCCTTTCAATCAGAAAGATTTCTGGCTCCCAGGTGTCTTTTATACAGGTAACGAGCTGAGATTAGGATTAGGAGTGCTCCTAATCTCAGCTTGTTACCTGTATAAAAGACACCTGTCCACAGAAGCAATCAATCAATCAGATTCCAAACTCTCCACCATGGCCAAGACCAAAGAGCTCTCCAAGGATGTCAGGGACAAGATTGTAGACCCACACAAGGCTGGAATACACTACAAGACCATCGCCAAGCAGCTTGGTGAGAAGGTGACAACATATGGTGCGATTATTCGCAAATGGAAGAAACACAAAAGAACTGTCAATATCCCTCGGCCTGGGGCTCCATGCAAGATCTCACCTAGTGGAGTTGTAATGATCATGAGAACGGTGAGGAATCAGCCCAGAACTACACGGGAGGATCTTGTCAATGATCTCAAGCCAGCTGGGACCATAGTCACCAAGAAAACAATCGGTAACACACTACGCCGTGAAGGACTGAAATCCTGCAGCGCCCGCAAGGTCCCCCTGCTCAAGAATACATATACATGCCCGTCTGAAGTTTGCCAATGAACATCTGAATGATTCAGAGGACAACTGGTGAAAGTGTTGTGGTCAGATGAGACCAAAATGGAGCTCTTTGGCATCAACTCAACTCGCCGTGTTTGGAGGAGGAGGAATGCTGCCTATAACCCCAAGAACACCATCTCCACCGTCAAACATGGAGGTGGAAACATTATGCTTTGGGGGTGTTTTTCTGCTAAGGGGACAGGACAACTTCACCGCATCATTTGACGGGACCATGTACTGTCAAATCTTGGGTGAGAACCTCCTTCCCTCAGCCAAGGCATTGAAAATGGGTCGTGGATGGGTATTCCAGCATGACAATGACCCAAAACACACGGCCAAGGCAACAAAGGAGTGGCTCAAGAAGAAGCACATTAAGGTCCTGGAGTGGCCTAGCCAGTCTCCAGACCTTAATCCCATAGAAAATCTGTGGAGGGAGCTGAAGGTTCGAGTTGTCAAACGTCAGCCTCGAAACCTTTATGACTTGGAGAAGATCTGCAAAGAGGAGTGGGACAAAATCCCTCCTGAGATGTGTGCAAACCTGGTGGCCAACTACAAGAAACGTCTGACCTCTGTGATTGCCAACAAGGGTTTTGCCACCAAGTACTAAGTCATGTTTTGCAGAGGGGTCAAATACTTATTTCCCTCATTAAAATGCAAATCAATTTATAACATTTTTGACCTGCGTTTTTCTTGATTTTTTGTTGTTATTCTACCTCTCACTGTTCATATAAACCTACCATTAAAATTATAGACTGATCATTTCTTTGTAAGTGGGCAAACGTACAAAATCAGCAGGGGATCAAATACTTTCCCCCCCACTGTATGTATTAGAGCTGGGCGATACGGCCCAAATATTGTTACTGTATTTATTTATTTATTTTAATTGGACACTTTTTTTTTAACGTTTTTGAATAATAAAAAAGTTACACATTTGCTTTATGAGTAGTGAGTGATCCCAGGGTGCTTTATGAGTAGTGAGTGATCCCAGGGTGCTTTATGAGTAGTGAGTGATCCCAGGGTGCTTTATGAGTAGTGAGTGATCCCAGGGTGCTTTATGAGTAGTGAGTGATCCCAGGGTGCTTTATGAGTAGTGAGTGATCCCAGGGTGCTTTATGAGTAGTGAGTGATCCCAGGGTGCTTTATGGGTAGTGAGTGATCCCAGGGTGCTTTATGAGTAGTGAGTGATCCCAGGGTGCTTTATGAGTAGTGAGTGATCCCAGGGTGCTTTATGGGTAGTGAGTGATCACAGGGTGCTTTATGAGTAGTGAGTGATCCCAGGGTGCTTTATGGGTAGTGAGTGATCCCAGGGTGCTTTATGGGTAGTGAGTGATCCCAGGGTGCTTTATGAGTAGTGAGTGATCCCAGGGTTCTTTATGAGTAGTGAGTGATCCCAGGGTGCTTTATGAGTAGTGAGTGATCCCAGGATGCTTTATGAGTAGTGAGTGATCACAGGGTGCTTTATGGGTAGTGGGTGATCCCAGGGTGCTTTATGGGTAGTGAGTGATCCCAGGGTGCTTTATGAGTAGTGAGTGATCCCAGAGTGCTTTATGGGTAGTGAGTGACCCCAGGGTGGCAACACAAACATTCTAAGTGATTTCAATGAGTCTTTCTCCATTCTGATTGGTTGAAGTTGAATTGAACAGTATGAACCAAAACAAATTTCAGCACTTTTATCATTTCTGCATTTCCTGCACTCAATTGCAGTGGTGGAAAAAGTACCCAATTGTCATACTTGAGTAAAAGTAAAGATACATAGAAAATGACTCAAGTAAAAGTGAAAGTCACCCAGTAAAAGTATAAATAATTTCAAATTCCTTATATTAAAGCAAACCAGACGAGTCGCGTACCTCTACGGCGTAGGTAGACGAGACGCGTACCTCTACGGCGTAGGTAGACGAGGCGCGTACCTCTACGGCGTATGTAGACGAGGCGCGTACCTCTACGGCGTAGGTAGACGAGGCGCGTACCTCTACAGCGTAGGTAGACGAGGTCCATACCTCTATAACGTAGGTAGATGAGGTCCATACCTCTATAACGTAGGTAGATGAGGTCCATACCTCTATAACGTAGGTAGATGAGGTCCATACCTCTATAACGTAGGTAGATGAGGTCCATACCTCTATAACGTAGGTAGATGAGGTCCATACCTCTATAACGTAGGTAGACGAGGTCCATACCTCTATAACGCAGGTAGATGAGGTAGGTAGATGAGGTCCATACCTCTATAACGTAGGTAGACGAGGTCCATACCTCTATAACGTAGGTAGACGAGGTCCATACCTCTATAACGTAGGTAGATGAGGTCCATGCCTCTACAGCGTAGGTAGATGAGGTCCATACCTCTATAACGTAGGTAGATGAGGTCCATACCTCTATAACGTAGGTAGATGAGGTCCATACCTCTATAACGTAGGTAGATGAGGTCCATACCTCTATAACGGAGGTAGATGAGGTCCATACCTCTATAACGGAGGTAGATGAGGTCCATACCTCTATAACGGAGGTAGATGAGGTCCATACCTCTATAACGTAGGTAGATGAGTCCATACCTCTATAACGTATGTAGACGAGGTCCATACCTCTATAACGTAGGTAGATGAGGTCCATACCTCTATAACGGAGGTAGATGAGGTCCATACCTCTATAACGTAGGTAGACGAGGTCCATACCTCTATAACGTAGGTAGACGAGGTCCATACCTCTATAACCTAGGTAGATGAGGTCCATACCTCTATAACGTAGGTAGATGAGGTCCATACCTCTATAACGTAGGTAGATGAGGTCCATACCTCTATAACGGAGGTAGATGAGGTCCATACCTCTATAACGTAGGTAGATGAGGTCCATGCCTCTATAACGTAGGTAGACGAGGTCCATACCTCTATAACGTAGGTAGATGAGGTCCATACCTCTATAACGGAGGTAGATGAGGTCCATACCTCTACAGCGTAGGTAGATGAGGTCCATACCTCTATAACGTAGGTAGATGAGGTCCATACCTCTATAACGGAGGTAGATGAGGTCCATACCTCTATAACGTAGGTAGATGAGGTCCATACCTCTATAACGTAGGTAGACGAGGTCCATACCTATAGAACGTAGGTAGAAGAGGTCCATACCTCTATAACCTAGGTAGATGAGGTACATACTTCCAACAACTAAACAAGTTCAAGTCCAGCAGTCATTTGAATAGGTAAGAAAATGTAAGCGAGACAACGCAAAAGGCGAAGTCCATTAAACAGCAAGATAATTGAATTCATTGCCTTTGACAATCAACCGTTCTCTGTCGTGGATGATGTTGGCTTTCCCCGACTGGCCGAGCACCTCGAGCCCCAGTACACACTACCAAGTAAGGCGCTATTTTTCACATGTTGCCCTACCAGAGTTACACAGTATTGTTGAAACACATCCATGAGCTACTTGCTATGGCTATTAGCTTCCCGACTGACATTTGGACCGGCGATGTCAGCCCCATGAGCATGCCGAGTCTGACAGCACAGTGGTTCGACGAGGATTTCGTACTGAGGAAAGCCGTATTCCCTGCTCAAGAATGTGCTGGTTCTTATATCGCTGCTGCCATTTCAAATGGCATTTGAGAACATGAACACACTCCTAGCGCCAGTCGAACTACTGACTCGAGAAATAAGCTAATCAACTACGGACGTGATATCAATTCAAATCAAATTTATTTATATAGCCCTTCTTACATCAGCTGATATCTCAAAGTGCTGTACAGAAACCCAGCCTAAAACCCCAAACAGCAAGCAATGCAGGTGTAGAAGCACCTCTGTCATGGCATTAAAATGCCTGCTCAACAAAACTGCCCACACAGACCGTGGGGTTAAAACTTACCAAAGTACTCTACTAGAGGCTGTGAACAAGCGAGTCGTTGGCATTCTCTCTGAGCCTCTTTACTGTGTCGCCACCATGCTCGATGCTAGGTACAAGGACCGCTACTTCGACGCTGACAAGAAACAGGGTTTATGTGAAATGTTACAGACACAGCTGGACAAGATGGAAACAGTGACAGTGCGCACCGAGGAAGAGAGGCCATGGACAGAGAGCTGAAACGTCATTGCTTGACATGTACGATGAACTCCTGGGTGAGAATGAAACGACTGAACAACGAAACAGCACAGCAAGTAAGTGGAAGAAATAGGTTTTGATTATGTTTTCCTGGTAATGGGGACATACGTAAATGCCAACCAAATAACGTTTTGGTCAGTGTGGTGTGTAACCTTTATTTAACTTGGCAAGTCAGTTAAGAACAAATATATGTATATATATTTTTTTACAATGAGGGCCAACCCCGGACGACGCTGGGCCAATTGTGCGCCGAAGTATGGGACTCCCAATCACGGCCGGATGTGATTCAGCCTGAATTCGAACCAGGGACTGTAGTGACGCCTCTTGCATCGAGATGCAGTGCCTTAGACCGCTGCGTCCATGTGGGTGTGTGTTTGTGTGTGTTAACTATTTAACTGTACTAGAATGCTTAAAAAGGCCACTAAAATTTCAAACAAACATCGACATCGTTTTTGGGGGCAAGGAAAATATTGGATATCGGCCAGAAATGACATACCGGTGCATCCCTAGTGTTTAACATGTTTCAATGTCTACCTCATCTCTGTACCCCAGACATACAGATAATTATAAGGTCCCTCAGTCGAGCAGTGAATTTCAAACACAGATTCAACCACTAAGACCAGGGAGGTTTTCCAATGCCTCGCTGAGGGAGGACACCTATTGGTAGATGGGTAAAAAACAGACATTGAATATCCCTTCGAGCATGGTGAAGTTATTAATTACACTTTGGATGGTGTATCAGTCACTACAAAGATACAGTCGTCCTTCCTAACTCAGTTGCCGGAGAGGAAGGAAACCGCTCAGGGATTTCACCATGAGGCCAATGGTGACTTTAAAACAGTTTCAGAGTTTAATGGCTGTGACAGGAAAAAACTGAGGATGGATCAACAACATTGTAGTTACTCCACAATACTAACCTAAATGACAGAGTGAAAAGAAGTCTGTACAGAATAAAAATATCACAAAACATGCATCCTGTTTGCAACAAGGCACTAAAGTAATACTGCCAAAAATGTGGCAAAGCAATTCACTTTTTGTCCTGAATACAAAGTGATATGTTTGGGGGCAAATCAAATACAACACATTTTGACTTAAAATCCACTTGAAAATCTATGGCAAAACTTGAAAATGGCTGTCTAGCAATGTTCAACAACCAATTTGACAGAGCTTGAAGAATGTTGAAAATAATAAATAAAAAATGAGCAAATATTGTACAATCCAGGTGTGGAAAGCTCTTAGAGACTTACCCAGAAAGACTCAACTGTAATCGCTGGTGCTGCCAATGGTGAATCCAACGTGTATTGACTCAGGGGTGGGAATACTTAAAAATAAATGAAATGGAGCTAAACACAGGAAATATATTTCTGTATTTCTATTTCAATAAATGTGAAGAGAGAAAAAAAAAAGATAAAAACATGTTTTTTCACTTTGTCATTATGGGTTATTAGATGGGTGATTTTTTTTTTTTTTTTTTTTTAGGTATTTAATACATTTTGAATTCAAGCTGTAAAAAATAAATTTGCCTGAAACCCCACCTCTTTAAGGAATACCTGGGATAGGATATAGTAATCCTTCTAACCCTCCCCCCCAAAAAAGATATAGATGTACTATTGTAAAGTGGTTGTTCCATTGGATATCATAAGGTGAATGCACCAATTTGTAAGTCGCTCTGGATAAGAGCGTCTGCTAAATGACGTAAATGTAAATTTGGAATAAGTAAAGGGGCATTAATAGTTTCTGAAGGCACTGTATCATGATCCCGGACAACACATTAGATAACATTACAGCATCAGACAACTATCAGGAATACTCAGAGTATCCTATCCTGAATCCGTACAAACCCTCCCTTTACTTTGCATTATTATCTAGTCTGTGTTTCTGCTGTTTGACCTACAGCCTACAGGTAAACACACTGAACAAAATGGGGATTTTGTTATCAGGTCAACCACATCGTTCTGCCAGTGGCCCAGTTAGATGACGGACCATCAACGTATTATGTGTTGTCTTATCACCATCTAGTGGTTCTCGCTGGTCAACTTCACCCAAAGTCAAACAACAAGTCACTCCTGTTTTATATTCTGCAATCCTGACTAACCCTGAGACCATCTGTAGCCGTGGTTACAACAACCCCCCCTCTCTCTCCCCCGTTCAATCTGTAGCCGTGGTTACAACAACCCTCTCTCTCCCCCGTTCAATCTGTAACCGTGGTTACAACAACCCTCCCTCTCCCTCGTTCAATCTGTAACCGTGGTTACAACAACCCCCCCTCTCTCTCCCCCGTTCAATCTGTAACCGTGGTTACAACAACCCTCCCTCTCCCCCGTTCAATCTGTAACCGTGGTTACAACAACCCTCCCTCTCCCCCGTTTAATCTGTAACCGTGGTTACAACAACCCTCTCTCTCACCCCCGTTCTATTTCCTCCATCTCCTTAACCCAGAACATCACCAGTAGGTTGTCATAACGTCGCCAGCACTCACAGCCTCTGTCCGTCGTTCTGGGTGTAGAAGCTGACGGACTTGATGGTTGCCACAACAACCACCATGCAGAGCGTGACGGGGACGAACAGCATGATGACGTGTTTGGCCCCGTACTTCAGTGTCAACTCTTCATCCTCGTCCTCCTCGCTCTCTACCACCTGGGGGGAGCGTTGCGGGGGGGCTGTCCGTTCTGCTCCGCCCTGCCCCCATCTCTGGCCCGTACCCTCAGCTCGGTAGGCTGGTTCTGGGTTGGCACTGGAGCGTCAGTCGCCTGGAGGAGGAACAGAGGGTCACATATTTGACAGGGGACAGGGGAAATACACATTGATCAATATTTCTGTAAATGTTTCTGTTCACAGCTGTGGGGACAGTCAGCATACAGCATCACACGGATGATATCATTTAGCCTGGTCCCAGATCTGTTTGTGCCGTCTTGCCAACTAAAATGAAAACCATAGGGGACCAGGCTACACATCATTCACTCAGTCAACCAAAACCCTCCCATTTATGAGGTAGGACGTCACCAGAGGTGGCAGTAACTCCAGTAATAACAACAACATTACTGTGTCAGGCCAACCACGTTTGTGTATCCAGAGCCACGTCGTATGCCCTGGAACTCAGCGCTCTATTGTCCCTCTAATCAATTCATGATTTAATTTGAAAAATCTGAATGATGAGGACCTTTGGTGATGGGAGTTATACCTCCCATTCAGAAAAGGACACAGGAAAGCCCAGAACCCAATAATCATGAATAAAAAAAAATGTGCCCACTTCCAAAAAGACAATCGGTCCGATTCAAGTGAGGGAAGCAGCAGAAAATCCAATTGTTTTGCTACTTTATTAAACCGTAGCCATCTCACACAGACAGGCACAGAGACAGGCACAGAGGACAGACAGGTACAGAGGACAGACAGGCACAGAGGACAGACAGGCACAGAGGACAGACAGGCACAGAGGACAGACAGGCAGACGAGGCCTTGCGGTGTGCGTGAATGTGTGATTTAAGACACGGGAGGCTCAGAGCAATGGAGCAGGCAAGGAAGGCGACCGCAACCACTTCTCTTACGCTAGACTAACTTCTTGCTAAGTATTTCATCATCCCATCTGATTACATAGTACCCGTCTTGACTGCATCAAAATGAGAGAAGCAAGCTAGCTAACTAGGCTAATTGAGGTTAGCCATAACGTTACTGCGCTTCTCACCGTCCTACAGTTAGTTACACATAACAACATTAATATTCTAGTCTGAATAGCAGCTTTTAGGTCGCCGTAGCCTCTCTCATTTTAAATTCTTTTAAAATTCTTTTAAATTCTGTCATTTTAATTCCATCTTCCTTTGATTAGATATCCCCCTAACTTGCTTTCCACACAAGCGGAAAAGCAACGCATTTGCCTCTTTCAGCTGACCCACTAAAGTGAGACTTTAGTTCTATGTTAACCCGAGATTACAAGATCACCAACGTTGGTCACAAGCTACAAGAGAGAACACATAATAGACGAGAATTATTTATCATAATTTTTTTTTTTAAATAAAAAAAAATCACAGTAAATAACTCACCATATTGTTCTCGACATCCTCCACATTGTTGGCCATGGTTGGCAGAGCAGACTTCTGCCCTCACCTACAAATCAAGTTGTCCTGTCCTGCCTGGAATAACAGAATCACTGTTTTAATACACGGCCTATAACGGTGGTATAAAGCATACAAATCATTTGAAAGCATATGACAATCAACAGCCAGTAGGAACACTTCAACATGGATATCATAAGGTGAAGGCATCAATTTGTAAGTCGCTCTGGATGAGAGCGTCTGCTAAATGACGTAAATGTAAACATAACTATTTAGTGTTGACATTTGTGGTTATGATTACTAGATTCCAATCATTAACTTCTGAGTTAATCCAGCAGACAGTTCTTCCTGTCCCTAAACTAGGTAGTTAACTAGTCTATTCATAGACGCTAACTGCTTCAGCACCTATTGACTTTAGTATTGTGAGGAGTGCCTGGGGAATGTCAATGCCAGAGAGGGGAATTGTGGGGGTCCCTGGGGTTTGGGGAGAAGAGGCCCCTCTGTATGTATGGGGAAAATGCATGACTTGTGGTGCGGTTTTGTGAACATAAGAAACATCTTTCATATCAGTAATAAATCATTTCCCCAAAAAAACAAAAAAAACAAAAAGGGTTAAACTACTACACACCTTTTTATATAGTTAGTGTTCGTTCAGTGACTTTTTACAGCGCTTGTTTAGTGAAGACAGGTGGAAGACATAGGCGGCTACCTGTACCAATTAGTTATCCAGCATGTTCCCAACAGCATGTTCCCAACAGCATGTTCCCAACAGCATGTTCCCCAACAGCATGTTCCCAACAGCATGTTCCCAACAGCATGTTCCCCAACAGCATGTTCCCAACAGCATGTTCCCAACAGCATGTTCCCAACAGCATGTTCCCAACAGCATGTTCCCCAACAGCATGTTCCCAAAAGCATGTTCCCAACAGCATGTTCCCAACAGCATGTTCCCAACAGCATGTTCCCAACAGCATGTTCCCCAACAGCATGTTCACAGCATGTTCCCAACAGCATGTTCCCAACAGCATGTTCCCAACAGCATGTTCCCAACAGCATGTTCCCCAACAGCATGTTCACAGCATGTTCCCAACAGCATGTTCCCAACAGCATGTTCCCCAACAGCATGTTCACAGCATGTTCCCAACAGCATGTTCCCAACAGCATGTTCCCCAACAGCATGTTCCCAACAGCATGTTCCCAACAGCATGTTCCCAACAGCATAATGGACCTGTGCAAAACTTCTACAGTAAGTGTAGATATTTCAATTTTTCTTGTGAAAGATATCTTTCTGGCTGATATGAAAGGGGCATATCTGCACGTTTCGATAAGCGTTTAGCAGGCAAAGATTGACGTTTCGAAAAAAAGTTTTTAAAAACACTGTGTCGGAATTGTAGTAAACACAAAGAAGGATTTTTTTTCAAGAACTACGTTATGCTAGTTAGCGAATTAATAATAATTAATAAATTATTTGTACAATATACAATGGCTATATTGACCACAGAGCCTAGATATGGCACACAAAAGACGCAAGAACTAATAACCAACGCAAGAAGTTAACGTTAATTTACTAATTCAGGTTGGCTAGTTTGGTTAGTTTACTAGCTACATAACCAATGTGTATGGTTGAGAGATGGCAGTTCGCCGATACTTACCTACTATCACCAGACGATACTTGCTTCTGACTATGGTAACAACATCACAGGAAAGTTTGAAAGTCTGTCTTAATTAAAACCCGGCAATTGGCACTCTTCCTTATTGTTCCTTTCTAGTTTCAAGCATAGAGAAAGATATAGAAAATATTCCTATATAGTTCCTATATGGCGTCTGTGAGCGCACGGGCAGCGCCATTGAGGCCATCTCCATTTTGAAGTAGTAAATGTTCTTCTTCACGATTGGCTGATCCTGCCCTGGCATGACTCCAACAGGGTCACCAGGGGGGTTCAGCCAATGAAGTCCCACCAAGTTGACTATATTAAAATGCTGAAAGCCCTCAATGCAGCTGCCCATACTAATTCGGCCTTTTGTCCATTAGAGCCTCTATTATGCTCTATGATTTTCAAGAGGCCATCCGGCTACTGTACTTCCTCTCCCGTCCACAGGGTAAGTGTTTAAACGGGTTCATTGAGACGTCCACACACTCAACCCTGACCTGAACCATTATAAATGTAAACAGCAATGGGGGGTAGGGACGGCCAAAAGGTCCACTATCACAGCACTTGGTGTGCATTTAGAATCGAAACGTTTTGTTGTACTGCAATTTCTCGGTAGCATTGTTTGTAGCAAGTTGTCAACACCCTACACGTTTTCACTAAATAGTTCATTTGGACCTTTTGTAATGAAATACCTGATAAAACCACACCGACACAGCCATACACGCCCCCTTCTCACGTTGTTAGTTATAATTCCGGTTTCAAGAAGTAATTTCCGCTTTCTCTTTTATTTATTTTTATTTGTATTTTATTAACAACAAATCAATACAGGAAGTACATGAGGGAACACAAGTATATATGGATAATATACAATGGACAATTGAGCTAGGGGGTAAAATATCACATTACACAAGGACCTGAAGGGACATACATACACTTATAATTCTAACAGCTTTTTTGTTAGTAGAGTATTTAATTGTCTTAAAATACAGTTCAATTTATTTTTGTAGTGTAAGAAAATGTTGTTGTTTTTGTTTGTAAATTTACATTTGTGAATATGAAATTTGACCAAAAGAACAATGAAGTTAATTCCATTAAAATGTTTCAGCTTATTTCTATCGTAGGTAAAGAATCCAAGCAGTACATATCTCCATAATAGCGTACAATCATCATAAATGTGTTCAATTATAAATCTACTGATGTCTTGCCACCATTTTCTTACATGAATACAATGCCAAAAAAGATGCAACACTGTTTCTGTGTGGTCATTACAAAAGGAGCAATTTGAGTTTATGTTTTCCTTAAACTTCACCATAGCAGCACCCACCTGTAGCACACGCTCCAGCAGGTATATCTCTCTGGTCACCCCTAAAGCCAATTCCTCCTTCCAGTTCTCTGCTGCCAATGACTGGAACGAACTACAAAAATCTCTGAAACTGGAAACACTTATCTCCCTCACTAACTTTAAGCACCAGCTGTCAGAGCAGCTCACAGATCACTGCACCTGTACATAGCCCATCTATAATTTAGCCCAAACAACTACCTCTTCCCCTACTGTATTTATTTATTTATTTATTTATTTATTTTGCTCCTTTGCACCCCATTATTTCTATTTCTACTTTGCACTTTCTTCCACTGCAAATCTACTATTCCAGTGTTTTACTTGCTATATTGTATTTACTTCGCTACCATGGCCTTTTTTGCTTTTACCTCCCTTATCTCACCTCATTTGCTCACATTGTATATAGACTTATTTTTCTACTGTATTATTGACTGTATGTTTGTTTATTCCACGTGTAACTCTGTGTTGTTGTATGTTGTCGAACTGCTTTGCTTTATCTTGGCCAGGTCGCAATTGTAAATGAGAACTTGTTCTCAACTTGCCTACCTGGTTAAATAAAGGTGAAATAAATAAATAAATAAAAATGAATCCAGACTGTGTTTCATCAATGATTGCATCCAGGACTTCATGAATTATTTTTGCAAGTAGAAAAGCTAATATCTTATAATCATTATTAAGAAGACAAATTGGACGGCAGTTATCGATGAGCAGCACTTCTTTTTTAGGCATCTTAGGTGTCAGTGTTATTAACCTCTGACTCATTGTAGGAGGGAGAACATAGTTTTTAATACTCTCTTAAAAGACTTCAAATAGGAAAGGGAGCTACTTGTTCAAAAACAATTTGTAAAATTCTGATGTAATTCCATCCGCACCTGGTGATTTTTTTTTGGTTTCTTTAGATGTTTGCAACATTAACACTTCCGGTTTTCGGATTTTGCCTTCAAAATATAATTCTGCGGTAAAACGCTATTTGTAAGATACAAAATCAATATTTTTTGCAACTTTGCATAGTGCGTCATGTTAATTTTTAAAACATACGTGTATAACTACATGGGTGAATCTAAACTAAAGACAATTACTACTTTATATAAGATAAAGAATATTGTAAAGTGGAGCACATTAAGCAATGGTTAGAGCTTAAGTAAATTAATGTAAAGAACATAGTAGCCTACTGGTAAAAATAAATATATATATATATATATATATAGTGAGGGAAAAAGTATTTGATCCCCTGCTGATTTTGTACGTTTGCCCACTGATCAAAGAAATTATCAGTCTATAATTTTAATGGTAGGTTTATTTGAACAGTGAGAGACAGAATAACAACAAAAAAATCCAGAAAAACGCATGTCAAAAATGTTATAAATTGATTTGCATTTTAATGAGGGAAATAAGTATTTGACCCCTCTGCAAAACATGACTTAGTACTTGGTGGCAAAAACCTTGTTGGCAATCACAGAGGTCAGACGTTTCTTGTTGGCCACCAGGTTTACACACATCTCAGGAGGGATTTTGTCCCACTCCTCTTTGCAGATCTTCTCCAAGTCATTAAGGTTTCGAGGCTGACGTTTGGCAACTCGAACCTTCAGCTCCCTCTACAGATTTTCTATGGGATTAAGGTCTGGAGACTGGCTAGGCCACTCCAGGACCTTAATGTGCTTCTTCTTGAGCCACTCCTTTGTGCCTTGGCCGTGTGTTTTGGGTCATTGTCATGCTGGAATACCCATCCACTACTTTTTTCCCTCACTGTGTATATATATATATATATATATATATATGACAATACCATTTTTTTTAAATAAATTATTTTGATTGTATGATTCTTGTATATTAACTGGTGTTATTGCCTGCCCTTCAGGACATCTACAGCACCTTGCGTCACAGGAAGATCACCAAGGACCTCAGCCACCCGAGCCAGGACCTCAGCCACCCAAGCCAGGACCTCAGCCACCCTAGCCAGGGCCTGTTCACCCAGCTATCATCCAGGAGGCGAGGTCAGTAAAGGTGCATCAAAGCTGGGACCGAGAGACTGAAAATCAGCTTCTATCTCAAGGCCAGCATACTGTTAAATAGTCATCACAAGCCAGCCTCCACCTAGTTTGGACACACCTACTCATTCCAGGATTTTTCTTTATTTTTATATTTTCTACATTGTAGGATAATAGTGAAGACATCAAAACTATGAAATAACAAATATGGAATTCAGGTAGTAACCAAAAACATGTTAAACAAATCAAAATATATTTTATATTCTTCAAAGTAGCCACCCTTTGCCTTGATGACAGCTTTGAAAACTCTTGGCATTCTCTCAACCTGCTCAATAAGGTAGTCACCTGGAATGCATTTCAATTAACAGGTGTGCCTTGTTAAAAGTTAACTTGTGTAATTTCTTTCCTTCTTAATCCGTTTGAGCCAATCATTTGTGTTGTGACAAGGTAGGGGTGGTATACAGAAGATAGCCCTATTTGGTAAAAGACCAAGTCCATATTATGGCAAGAACAGCTCAAATAAGCAAAGAGAAACAACAGTCCATTATTACTTTAAGACATGAGGGTAAGTCAACCTGGAAAATGTCAAGAAACTGGCTCTCATGAGGACTGCCACAGAAAAGGATGACCCAGAGTTACCTCTGCTGCAGAGGATAAGTTCATTAGAGTTACCAGCCTCATAAATTGCAGCCCAAATAAATGCTTCAGAGTTCAAGTAACAGACACATCTCAACATCAACTGTTCAGAGGAAACTGCGTGAATCAGGCCTTCATGGTCGAACTGTTTCAAAGAAACCACTACTAAAGGACACCAATAAGAAGAGACTTGCTTGGGCCAAGAAACACGAGTAATGGACATTAGACCGGTGGAAATCTGTCCTTTGGGATTTTTTACATTTTTGGTTCCAACCACCGTGTCTTTGTGAGACGCAGAGTAGGTGAACGGATGATCTTTGCATGTGTTTTTCCCACCGTGAAGCATGGAGGAAGAGATGTGATGGTGTGGGGATGCTTTGCTGGTGACACTGTCTGTGATTTATTTAGAATTCAAGGCACACAATCAGCAGGGCTACCACAGCATTCTGTAGCGATACGCCATCCCATCTGGTTTAGGCTTAGTGGGACTATCATTTGTTTTTCAACAGGACACCTCCAGGCTGTGTAAGGGCTATTTGACCAGGAAAGAGAGTGATGGAGTGCTGCATCAGATGACCTGGTCTCCACAATCACCCAACCTCAACCCAATTGAGATGAGTTGTACCGCAGAGTGAAGGAAAAGCAGCCAACAAGTGCTTTACATATGTGGGAACTCCTTCAAGACTGTTGGAAAAGCATTCCAGGTGAAGCTGGTTGAGAGAAGCGAGCATAGAAGTTATTTAGCTTGTCTGGTAGGCTCGCGTCACTGGCCAGCTCTCGGCTGTGCTTCCCTTTGTAGTCTGTAATAGTTTGCAAGCCCTGTCACATCCAACGAGTGTCGAAGCCAGTGTAGTACGATTCGATCTTAGTCCTGTATTGACGCTTTGCCTGTTTGATGGTTCGTCGGAGGGCATAGCGGGATTTCTTATAATATTCCGGGTTAGAGTCCCGCCTCTTAAAAGCGGCGGCTCTAACCTTTAGCTCAGTGTGAATGTTGCCTGTAATCTATGGCTTCTGGTTGGGGTATGTACCTACAGTCACTGTGGGGACGACGTCCTCGATGCACTTATTGATGAAGCCAGTGACTGACGTGGTGCACTCCTCAATGCCATCGGAAGAATCCCGGAACATATTCCAGTCTGTGCTAGCAAAACAGTCCTGTAGTTTAGCATCTGATTCATCTGACCACTTCCGTATTGACCGAGTCACTGGTACTTCCTGCTTTAGTTTTTGCTTGTAAACAGGAATCAGGAGGATATAATTATGGACAGATATGCCAAATGGAGGGCGAGGGAGAGCTTTGAACATGTCTCTGTGTGTGGAGTAAAGCTGGTCTAGAGTTTTTTCCCCTCTGGTTGCACATATAACATGCTGATAGAAATGAGGTAAAACTGATTTAAGTTTCCCTGCATTAAAGTCACCGGCCACTAGGAGCGCCACCTCTGGATGAGTGTTTTCCTGTTTGCTTATGGCGGTATACAGCTCATTGAGTGCGGTTTAAGTGCCAGCATCGGTCTGTGGTGGTATGTAGACAGCTACGAAAAATACAGATAAACTCTCTAGGTAGATAGTGTGGTCTACAGCTTATCATGAGATACTCTACCTCAGGCGAGCAAAACCTTGAGACTTTCTTAGATATCGTGCACCAGCTGTTGTTCACATATATGCATAGGCCCCTTCCCCGTGTCTTACCAGAGGCTGCTGTTCTATCCTGATGATAGAGTGTATAACCCGACAGCTGTATGTTCTTAATGTCGTCGTTCAGCCACGACTCTGTGAAACATAAGATATTACCGTTTTTAATGTCCCGTTAGTAGGATATACGTGCTCTCAGCTCGTCCCATTTATTTTCCGGTGATTGAACATTAGCTAGCAGGACGGAAGGCAAGGGCAGATTAGCCACTCCTCGCCTGATCCTCACAAGGCACCCTGATCTTTTTCCATTAAACCTCAGTTTCCTTCTCCAGCGAATCACAGGGATCTGGGCCTGGTCTGGTTTCTGTAGTAGTATATCCCTCCCGTCCAACTCATTGAAGAATAACTCTTCGTCCAGTTCGAGGTGAGTAATCGCAGTTCTGATATCCAGAAGCTGTTTTCGGTCATAAGAGACTGTAGCAGCGACATTATGTACAAAACAAGTTACGAACAATGCGAGAAAATAAATAAAAAAATAGCATGGTTGGTTAAGAGCCGATTAGATAGCAGCCCTCTCCTCCGCCACCAACAATGTAGAAAATAGTAAACATAAAGAAAAAACCCTGGTATGAGCAGGTGTTTCCAAACTTTTGACTGGTACTGTATATATATCTATATATTTATACTCTGGACTCCGACATTGCTGGTCCTAATATTTATATTTTTCTTAATTCCATTCTTTTACTTTTAGATTTGTGTTTATTGTTGTGTATTATTAGATATTACTGCACTGTTGGAGCTAGGAACACAAGCATTTCACTACACCCGCAGTGACATCTGCTAGATATGTGTATGCGACCAATAACATTTGATTTGGATGCAATTGTGATATGTAATTTTTAAGAGAAGTCTTAGTCTTACTAAAAAAGATTGCAGTTTTAAAACTGCAGTAAAAGTGCAATAACTGCTGTCGACTGTGGGTTTTTTTTGGAAGCAGTTAACTGCAAGGTACTGCAGTTACACTGCTAAATTACTGCGGTATTTGTGGCATACTGCAGTTATACTGCACTCTGACGGCAATCTTTTTGTTTTTTTTAAAGGGATGTGTTGTGCTGCGCAAACAAATTGCACTGTACAGGAAAAACAATTGATAGTGTGTCCATAAAATCAGGGCTCATTATACTCACTAGAGTCCCTTAGAATACAAGAAATGGTGAGTTTGAACATAAAAGCTAGGTCATAGCAAGGGTTTCTGGACTTTTTCTGTGGTCAGAGAGTTTATAATGGGACGCCTGGATACTATACGGTAAAAATGTAGTACTTGTACAGGAAAAACGATTGATTGCGTATCTGTAAAACCGCGGTCCAGTCTATTCGCTGGAATCTACCTTTTCCAGGCTAGCACATTGCTATTTTATGAGGCAATAATATGTCACAAAAAAATTAAAAAAACATCCCTGCTACTTTCAGTCTGGAAAAAAAATTAAATCCAAGATGCACATTGATTTGATTTGACACCATTTTGATTAATTTGAGACCAGAGTGGGTTGAAGAAAAGTACTGTTAACCGTTGATAAGCTATAGGAATAACTGGGGTGATACTAGAGCTGGCCCTGTGGCTCAGTTGGTAGAGCATGGTGTTTAGGGTGTTGTGGGTTCGATTCCCATGGGGGGCCAGTACAAAAATGCATGAAATGAAATGTATGTATTCACTACTGTAAGTTGCTCTGGATAAGAGCGTCTGCTAAATGACGTAAATGTAATACTAAGCTATAGCAGCTTGATCTGACTCAAAAAAATAATAATTATGTCACGCTTCACCTGATGCATGTTTTGGCATGTAAGGCTGTCCTTGGGCTGATTTATTTTAAATGTGTAAAGTCTGCTGCCTTCTCATCATCATTGAATGTAGGTCATTTACAGATAGGCCAGTTAGTTAACACTGTAGGTCACTGACTGGCCTCCTGGTAAATTACCGTATATCATGAATAAATACAGGTTAATTACACTTTTCTTTTACGTGGGCGAGTTTTATTTTGAAATGACCGAAATTCCGTGACCCGGAAGTACTTTTTTTTTTGGCCGAGACGGTTTCCTAAATAGCACAGTCACAAAGTCAAAATTGTCTATATCTTAAAAATGTACGAAAACAAAGATAATTAACTTGTTGGTCTTAATTTAAGGCAAGAGTTAGACATAAGGTTAGCCGTGTGGTTAAGGTTAAATTTTAAATACAATTTTAAGAACATAATTTTTTTGAAATGGGCGGGGTTTATGACTTTGTGGGTGTGGTAACTAATGACGAGACGCTGATATCGAGTAGAACAAGATCCGTTACTTGACGCGGTGAAGGAATTATCCAAAACATGGTTAGTTTTTTGTTTCTTTTAAAATAGCATGTCTACATTTCTGTTTTAAGTGGTTTTCCAGAGTAAAACAAAAATAAATATTCGATTGCTTGCTAGCTTCTTTTTTTTTTTATGTTGCGTGCGTCAATCAACGGATGCTAGCTAACGCGTTAGCTAATGTTAGTGAAGTGAGTTGTTGTTTTTTTAAACGTCTTGGTTATAAACCTGTCTGACGTCATTATTACATGGTTTTGTATTAATCTTCAGTTAGATGTTGTAGTCTGCGTGTTCATTGACATGTCTGTGTTAAATTCCGAGTTACGCTAGTTTCAGTACTAACGTTTTAGTTAGCGACGACAGTAATTGTATCAATGAGGGGGGGATGGTAGCGAAAACAGATGCCTGGCTTTTGGTCCTGTGTTGCAGGATGATCCAGCTCATAACTTTTTATGAGGTCGTCTAGAAATATGAATTTACTTAAATTTAAAGCATTTTATTTGATGAGATTCAAAGTAATACAGTTGTACTCATTTTGTTACTCATAAGTGATGTTAGTTCAAAAGGCCGGTAGATGGCGATGTTGAGTCGTGTCATGTAACCGTCCGAAGGGGATGTTTACAGCCGGTGTGGTGAGAGAACTTGATCGGTTGAACTATGAAGATACCCAGCGCTCACTTCAAAAAATTGCTCCGTAGAGCTAAGCATGTTGCACTGGGACACGTTTTTAATATTGTGAAAGCCTCTCGTTTTACAATGGGGTCCGCCGTGGTTCTGTGTATTCAAGTTATGCTAATATATTTGAGACCTGTGTATTGCAGTTAATTTCGTCTTTGACTTAAGTATCTCTGAGTAGTAGACCTAAACAGGGAAACAACCAGTCCCAGACAGTTCACGATAGAATATACCAGAGAGGGGGTGGCCTTTACTGCCTAAATTATTGGGACCCTTACAAAACAAGAGAGCAGTTTTGAAAGTGCTGTAACTGCAGTCGACTGGTATTTTGGACACAGTAATTACAGAATAACTGCAGTTGAACTGCAATTATACTGTAACTGCAGTTACACTACAAAATGAATGCAGTAAAAAAAAAAAAAAACTTATTTTGGATGCAGTATTTGCAGTTATACTGCACTCTGGCTGCAATCTTTTTTTTTTGTAAGGGGATCTGGTTCATCTGGAAAACATTCAAAATAGAGATAATTAAAATGGTGTTTTCTTTGAAACCATGAGCCTGGCTGAGAATAGTACATTCTGTTTTCTGCCAGAGTGTGGCGCTGTTTACCACCAGTTTCTCCAAGTCCATAATGAACCCATACTCTCCATCGGCTTACCTACTACAGCAACAACTTTATATATATATTTTTTTAACTAATGACTCAAAGGTGTGTGACCATTAACAGCATATCTACATTTTAGTCATTTAGCAGACGCTCTTATCCAGAGCGACTTACAGTAGTGAATGCATACATTTCATACATTTTTTTTTTTTCCTGTACTGGTCCCCCGTGGGAATCGAACCCACAACCCTGGCGTTGCAAACACCATGCTCTACCAACTGAGCCACACGGGACCATCTATTGTCCTTCTCCAAAAGTGTGGACTTGCACAATTTAATTATTTTTATTTAACTAGGCAAGTCAGTTAAGAACAGATTCTTATTTACAATGACGGCCTACACCTGCCAAACCCGGACGACGCTGGGCCAATTGTGCGTCGCCCTATGGGACTCCCAATCACGTCCGGTTGTGATACAGCCTGGATTTGAACCAGGGTGTATGTGGTGACGCCTCTAGCACTGAGATGCAGTGCCTTAGACCGCTGCGCCACATTTCTTCACATCTCAGGAATTTAACAATGGTGTAAATTAGCTCAAGCCAATGCTTGGATATCCATGAGGAGAGGGATGGACAATTGGTATGCAGCCATTGATTTCAGGTGGCTTCATCAACAGACGGGCTATGTCCCAAAGAGCAACCTTATTCCCTATACATGGTCAGCATTAGTGCACTAAGGAAGGCCCTTAAGGCTCTGGTCAAAAGTAGTATACAGGGAAAAGTTGTAGGGAATAGGGTTGCCCTTTGGAACGCATTCTGCCTGTTGAGCCCCAACCAGCTTATAGGAAACCATTTCTCCATCCCAGTTAAGCAAACAAAGGGGGAGAGGCTGTGACTATAAGTTCATTTTTTTATTTTATTTATATAACTGTCAATGACTATTTGATAAAGTATTTTATTTTTTTGTAGGTTTAATAAAACTGTGAATCCATTTTTTCATTAATGGAATATTCAGACTGAATATGAGAGGAATTCAGACCAATGAGAGGAATTAGTTGCCATTGTGTTGTTGCCGTTCAGCCTCATCTAGCCTTGATATGGAATAACGGAGTAAATCCCTCTGCTTTAGGAAATCATTTTTTGGGGGGGGGGGGTAACACTCCCAGTTTACACAAATCTTTATTTGACTTGCTGTAATAACAGAGTTACAGACCCGTGTAAAAGCATACATGAATTCTCTAACAACTTTTCATTTAAAATGAAAGCATATTCTTCCTTCATTCACCTTTTTCTTTTAATAAGGAAAAGAGCAAAAGCAGTAATGTCCAGCAGGCTCAGACAATATCCATAATGACTTTATAGACAGTACTAACCCTGGTCAGGTGGAGTTTCATATAAATGTAATGGTCTTCATGTTTCTGAGTGTGTGGCAACTCAGTGACCTTCAGGGGGAGAAATAAACAATGAAGGCAGGTATCAGGTAGAGGGGAGGGGGGGGGCAGGTAGAGGGGGGGGGGGGCAGGGAGGGGGGAGGGGGGGGGCAGGTAGAGGGGAGGGGGGGGGGCAGGTAGAGGGGAGGGGGGGGGGGGGGTAGGCATGTCTGGGGGCCAGGCCAGGATGTCCTCAGTCCTAGTGCTTCAGCAACATAGTACACACCACATGTACTGGCGCTAGAGAATAATCAATAGTGTTGTTGTGGATACTGGATAATCTGACTCAGAAACACACACACACACGTTTGACCTGGCTGTGATACTGTAGTACAACTTATATAACTTGACTGAGTCAATTCAGGTAGCATTCAATGTCCTGTGTTTTGTGTTAACCATGGCAACCAGCAATGTAAATAAAGAGATTTTTTTATTTTACTAGGCAAGTCAGATAAGAACAAATTCTTATTTTAAATGATGGCCTAGGAACAGTGGGTTTAACTGCCTTATTCAGGGGCAGAACGACAGATTTTTACCTTGTCAGCTCGGGGATTCGAACTTGCAACCTTTCGGTTACTAGTCCAATGCTCTAACCACTAGGCTACAATGTGCCTCTGTTGTTTTAATGTATTGTTCATGTCAGCCAGGACCATCTTTTCAAAGAAACACCATTTATTTCAATCTCTAGTTGAGGAAAATACGTTTTTGTTTTTGTTCTGATCACAAGGAAATCCTAACAAATTAGTTAACGAGTCCAGTTAGGCAGAACAATCTGAATGTTCTATCAGGAAGTGAGAACAATTAGTTTATCTGGCTGTTTGTTATATGGCTGCAACTAGAAATACTATAATTAAGCAATACGTCCCAAGGAGGTGTGGTATATGGCCAATATACCACGGTTAAGGGCTGTTCTTAGTTACGGAGTGCCTGGACACAGCCTTTAGCCGTGGTATATTGGTCATATACCACAAACCCCCAGAGGTGCCTTATTACTATTATAAACTGGTTACCAACGTAATTAGAGTAGTAAAAATAAATAGTTGGTCATACCTGTGGTATACCGTCTGATATACCACAGCTGTCAGCCAATCAGAATTCAGGGCTTGAACCACCCAGAGTTTTTAACAGTAAATAAATATACTATAAACTTCTCTCCGCTGACCTTTTTGACAAATAACTCTGTGTGAAGAGGCGTCCCGCGGTCTGTTTTTTTGTCGACGAGCTCCAAACTGACGATAACCAGATGATCCCAATCATTTATGTAGTTAGTAAATGAAGCTTCTAGTATGTTCCGTTGAGAACTGTCTGGGACACGTTGTTTTACTACTAAAATATATTTTACTTAAGTCAAAGACAAAATTAACTGCAGTATACTGGTCTCAAATATATTAGCATAACTAGGCTACACAGAACGACGGCGGACACGATGTAAAAACGAGAGGTTTTTCACCATATTAAAACGGCAACATGTCTATTTCCGGGTTACGGAGCGCTCCTTTGAAATAAGAGCTCGTATCGTCGCATACCAATTGATCGCCACATCGGCTATACACTCCTATCCCCCTGGACCGCTTCGTTCATCAAACATTTTCCGTTCAGGCTGCAGAGGCGTTGATTTAATCCTTTTAAATCTATTGATGTCACTCTAACAACAACAACAGCAAAATGTTTAAATCCACATCGTCCGTCAATTTAAACTAGAGATCTTTTTTTTGTTGTTGCATGGGCTGCGTCTCATTCCGCCCAATGTCGGCATTCTGCGGCCCAAAAAAAAGAGGCCATTTTATGCTCCAAAAAATGTGGTCGCGGTTCCGTATCGCAACACATTGACATTTTTGTAGTTCTTTTTTTTTATTTAACTAGGGAAGTCAATTAAGAACAAATTCTTATTTACAATGACGGCCTCCTGCGGGGACGGGGGAATAAAAATTATAGGACAAAACACACATGACGAGACACTACAACACTACATAAAGAGAGACCTAAGCAAGGCAGCAACACATGACAACAACATGGTAGCAACACAACATGGTAGCAGCACAAAACATGGTACAAACATTATTGAGCACCAACAACAGCACAAAGGGCAAGAAGGTAGAGACAACAATAACATCACACAAAGCAGCCGCAACTGTCAGTAAGAGTGTCCATGATTGAGTCTTTGAATGAAGAGACAAAACTGTCCAGTTTGAGTGTTTTGTTGCAGCTCGTTCCAGTCGCTAGCTGCAGCGAAACTGAAAAGACGAGCGACCCAGGGATGTGTGTGTTTTGGGAGCCTTTAACAGAATGTGACTGGCAGAACGGGTGTTGTATGTGGAGGATGAGGGCTGCAGTAGATATCTCAGATAGGAGGGGAGTGAGGCCTAACACGGAACCCAAACCGGCTGCGTACCTTCGTGCATAAATGTATTTTGTCCCCCTACACCAAACTGCGATCACAACACGCAGGTTAAAATATCAAAACAAACTCTGAACCAATGACATTCATTTGGGGACAGGTTGAAAAGCATTAAACATTTATGGCAATTTAGCTAGCTAGCTTGCACTTGCTAGCTAATTTGTCCTATTTAGCTAGCTTTCTGTTGCTAGCTAATTTGTCCCGGGATATAAACATTAAGTTGTTATTTTACCTTAAATGCACAAGGTCCTCTACTTCGACAATTAATCCACACATAAAACGGTCAACCGAATAGTTTCTAGTCATCTCTCTTCCTTCCAGGCTTTTTCTTCTCTTGACTTTATAATGCGATTGGCAACTTTCATAAATTAGGTGCATTACCGCCACTGGCCTCGTTTGTCTTTCAGTCACCCACGTGGGTATAACCAATGAGGAGATGGCACGTGGGTACCTGCTTCTATAAACCAATGAGGAGATGGCACGTGGGTACCTGCTTCTATAAACCAATGAGGAGATGGGAGAGGCAGGACTTGCAGTGCGATCTGGGTCAGAAATAGCGGTGTAGTCAAACCTGTAAGATATGATTGGTTGGTGGTTGGTGGGGACGGGAGGTCCTGTATAAACACAAACTCACTTCCTTGACAACAGCTCTGTGCTGCTTCGTGAAGAACCAGAAGTATGAATGGCTTGACTTCTAGTCCCGTGTGGCTCAGTTGGTAGAGCATGGTGTTTGCAACGCCAGGGTTGTGGGTTCGATTCCCATGGGGGACCAGTATGGAGAGAAAAAAATGTATGAAATGTGTACATTCACTACTGTATGTCACTCTGGATAAGAGCGTCTGCTAAATGACTAAAATGTAAATGTACAGAGGCCGTATGATTGTAAATGCTCAACTGCCAATGTAGACGTCAGATTGATCATGCAGTGCCTTTTAGGCCAGATGCGCATGTGTTTTGCCATATGTTGTTTTTGCCGGATGTCTAGCCTGCATTTTCTTCTTGCACATGTCCTTCGCAAGGCTGCAGAACAGTTTGTAGCATGGAGAAGATCCTGTTCGACCAAAGCTAATATACAGAATAAAAACCATCAATGCAACATGTAAAGTGTTGGGTCTCATGTTTCATGAGCTGAAATAAAAGATCCCAGAAATGTTCCATTCCCACAAAAAGCTTATTTCTCTCAAATTTTGTCCACAGATTTGTTTTACATCCCAGTTAGTGAGCATTTCTCTTTTGGCCAAGAGAAACCATCCACCTGACAGGTGTGACATATCAAGAAGCTGATTAAACAGCAGGATCATTACACAGGTGAACCTTATGCTGGAGACAATAAAAGGCCACTAAAATGTGCCGGTTTGTCACAACACAATGCCACAGCTGTCTAAAGTTTTAAGGGAGAGTGCAATTTGCATGCTCACTGCAGGAATGACAACCAGAGAATTTAATGTTATTTTCTCTACCATAAGCCACCTCCAAATTTGTCCAACCTGCCTTACTACAGCAGACCACGTGTATGGCGTTGTGTGGGCAAGCGGTTTGCTGATGTCAACGTTATGAACAAAGTGCCCCGTGGTGGTGGGGTTATGGTGTGGGCAGGCCTAAGCTACGGACCACGAACACAATTGCAATTGGAATGCACGGAGATACCATGACGAGGCCCTGAGGCCCATTGTCGTGCCATTCATCTGCCGCCATCACCTCATGTTTCAGCATGATAATGCACAGCCCCATGTCGCAAGGATCTGTACACAATTCCTGGAAGCTGAAAATGTCCCAGTTCTTCCATGGCCTGCAAACTCACCAGACATGTCAACCATTGAGCATGTTTGGGATGCTCTGGATCAACGTGTATGACAGCGTGTTGCAGTTTCCGCCAATATCCAGAGGAGTGGAACCAGCATTCCACAGGCCACAATCAACAGCCTGATCAACACTACGTGAAGGAGATGTCGCTCTGCAAGAGGAAAATGGTCACACTAGATACTGACTGGTTTTCTGTATTGCCAGTTATGTGAAATCCATAGATTAGGGCCGTAGGAATTTATTTAAATTTTATTTTATTTCACCTTTATTTAACCAGGTTAGCTAGTTGAGAACAAGTTCTCATTTATAACTGCGACCCTGGTCAAGATAAAGCAAAGCAGTTCGACACATACAACAACACAGAGTAATGAATGTCTTTCAGTTGACTGATTTTTTTCCTTTATATAAACTGTAACACAGTAAAATCTTAGACATTGTTGCTTTTTGCGGGGTTTTTTTTCTCTGTATAATTAGAACAGATGAAAGTTATTCTCCTACCGATCATCCGGGTTCACGGGCTGGCGGCGCTACCAACGGCCTGGCGGCGCTACCAACGGGTTCACGGGCTGGCGGCGCTACCAACGGGCTCACGGGCTGGCGGCGCTACCAACGGGCTGGCGGCGCTACCAACGGGCTCACGGGCTGGTGGAGCTACCAACGGGCTGGCGGAGCTACCAACGGGCTGGCGGAGCTACCAACGGGCTGCTGGATCTACCAACGGGTTCATAGGCTGGCGGTGCTACCAGTGGGTTCACAGGCTGGCGGCGCTACCAACAGGCTGGCAGGCGCTACCAACGGGCTGGCGGCGCTACCAACGGGTTCACAGGCTGGCGGAGCTACCAACGGGTTCATAGGCTGGCGGCGCTACCAACGGGCTGGCGGAGCTACCAACGGGTTCATAGGCTGGCGGCGCTACCAACGGGCTGGCGGTGCTACCAACGGGCTGGCGGTGCTACCAACGGGCTGGCGGAGCTACCAACGGGTTCACGGGCTGGCGGAGCTACCAACGGGCTGGCGGCGCTACCAACGGGCTGGCGGAGCTACCAACGGGTTCATAGGCTGGCGGAGCTACCAACGGGCTGGCGGCGCTACCAACGGGCTGGCGGTGCTACCAATGAGTTCACAGGCTGGCGGCGCTACCAACGGGCTGGCGGCGCTACCAACGGGTTCACAGGCTGGCGGCGCTACCAACGGACTGGCGGAGCTACCAACGGTTTCATAGGCTGGCGGAGCTACCAACGGGCTGGCGGAGCTACCAACGGTTTCATAGGCTGGCGGAGCTACCAACGGGCTGGCGGCGCTACCAACGGGCTCACGGGCTGGTGGAGCTACCAACGGGCTGGCGGAGCTACCAACGGGCTGGCGGAGCTACCAACGGGCTGGCGGATCTACCAACGGGTTCATAGGCTGGCGGTGCTACCAGTGGGTTCACAGGCTGGCGGCGCTACCAACAGGCTGGCAGGCGCTACCAACGGGCTGGCGGCGCTACCAACGGGTTCACAGGCTGGCGGAGCTACCAACGGGTTCATAGGCTGGCGGCGCTACCAACGGGCTGGCGGAGCTACCAACGGGTTCACAGGCTGGCGGAGCTACCAACGGGTTCATAGGCTGGCGGCGCTACCAACGGGCTGGCGGAGCTACCAACGGGTTCATAGGCTGGCGGCGCTACCAACGGGCTGGCGGCGCTACCAACGGGCTGGCGGAGCTACCAACGGGTTCACAGGCTGGCGGAGCTACCAACGGGTTCATAGGCTGGCGGCGCTACCAACGGGCTGGCGGAGCTACCAACGGGTTCACAGGCTGGCGGAGCTACCAACGGGTTCATAGGCTGGCGGCGCTACCAACGGGCTGGCGGAGCTACCAACGGGTTCATAGGCTGGCGGCGCTACCAACGGGCTGGCGGTGCTACCAACGGGCTGGCGGAGCTACCAACGGGTTCATAGGCTGGCGGCGCTACCAACGGGCTGGCGGTGCTACCAACGGGCTGGCGGTGCTACCAACGGGCTGGCGGTGCTACCAACGGGCTGGCGGAGCTACCAACGGGTTCACGGGCTGGCGGAGCTACCAACGGGCTGGCGGCGCTACCAACGGGCTGGCGGAGCTACCAACGGGCTGGCGGCGCTACCACCGGGCTGGCGGTGCTACCAATGAGTTCACAGGCTGGCGGCGCTACCAACGGGCTGGCGGCGCTACCAACGGGTTCACAGGCTGGCGGCGCTACCAACGGACTGGCGGAGCTACCAACGGTTTCATAGGCTGGCGGAGCTACCAACGGGCTGGCGGAGCTACCAACGGTTTCATAGGCTGGCGGAGCTACCAACGGGCTGGCGGCACTACCAACGGGCTGGCGGAGCTACCAACGGGTTCACAGGCTGGCGGCGCCACCAACGGGTTCACGGGCTGGCGGCGCTACCAACGGGCTGGCGGAGCTGCCAACGGGTTCACAGGCTGGTGGAGCTACCAACGGGTTCACAGGCTGGCGGAGCTAACAGCGGGCTGGCGGAGCTAAATTCACTAGCTTTCCCGAGTGGCGCAGCAGTCTAAGGCACTGCATCTCAGTGCTAGAGGCGTCACTACAGACCTTGGTTCAATTCCAGGCTGTAGGGGCCCAGGGCCCATTGGCTGTAACCTATAAAGCTGCAGTTATCAGTAGTTGTTCACCTGAAAAATCCTCGTCTTTTCTTCACATACAGTTTAGGTGTAGGCTGCTGCAAAATTTCTGTCAGGAGAGATAGCTTGTGAATGTTGGGAGTGATGTGTATACACGTTTGCAACAACAAAAATGTACCGGAGGACAGTGGAGCGGCATGTGCTTTTTTGCCTGGCCTGCGCAACCTGTGATTTCCGTGAATCTGATTGGTCAAGACACAGAGCAGAACCTTGCAGCACTCAAAATATAGAGGACAAAGTCTCAAGTCACAATTTTTTTTTTAAGTCACGGTCCCCTTCCCAGTGGGTCTCGGAACCTCTTGTCCCCTTCCCAGGTCACATGTGGCTCAGTTGGTAGAGTATGGAGTTTGCAACGCCAGGGTTGTGGGTTCGATTCCCACGGGGGGACCAGTACGGAGAAAAAAATGTATGAAATGTATGTATTCACTACTGTAAGTCGCTCTGGATAAGAGCGTCTGCTAAATGACTAAAATGTCAATGTCTCGCATCCCCTTCCCAGTCTTGACTTTTGTCAAATGATTGATACTTGGCTTCCATGTCACCAGAATAAGACCCTGGATGTTTAATGAAAAGGAGCATCAAGATCACAGTGCACTTTCACCCCCCCATCATAACAGCCCGGAGCTACCAACGGGCTGGCGGATCTACCAACGGGTTCATAGGCTGGCGGTGCTACCAGTGGGTTCACAGGCTGGCGGCGCTACCAACAGGCTGGCAGGCGCTACCAACGGGCTGGCGGCGCTACCAACGGGTTCACAGGCTGGCGAAGCTACCAACGGGTTCATAGGCTGGCGGCGCTACCAACGGGCTGGCGGAGCTACCAACGGGTTCACAGGCTGGCGGAGCTACCAACGGGTTCATAGGCTGGCGGCGCTACCAACGGGCTGGCGGAGCTACCAACGGGTTCATAGGCTGGCGGCGCTACCAACGGGCTGGCGGCGCTACCAACGGGCTGGCGGAGCTACCAACGGGTTCACAGGCTGGCGGAGCTACCAACGGGTTCATAGGCTGGCGGCGCTACCAACGGGCTGGCGGAGCTATCAACGGGTTCACAGGCTGGCGGAGCTACCAACGGGTTCATAGGCTGGCGGCGCTACCAACGGGCTGGCGGAGCTACCAACGGGTTCATAGGCTGGCGGCGCTACCAACGGGCTGGCGGTGCTACCAACGGGCTGGCGGAGCTACCAACGGGTTCATAGGCTGGCGGCGCTACCAACGGGCTGGCGGTGCTACCAACGGGCTGGCGGTGCTACCAACGGGCTGGCGGTGCTACCAACGGGCTGGCGGAGCTACCAACGGGTTCACGGGCTGGCGGAGCTACCAACGGGCTGGCGGCGCTACCAACGGGCTGGCGGAGCTACCAACGGGCTGGCGGCGCTACCAACGGGCTGGCGGTGCTACCAATGAGTTCACAGGCTGGCGGCGCTACCAACGGGCTGGCGGCGCTACCAACGGGTTCACAGGCTGGCGGCGCTACCAACGGACTGGCGGAGCTACCAACGGTTTCATAGGCTGGCGGAGCTACCAACGGGCTGGCGGAGCTACCAACGGTTTCATAGGCTGGCGGAGCTACCAACGGGCTGGCGGCACTACCAACGGGCTGGCGGAGCTACCAACGGGTTCACAGGCTGGCGGCGCCACCAACGGGTTCACGGGCTGGCGGCGCTACCAACGGGCTGGCGGAGCTGCCAACGGGTTCACAGGCTGGTGGAGCTACCAACGGGTTCACAGGCTGGCGGAGCTACCAGCGGGCTGGCGGAGCTAAATTCACTAGCTTTCCCGAGTGGCGCAGCAGTCTAAGGCACTGCATCTCAGTGCTAGAGGCGTCACTACAGACCTTGGTTCAATTCCAGGCTGTAGGGGCCCAGGGCCCATTGGCTGTAACCTATAAAGCTGCAGTTATCAGTAGTTGTTCACCTGAAAAATCCTCGTCTTTTCTTCACATACAGTTTAGGTGTAGGCTGCTGCAAAATTTCTGTCAGGAGAGATAGCTTGTGAATGTTGGGAGTGATGTGTATACACGTTTGCAACAACAAAAATGTACCGGAGGACAGTGGAGCGGCATGTGCTTTTTTGCCTGGCCTGCGCAACCTGTGATTTCCGTGAATCTGATTGGTCAAGACACAGAGCAGAACCTTGCAGCACTCAAAATATAAAGGACAAAGTCTCAAGTCACAATTTTTTTTTTAAGTCACGGTCCCCTTCCCAGTGGGTCTCGGAACCTCTTGTCCCCTTCCCAGGTCACATGTGGCTCAGTTGGTAGAGTATGGAGTTTGCAACGCCAGGGTTGTGGGTTCGATTCCCACGGGGGGACCAGTACGGAGAAAAAAATGTATGAAATGTATGTATTCACTACTGTAAGTCGCTCTGGATAAGAGCGTCTGCTAAATGACTAAAATGTCAATGTCTCGCATCCCCTTCCCAGTCTTGACTTTTGTCAAATGATTGATACTTGGCTTCCATGTCACCAGAATAAGACCCTGGATGTTTAATGAAAAGGAGCATCAAGATCACAGTGCACTTTCACCCCCCCATCATAACTTATTTAATCTGCATCGTTTCCACCGGCATCTATCGCATAATTAATTTGAACGACAAAAAGATCCCACCATGTCGAACGATCAAATGATCTGTTGGCATTTATAACATTTTTACTAAAACTTCTTGTTTCCATGAGTTGTCGTGATTTATTTTTTATTTTTAATACATTATGACTTTCCACACGTATAAACATGGTTACAGTTGGAAATTATAGTGGCTACAGCGTATTCTAAAATGTAAGATTTAATTCAGATCTGTCAATTTTGTACCTTTACTAAAATATGCTTAAGCTAGTATTTGAGTTTTTATTCATTTTAAAAGCTCAGACGCACCGCTGGGGTTGTCAAACGTTTGCTTGCTGACAGTACTTAGCACCTCTGAACAGAGTGTTGGCAGTTTATAGCGGTGTTTGAATACCCATACTAACATACTTTATACTACATACTTAATGAGTATATACTACAATATTTTAAACTATTAGTTCATTTTAGTATACTGTAAACGAAAGGTATTGTTTCAGTTGAGCGTGATAGCGCTTTGCCTGTCTAACGGAAGTTGATGCTGTTGCTATGCAACCTCTTGCTAGCATGTTAGCATAACAAATGACTAACGTTAGCTAAACATTTTACGATTTCGGGTGTGTTTTTGTCAATTCGATCTCGAGTGCCAGAGTGCGCTCTGGGAGTTTTGTAAATCCAGATTGTCCGTTCGTAAATCTAGAGCGTTCAGAGCACACACTGGACGCTCTGGCTGAGGAGTAGGGTTGATCCGAGCGTTCAACTTTGAACGTTTCTTCAAGTGCAGTCGCAAAAACCATCAAGCTCTATGATGAAACTGGCTCTCATGAGGACCGCCACAGAAAAGGAAGACCCAGAGTTACCTCTGCTGCAGAGGATACGTTCATTAGAGTTACCAGCCTCAGAAATTGCAGCCCAAATGAATGCTTCACAGAGTTCAAGTAACAGACACATCTCAACATCAACTGTTCAGAGGAGACTGTGTAAATCAGTCCTTCATGGTCTAATTGCTGCAAAGAAACCACTACTAAAGGACACCAATAAGAAGAAGAGACTTGCTTTGGCCCAGAAACACGAGCAATGGACATTAAACCGGTGGAAATCTGTCCTTTGGTCTGATGAGTCCAAATGTAATATTTTTGGTTCCAACCGCCGTGTCTTTGAGACGCAGAGTAGGTGAACAGATGATCTCCCATGTGTGGTTCCCACCGTGAAGCATGGAGGAGGAGTGATGGTGTGGGGATGCTTTGCTGGTGACACTGTCTGTGATATATTTAGAATTCAAGGCACACTTAACCAGCATGGCTTCCACAGCATTCTGCAGCGATACGCCATCCCATCTGGTTTGGGCTTAGTCCCACTATCATTTGTTTTTCAATAGAACAATGACCCAAAACACACCTCCAGGCTGTGTAAGGGCTATTTGACCAAGAAGGAAAGGGATTGAGTGCTGCATCAGATGACTTGGCCTCCACAATCACCCGACAACCCAATTTGAAATGGTTTGGGATGAGTTGGACCGCAGAGTGAAGGAAAAGCAGCCAACAAGTGCTCAGCATATGTGGGAACTCATTCAAAACTGTTGGAAAGTATTCCAGAGAAAGCTGGTTGAGAGAATTCGAAGTGTGTGCAAAGCTGTCAAGGCAAAGGGTGGATATTTTGAAGAATCTCAAATATAAAATATATTTTGATTTGTTTAACACTTGTTGTTGGTTGCTACATGATTCCATATGTTATTTTATAGTTTTTGATGTCTTCACTATTATTCTATAATGTAGAAAATAGTAAAAATAAAGAAAAACCCTTGAATGAGTAGCTGTCCAAACTTCTGACTGGTACTGTATTTTTTTTGGGGGGGGGGGGGGGGTGTCTCCCCCACTTAGGGGTTCGTGCTCTCTGATTGGCTCAAAGTCAAGTTTTTGTCCACTAACGAGCATTGCGATTCGCTACCGGGTCGGCACGCAGCAGGTACCGCTTTTGTTCTAGCAAAAGAAGGAACGGCCTCACGCTGTGTTTAATAAGTATCTATCAGCAGTCTATTGGAAGTGAGATTCTCTGTGTGTTTTTTTTTTTTATGCTTTTATTACAACTGAAATGTTGTTTTGAGTACTGAACAGCTTCTACCCCCAAATAGTTAGTCTAGGTAGCTATTGGTTAACTATCTGCATTGACCCTTTTTGCACCAACTCTTTTGACTCATCACGTACCCTGTTATCTATCCTGTTGCCTAGTCACTTTACCCATCCCTAATATGTACGTGCATGGATCTAGCTCTATTCCCTCGTACTCCTACCCGCCGACTCCGTACTGGTACCCCGCGTATATAGCCAAGTTATCGTAACTCATTGTGTATTTGTTCCTCGTTCTTTATTAAAAATTATTTCTCTTTTTTTTTTCTTTTTTTTTCTCTCTCTGCATTGTTGGAAAGGGCCCATAAGTCAGCATTTTACTGTTAGTCTACACCTGTTTTGTTTAGGAAGCATTTCACTGTTAGTCTACACCTGTTTTGTTTAGGAAGCATTTCACTGTTAGTCTACACCTGTTTTGTTTAGGAAGCATTTCACTGTTAGTCTACACCTGTTTTGTTTAGGAAGCATTTCACTGTTAGTCTACACCTGTTTTGTTTAGGAAGCATTTCACTGTTAGTCTACACCTGTTTTGTTTAGGAAGCATTTCACTGTTAGTCTACACCTGTTTTGTTTAGGAAGCATTTCACTGTTAGTCTACACCTGTTTTGTTTAGGAAGCATTTCACTGTTAGTCTACACCTGTTTTGTTTAGGAAGCATTTCACTGTTAGTCTACACCTGTTTTGTTTAGGAAGCATTTCACTGTTAGTCTACACCTGTTTTGTTTAGGAAGCATTTCACTGTTAGTCTACACCTGTTTTGTTTAGGAAGCATTTCACTGTTAGTCTACACCTGTTTTGTTTAGGAAGCATTTCACTGTTAGTCTACACCTGTTTTGTTTAGGAAGCATTTCACTGTTAGTCTACACCTGTTTTGTTTAGGAAGCATTTCACTGTTAGTCTACACCTGTTTTGTTTAGGAAGCATTTCACTGTCAGTCTACACCTGTTTGTTTAGGAAGCATTTCACTGTTAGTCTACACCTGTTTTGTTTAGGAAGCATGTGACCAATAACATGAGATAATGTGTTGTTGCAGTCTCACACGATCCTGTTGGTCCAGCCCACCAAGAGGCCAGAGGGACGGACGTATGCTGATTATGAATCAGTCAACGAGTGCATGGAAGGTACATTTGACAGCCACCTAAAGTGACAGAGAAGGATATAGAACCCACATCGTCTGTGAACCCACAACGACTTGATGGAATATTTTTAAATGCCCGTTTTTTTTTTTTTTTAGATGGTCAACCAGTTTAAACTATCACTAATCTATACATCTCTTTGACAGGTGTGTGTAAGATGTACGAGGAACACCTAAAGAGAATGAACCCAAACAGTCCATCCATCACCTATGACATCAGTCAACTGTTTGACTTCATTGATGACCTGGCTGACCTCAGCTGCTTGGTGTAAGTCTGGTGACGTTCCAGGAAGTGTTGCAACTTGTCTGTGTAGGCAACCTGGAACGTCTCCCAGTCCTAGTTGTTGTTCTTTCGTCTGAAATGAATCTTTCTGAACGATATCAAATGCCATATATTTGTTTTGGGGGGAATGTATTTATTAATAACCTGGTTGTTTTAATTTGCGTTAGAGTTGTTATAAGGGTACTATGCATGCCCTATAATGTCTTATAGTTCACTATAACACCAGTGTTAGATCTGCAGGCATCAAGTGAAGTGTCACCGAAGTGTGCTTCTTCACTTCTTCTGTTAAGAAACATCCTAGGGTTGAGGATTTCTATCGCCTCGTGAGGCTCAATTTTGATGGGGACACTCCCGTCTCTCTTTCTCCGCTAGGTACCGTGCTTTAATATATCGTTCCGTCTGTCTCCGCTAGGTACCGTGTTTTAATATATCGTTCCGTCTGTCTCCTCTAGGTACCGTGTTTTAATATATCGTTCCGTCTGTCTCCGCTAGGTACCGTGTTTTAATATATCGTTCCGTCTGTCTCCGCTAGGTACCGTGTTTTAATATATCGTTCCGTCTGTCTCCGCTAGGTACCGTGTTTTAATATATCGTTCCGTCTGTCTCCGCTAGGTACCGTGTTTTAATATATCGTTCCGTCTGTCTCCGCTAGGTACCGTGTTTTAATATATCGTTCCGTCTGTCTCCGCTAGGTACCGTGTTTTAATATATCGTTCTGTCTGTCTCCTCTAGGTACCGTGTTTTAATATATCGTTCCGTCTGTCTCCTCTAGGTACCAGCCCATGTTTTAATATATCGTTCTGTCTGTCTCCGCTAGGTACCGTGTTTTAATATATCGTTCCGTCTGTCTCCTCTAGGTACCAGCCCATGTTTTAATATATCGTTCTGTCTGTCTCCGCTAGGTACCGTGTTTTAATATATCGTTCCGTCTGTCTCCGCTAGGTACCGTGCTTTAATATATCGTTCCGTCTGTCTCCGCTAGGTATCGTGTTTTAATATATCGTTCCGTCTGTCTCCGCTAGGTACCGTGCGGACACACAGACGTACCAGCCGTACAACAAGGACTGGATCAAGGAGAAGATTTACGTGCTGCTGCGACGCCAGGCCCAACAGGCTGGGAAATGAGACTACAGTCCTTTAGTTCCAGGCTGCGCTGCACTGCAGACTGTCAGCTAACCACATCGTACAATACAGCAATCTGATGACAACTGCGTAGTCAATGACATTGGTTGATGCAGTGCAACGTCTGCAATGTAGTCTGCCTGGAACGCGACCAATCTATGACGGAAGAGGTCATAGATTGGGGGGGGGGGGGGGGGGTTTGATAGGAACAGAGAAGGGTTGAATTATGTTAGTATAATATTCAGGACTCATAATATCTTATAAGTTGTCTAAGTGAGAACTTTTCTATTAGGATGGGGTGTAGTGTGATTTTAAATTTTATTTTGAAATGTTTGTATTTAAAATTGTTTCCCCTTTATGAAGATGTCTTTTGTCTTTACTTAAATAAATAAAAATTTAAAAAAGCAAGAAATACTCAAGGTTTTTGTTACTGTTAAATGTTTGTGTTCTGTACTCATAAGGAGATGAGTTGTCCACTGAGGCCTGCTTTGAATTCCTACTAAACTCAGCAAGAAAAAGAAATGTCCCTTTTTCAGGACCCTGTCTTTCAAAGATAATTTGTCAAATCCAAATAACTTCACAGATCTTCATTGTAAAGGGTTTAAACACTGTTTCCCATGCTTGTTCAATGAACCATAAACCATAAACTATTAATGAACATGCACCTGTGGAACGGTCGTTAAGACACTAACAGCTTACAGACGGTAGGCAATTAAGGTCACAGTTATGAAAACTTTGGACACTAAAGAGGCCTTTCTGCTGACTGGAAAAACCAAAAGAAAGATGCCCAGGGTCCCTGCTCATCTGCGTGAACGTGCCTTAGGCATGCTGTAAGGAGGCATGAGGACTGCAGATATGGCCAGGGCAATAAATTGCAGTGTCCGTACTGTGAGACGCCTAAGACAGTGCTACAGGGAGACAGGACAGACAGCTGATCGTCCTCGCAGTGTAACAACACCTGCACAGGATCGGTACATCCGAACATCACACCTGCGGAGCAGGTACAGGATGGCAACAACAACTGCCCGAGTTACACCATGAACGCGCAATCCCTCCATCAGTGCTTAGGCTGTCCGCAATAGGCTGAGAGAGGCTGGACTGAGGGCTTGTAGGCCTGTTGTAAGACAGGTCCTCACCAGACATCACCGGCAACAACGTTGCCTATGGGCACAAACCCACTGTCGCTGGATCAGACAGGACTGGCAAAAAGTGCTCTTCACTGACTAGTCGCGGTTTTGTCTCACCAGGGGTGATGGTCGGATTCGCGTTTATCGCCGAAGGAATGAGCGATACACCGAGGCCTGTACTCTGGAGCGGGATCGATTTGGAGGTGGAGGGTCCGTCATGGTCTGGGGTGGTGTGTCACAGCATCATCGGACTGAGCTTGTTGTCATTGCAGGCAATCTCAACGCTGTGCGTAACAGGGAAGACATCCTCCTCCCTCATGTGGTACCCTTCCTGCAGGCTCATCCTGACATGACCCTCCAGCATGACAATGCCACCAGCCATACTGCTCGTTCTGTGCGTGATTTCCTGTAAGACAGGAATGTCAGTGTTCTGCCATGGCCAGCGAAGAGCCCGGATCTCAATCCCATTGAGCACGTCTGGGACCTTTTGGATCGGAAGGTGAGGGCTAGGGCCATTCCCCCCAGAAATGTCTGGGTACTTGTAGGTGCCTTGGTGGAAGAGTGGGGTAACATCACACAGCAAGAACTGGCAAATCTGGTGCAGTCCATGAGGAGGAGATGCACAGCAGTACTTAATGCAGCTGGTGGCCACCAGATACTGACTGTTACTTAGGATTTTGACCCCCCCTTTGTTCAGGGACACATTATTCCATTTCTGTTAGTCACATGTCTGTGGAACTTGTTCAGTTTATGTCTCAGTTGTTGAATCTTGTTATGTTCATACACATATTTACACATGTTAAGTTTGCTGAAAATAAAACGCAGTTGACAGTGAGAGGACGTTTCTTTTTTTTGTTGCTGAGTTTTATATTGTAAGAACCTTAGAGATATCGACTGAATGGTACACTAATGGTTGTCTCTTTTTTATACATTTTTAATTTTAAAATTTTAATGAATGATTTTTCACATCAATGGCCCTGTGAGAAGTTTGATGCTCACTTTGAAATCATATTTATTGGGGGAAGTTCAATGATCTTTACTGAAATATGAATGTGCACTTATTGATACATTATTTCAGTCATATGCCGTTTGGTTTATTATGGGGGAAGGCCTGTCAGTCAGTGGCTATTTGATGCTGATTGGTTTATTATGGGGGAAGGCCTGTCAGTCAGTGGCTATTTGATGCTGATAGGTTTATTATGGGGGAAGGCCTGTCAGTCAGTGGCTATTTGATGCTGATTGGTTTATTATGGGGGAAGGCCTGTCAGTCAGTGGCTATTTGATGGTATCTGTTTATTATGGGGGAAGGCCTGTCAGTCAGTGGCTATTTGATGCGTATCTGTTTATTATGGGGGAAGGCCTGTCAGTAAGTGACTATTTGATGCTGATAGGTTTATTATGGGGGAAGGCCTGTCAGTCAGTGGCTATTTGATGCTGATTGGTTTATTATGGGGGAAGGCCTGTCAGTCAGTGACTATTTGATGCTGATAGGTTTATTATGGGGGAAGGCCTGTCAGTCAGTGGCTATTTGATGCTGATTGGTTTATTATGGGGGAAGGCCTGTCAGTCAGTGACTATTTGATGCTGATTGGTTTATTATGGGGGAAGGCCTGTCAGTCAGTGGCTATTTGATGCTGATTGGTTTATTATGGGGGAAGGCCTGTCAGTCAGTGGCTATTTGATGCTGATTGGTTAATTATGGGGGAAGGCATGTCAGTCAGTGGCTATTTGATGCGTATCTGTTTAATATGGGTGAAGGCCTGTCAGTCAGTGGCTATTTGATGCGTATCTGTTTATTATGGGGGAAGGCCTGTCAGTCAGTGGCTATTTGATGCTGATAGGTTTATTATGGGGGAAGGCCTGTCAGTCAGTGGCTATTTGATGCGTATCTGTTTATTATGGGGGAAGGCCTGTCAGTGAGTGGCTATTTGATGCTGATAGGTTTATTATGGGGGAAGGCCTGTCAGTCAGTGGCTATTTGATGCTGATCAGTTTATTATGGGAGAAGGCCTGTCAGTCAGTGGCTATTTGATGCTGATTGGTTTATTATGGGGGAAGGCCTGTCAGTCAGTGGCTATTTGATGCGTATCTGTTTTAATTGTGCTGCATGTGTCATTTATTTTCTCACCAGGCCATTTCTGGAAATTTTACATTTTGAAATGTTTCAAATGTCATTGATGCCTTTTAACGAATCATTCATTGTAAATGTATGCAACATGAAATGATTTTAGACAGTCGCTACTGTTTGGATGGAATATATGAGAAATAAGACCTCTAGCTGAATTATAGGTCTATGAGAATTAGATTTTTTAATTTTTTATTTAACCTTTATTTAACTGGGTAAGTCAGATCTTTAGAGGACAAGTATTTCCATTGGCTTCTGTCCTCATACATGCATAATGAAATAGCTCTGCGATGACAGAACATTATCCAAGAGAGCTGGGGATATTTAAAGCAGCGTTTGTAGAACGTCCGCATGATGACAGCAGCACACGAGAGAGAGAGAGAGAACATGCAGCGTTCCCATCTCTTCTTCACCACTGAAGGACGTAGCGGCAGCTGGCCCACATCTCTTCTTCACCACTGAAGGACGTAGCGGCAGCTGGGCCACATTGCTGCCTTCTACTGTTTTCTACCTTTTGTGTTCTGGTCGGCTCTCTCTCTCACTCTTGTTTCGCACCCACCCCAGTCCCACCCCTCCTCTTAGCATCTCAAAAGACCACTGAGAGAGAATCGATGGCGCAGAGGCCCGCCTTGCTGACAGGACAATAAAACCACAAAAGAAGAAAGGGTGAGTTTTTTTTTTTCTAAGTTGAATTGCGGGAATTTTCTCTAATGGCAGAAGGAGACTGTGGACGGTGGAGTCTGTGGCTATATTTACACAGCATCCTTTGTTGTTTTCCGCTGCCCCCCCCCCCCTTCTCTCTCACCTCTCGAAAGAAATAAGAATCACCAGCACCAAACCATCCATAGCAACTATCTGTACATTATTTTAGATGTGAGATCTAACTCTCACTCCCAATGTACAGCGTATAGCCTATGCAAAATATAACGACAAAAAAAACAAACACCAGTATATTATTTAAGACATGTTTAGACCCACGTTTAAAATTGTGCGGGATGGTTCGAGGTCGGTCGTTTTTAATTCAATGCTCGCTGCGGTAACGTTTACCGTTTACCGCAGGCTGGTGTGTGTGTGTGTGTGTTGAGGTTGTAAACAAAACAAAAAAAAATATGACAGATCGGTGGAGGAGGTCGGTCTATTTCAAGGGACCTCCCCTGGAAATTGAGCGAGAGGGGTAGGAAATGGAGCGAGTAGCCTAATGTTGTTACAATGTGTTATGGGTTAATTCGCACTCGCTTCTCAAGACAGCTCGCTTAAGGACGGGGGGGGGGGGGGTAGCCATCTCTCTGTTTTCAAATAGGATATTATTTTTCTCACCCACACTTTAAAAGCCCATAACATAGGAAAATGGCATATAAACAGAATCATTTGAACCGTTTCCCACAACATAAAAGATGATGTTGAATGTCATTGATATGGTCTGTTATTGTGTGGTTACTGTTTCTACATGTTATTGATATGGTCTGTTATTGTGTGGTTACTGTTTCTACATGTTATTGATATGGTCTGTTATTGTGTGGTTACTGTTTCTACATGTTATTGATATGGTCTGTTATTATGTGGTTACTGTTTCTACATGTTATTGATATGGTCTGTTATTATGTGGTTACTGTTTCTACATGTTATTGATATGGCCTGTTATTGTGTGGTTACTGTTTCTACATGTTATTGATATGGCCTGTTATTATGTGGTTACTGTTTCTACATGTTATTGTGTGGTTACTGTTTCTACATGTTATTGATATGGCCTGTTATTATGTGGTTACTGTTTCAACATGTTATTGATATGGCCTGTTGTTGTGTGGTTACTGTTTCTACATGTTATTGATATGGCCTATTATTGTGTGGTTACTGTTTCTACATGTTATTGATATGGCCTGTTATTATGTGGTTACTGTTTCTACATGTTATTGTGTGGTTACTGTTTCTACATGTTATTGATATGGCCTGTTATTATGTGGTTACTGTTTCTACATGTTATTGATATGGTCTGTTACTGTGTGGTTACTGTTTCTACATGTTATTGATATGGCCTGTTATTGTGTGGTTACTGTTTCTACATGTTATTGATATGGCCTGTTATTATGTGGTTACTGTTTCTACATGTTATTGTGTGGTTACTGTTTCTACATGTTATTGATATGGTCTGTTATTGTGTGGTTACTGTTTCTACATGTTATTGATATGGCCTGTTAGTATGTGGTTACTGTTTCTACATGTTATTGATATGGCCTGTTATTGTGTGGTTACTGTTTCTACATGTTATTGATATGGCCTGTTATTGTGTGGTTACTGTTTCTACATGTTATTGTGTGGTTACTGTTTCTACATGTTATTGATATGGTCTGTTATTGTGTGCTTACTGTTTCTACATGTTATTGATATGGCCTGTTATTATGTGGTTACTGTTTCTACATGTTATTGATATGGCCTGTTATTGTGTAGTTACTGTTTCTACATGTTATTGATATGGCCTGTTGTTGTGTGGTTACTGTTTCTACATGTTATTGATATGGCCTGTTATTATGTGGTTACTGTTTCTACATGTTGTTTTGTGGTTACTGTTTCTACATATTGTTGTGTGGTTACTGTTTCTACATGTTATTGATATGGCCTGTTATTATGTGGTTACTGTTTCTACATGTTGTTGTGTGGTTACTGTTTCTACATGTTATTGATATGGCCTGTTATTGTGTAGTTACTGTTTCGACATGTTATTGTGTGGTTACTGTTTCTACATGTTATTGTGTGGTTACTGTTTCTACATGTTATTGATATGGCCTGTTATTGTGTGGATACTGTTTCTACATGTTATTGATATGGCCTGTTATTGTGTGGTTACTGTTTCTACATGTTATTGATATGGCCTGTTATTGTGTGGTTACTGTTTCTACATGTTATTGTGTGGTTACTGTTTCTACATGTTATTGATATGGTCTGTTATTATGTGGTTACGGTTTCTACATGTCATTGATATGGTCTGTTATTATGTGGTTACTGTTTCTACATGTTATTGTGTGGTTACTGTTTCTACATGTTATTGATATGGTCTGTTATTGTGTGGTTACTGTTTCTACATGTCATTGATATGGCCTGTTATTATGTGGTTACTGTTTCTACATGTTATTGTGTGGTTACTGTTTCTACATGTTATTGATATGGCCTGTTATTATGTGGTTACTGTTTCTACATGTTATTGATATGGCCTGTTATTATGTGGTTACTGTTTCTACATGTTATTGTGTGGTTACTGTTTCTACATGTTATTGATATGGCCTGTTATTATGTGGTTACTGTTTCTACATGTTATTAATATGGCCTGTTATTGTGTGGTTACTGTTTCTACATGTTATTGATATGGCCTGTTATTGTGTGGTTACTGTTTCTACATGTTATTGTGTGGTTACTGTTTCTACATGTTGTTATGTGGTTACTGTTTCTACATGTTATTGATATGGCCTGTTATTGTGTGGTTACTGTTTCTACATGTTATTGATATGGCCTGTTGTTGTGTGGTTACTGTTTCTACATGTTATTGATATGGCCTGTTATTGTGTGGTTACTGTTTCTACATGTTATTGATATGGCCTGTTATTGTGTGGTTACTGTTTCTACATGTTATTGTGTGGTTACTGTTTCTACATGTTATTGATATGGTCTGTTATTGTGTGGTTACTGTTTCTACATGTTATTGTGTGGTTACTGTTTCTAAATGTTATTGATATGGGCTGTTATTGTGTGGTTACTGTTTCTAAATGTTATTGATATGGTCTGTTGTTGTGTGGTTACTGTTTCTACATGTTATTGTGTGGTTACTGTTTCTACATGTTATTGATATGGTCTGTTGTTGTGTGGTTACTGTTTCTACATGTTATTGATATGGCCTGTTATTGTGTGGTTACTGTTTCTAAATGTTATTGATATGGCCTGTTATTGTGTGGTTACTGTTTCTAAATGTTATTGATATGGGCTGTTATTGTGTGGTTACTGTTTCTACATGTTATTGATATGGCCTGTTATTGTGTGGTTACTGTTTCTACATGTTATTGTGTGGTTACTGTTTCTACATGTTATTGATATGGTCTGTTATTGTGTGGTTACTGTTTCTACATGTTATTGATATGGCCTGTTAGTATGTGGTTACTGTTTCTACATGTTATTGATATGGCCTGTTATTGTGTGGTTACTGTTTCTACATGTTATTGTGTGGTTACTGTTTCTATATGTTATTGATATGGTCTGTTATTGTGTGCTTACTGTTTCTACATGTTATTGATATGGCCTGTTATTATGTGGTTACTGTTTCTACATGTTATTGATATGGCCTGTTATTGTGTAGTTACTGTTTCTACATGTTATTGATATGGCCTGTTATTGTGTAGTTACTGTTTCCACATGTTATTGATATGGCCTGTTGTTGTGTGGTTACTGTTTCTACATGTTATTGATATGGCCTGTTATTATGTGGTTACTGTTTCTACATGTTGTTGTGTGGTTACTGTTTCTACATATTGTTGTGTGGTTACTGTTTCTACATGTTATTGATATGGCCTGTTATTATGTGGTTACTGTTTCTACATGTTGTTGTGTGGTTACTGTTTCTACATGTTATTGATATGGCCTGTTATTGTGTAGTTACTGTTTTGACATGTTATTGTGTGGTTACTGTTTCTACATGTTATTGATATGGCCTGTTATTGTGTGGTTACTGTTTCTACATGTTATTGATATGGCCTGTTATTGTGTGGTTACTGTTTCTACATGTTATTGATATGGCCTGTTATTGTGTGGTTACTGTTTCTACATGTTATTGTGTGGTTACTGTTTCTACATGTTATTGATATGGTCTGTTATTATGTGGTTACGGTTTCTACATGTCATTGATATGGTCTGTTATTATGTGGTTACTGTTTCTACATGTTATTGTGTGGTTACTGTTTCTACATGTTATTGATATGGCCTGTTATTATGTGGTTACTGTTTCTACATGTTATTGATATGGCCTGTTATTGTGTGGTTACTGTTTCTATATTTTATTGATATGGCCTGTTATTGTGTGGTTACTGTTTCTACATGTTATTGTGTGGTTACTGTTTCTACATGTTGTTATGTGGTTACTGTTTCTACATGTTATTGATATGGCCTGTTATTGTGTGGTTACTGTTTCTACATGTTATTGATATGGCCTGTTGTTGTGTGGTTACTGTTTCTACATGTTATTGTGTGGTTACTGTTTCTAAATGTTATTGATATGGGCTGTTATTGTGTGGTTACTGTTTCTAAATGTTATTGATATGGTCTGTTGTTGTGTGGTTACTGTTTCTACATGTTATTGATATGGCCTGTTGTTGTGTGGTTACTGTTTCTACATGTTATTGATATGGTCTGTTGGTTTGTGGTTACTGTTTCTACATGTTATTGATATGGCCTGTTATTGTGTGGTTACTGTTTCTAAATGTTATTGATATGGCCTGTTATTGTGTGGTTACTGTTTCTAAATGTTATTGATATGGGCTGTTATTGTGTGGTTACTGTTTCTACATGTTATTGATATGGCCTGTTATTGTGTGGTTACTGTTTCTACATGTTAATGTGTGGTTACTGTTTCTACATGTTATTGATATGGTCTGTTATTGTGTGGTTACTGTTTCTACATGTTATTGATATGGCCTGTTATTGTGTGGTTACTGTTTCTACATGTTATTGATATGGCCTGTTATTATGTGGTTACTGTTTCTACATGTAATTGATATGGCCTAATGGACACCCATTCATGTCTGCAATCACCGTACACATCTGTTGTACTGGGCTGTAATGTATCACACATACACACAGCAATGTGTTGGGGCTCCCAAGTCTAAGGCACTGCATCTCAGTGCTAGATGCGTCACTACAGACCCTGGTTCGATTCCAGGCTATATCACAACCGGCCGTAAATGGGCGGCGCACAATTGGCCCTGAGTCGTCCGGGTTTGGCCAGGGTAGGTCGTCATTGTAAATAAGAATTTGTTCTTAACTCACTTGCCTAGTTAAATAAAGGTTAAATATAAAACAAAACACCAATGTTTTGGATGCAAATAAGAATCCAAGCTACACACATAATATATTTGGTTGCTGTCATTTCTATAGAATACAGTAACCAAATGACAGATTCATTACGAGAGAAGTCAGGATAGGACTAAGCCCAGACTGTTGTGGGTAACATACATAGGTCTAAAGCAGAGGACTGGTGCTGCAAGACTTTAGTAGTAACTTTAAATGACCTCTCAACGTGGCCATGTTGTGCCCTTAGGACCTGCACTGCCTTAGTCCGCTCCGTTGTGAGATCCAGTGATGCCCCGTCAGACCGAGGACCTTCCCCACAGTCCTGCCTCCTCAACTGGACACCGCTTTGCTGCCAGCCCCTAATCTCCTGGAGCCTCTGGAGCTTCTGAATCCTCAAACCCAAGGCAGAGGTTCCCATGAGGCCCCCCAGGAGAACTCAGCGTGACACCTCTGTATGGGGCCTCCAGCATATAAAGTAGGTCTGAATCCATCCGTGCCCTTCACACCATAAATATAGTCTCACACTGTCACGGTTGTCGTAGGATGAAGCGGACCAAAGTGCAGCGTGATTATCGTTCCACATATTTTATTATTAAACTGTGAAACTATGCAATACATACAAAATAACTAAAGAACAAAAACAACAAACCGTGACGCAGAGGTGAAACATACACTAACTCAAGAACAATCTCCCACAAACCCAGGTGGGAAAAACACCTACTTAAGTATGATCTCCAATTAGAGACAACGATGACCAGCTGCCTCTAATTGGAGATCATCCCAAACAAAACCCAACATAGAAATACAAAATCTAGAACATAACAACATAGAAAATGTAAACTAGAAGAAAAAAAACTGTCACGCCCTGACCTACTCTACCATAGAAAATAACAGCTTTCTATGGTCAGGACGTGACACACTCTGTTAAACCACTTTTTATAATACAATATGATAAATACTATAGATACAGTACCAGTCAAAGGTTTGGACACACCTACTCATTCCAGGATTTTTCTTTATTTTTTTACTATTTTCTACATTGTAGAATAATACTGAAGACATCAAAACTATGAAATAACACATATGGAATCATGTAGTAACCAAAAAAGGGTTAAACAAATCAAAATATATTTTATATTTGAGATTCTTCAAATAGCCACCCTTTGCCTTGATAACATTTTTGCACACTCTTGGCATTCTCTCAACAAGCTTCAATCCAGGTGCATTAATTGAAATGCACCTGGAATGCATTTCAATTAACCTCTTACATCTAGATGTTCCGCTAGCGGAATACCGCTCCAATATCCAATGATAGGGCGTGGCGCGAATTACAAACAAATTACAAACGTTCACAAAAAACATAACAATTATTTTAAGAATTATAGATACGAAACTCCTTTATGCAATCGCTATGTCAGATTTTAAAATAGCTTTTCGGTGAAAGCACATTTTGCAATATTCTGAGTAGATAGCCCGGCCATCATGGCTAGCTATTTTGACACCCACCAAGTTTGGCACTCACCAAACTCAGATTTACTATAAGAAAAATTGGATTACCTTTGCTGTTCTTCGTCAGAATGCACTCCCAGGACTTGTACTTTACACCCAATGTTGTTTTGGTTCCAAATAATCCATAGTTATATCCAAACAGCGGCGTTTTGTTCTTGCGTTCAAGACACTATCCGAAGGGTGACGCGCCGGCGCATATCGTGACAAAAAATTTCAAAATATTCCATTACCGTACTTCGAAGCATGTCAAACACTGTTTAAAATCAATTTTTATGCGATTTGTCTCGTAAAATAGCGATAATATTCCGACCAGGAGACGTTGTTTTCGTTCAAAGACTGAAAATGTAAAATGGACTCTTCAAGTGCACGCGTGCCCCCGTTTCATTGTTCTCAGATCGACCACTATCCAAATGCGCTACTGTTTTTCAGCCAGGGACTGCAGAGTCATCATTTCCCGTTCTGGCGCCTTCTGAGAGCCTATGGGAGCCTTAGAAAATGTCACGTTACAGCAGAGATCCTCTGTTTTCGATAAAGAGGCTATAGAAGGCCAAGAAATGGTCAGAGAGGGCACTTCCTGTATGCAATCTTCTCAGGTTTTGGCCTGCCATATGAGTTCTGTTATACTCACAGACACCATTCAAACAGTTTTAGAAACTTTAGGGTGTTTTCTATCCAAATCAAACAATTATATGCATATTCTAGTTTCTGGGCAGGAGTAATAACCAGATTAAATCGGGTACGTTTTTTTATCCGGCTGTGAAAATACTGCCCCCTATCCATAACAAGTTAAGCTACAGTCTCCTCTGAACAGTTGATGTTGAGACGTGTCTGTTACTTGAACTCTGTGAAGCATTTATTTGGGCTGCAATTTCTGAGGCTGGTAAGTCTAATGAACTTATCCTCTGCAGCAGAGGTAACTCTGGGTCTTCCATTCCTGTGGCGGTCCTCATGAGAGACAGTTTCATCATAGCGCTTGATGGTTTTGGCGACTGCACTTGAAGGATCTTTCAAAGTTCTTGAAATGTTCCGTATTGACTGACCTTCATGTCTTAAAGTAATGATGGACTGGCATTTCTCTTTGCTTATTTGCATTGTTCTAACCATAATATGGACTTGGTCTTTTACCAAATAGGGCTGTCTTCTGTATACCACCCCTACCTTGTCATAACACAACTGATTGGCTCAAATACATGAACCTCTTACATCTAGACGTTCCGCTAGCGGAACACCTGCTCCAATATCCAATGATGGGCGTGGCGCGAAATACAAACTCCTTTAAAATCCGAAAACTTCCATTTTTCAACAATATGACTATTTTACAGCATTTTAAAGACAAGACTCTCCTTTATCTAACCACACTGTCCGATTTCAAAAAGGCTTTACAGCGAAAGCAAAACATTAGATTATGTTAGGAGAGTACCCAGCCAGAAATAATCACACAGCCATTTTTCAAGCTAAAATATATGTCACAAAAACCAAAACCACAGCTAAATGCAGCACTAACCTTTGATGATCTTCATCAGATGACACTCCTAGGACATTATGTTATACAATACATGCATGTTTTGTTCAATCAAGTTCATATTTATATCAAAAAGCAGCTTTTTTACATTAGCATGTGACGTTCAGAACTAGCATACCCCCCGCTAACTTCCGGTGAATTTACTAAATTACTCTTGATAATCGTTTACAAAATACATAACAATTATTTAAAGAATTATAGATACAGAACTCCTTTATGCAATCGCGGTGTCAGATTTTAAAAAAGCTTTTCGGCAAAAGCACATTTTGCAATATTCTGAGTAGATAGCTCGCCATCACGGGCTAGCTAATTTGACACCCACCAAGTTTGGCGTTCACTAAACTCAGAATTACTATAAGAAAAATTGGATTACCTTTGCTGTTCTTCGTCAGAATGCACTCCCAGGACTTCTATTTCAACCACAAATGTTGTTTTGGTTCAAAATAATCCATAGTTATGTTCAAATATCCTCCGTTTTGTTCGTGCGTTCAGGTCCCTATCCGAACGGTGACGCGCAGACGCATGTCGTGACAAACAATGTCAAAATATTCCATTACTGTACTTAGAAGCATGTCAAACGCTGTTTAAAATAAATGTTTATGCTATTTTTCTCGTAAAATAGCGATAATATTCCAACCGGGCGACGTTGTTTTCGTTCAAAGGCTGAAAGAAAAACATGGCCACTTCTCGGGGCCACGTATCTCCTGTCTCTGAGCCACCAGCCTGACCACTCACAAACAGCGCTCCTGTACCTAGCCCAGAGACAGCAGAGATCTCATTCCACTTTCTGGCGCCTTCAGAGAGCCTATGGGAGCCTTAGAAATTGTCACGTTACAGCAGAGATCCTGTATTTTCGACAGAGATGCCACATAAGCACAAGAAATGGTCAGAGAGGGCACTTCCTGTATGGAATCTTCTCAGGTTTTGGCCTGCCATATGAGTTCTGTTCTACTCACAAACACCATTCAAACAGTTTTATAAACTTTAGAGTGTTTTCTATCCAAATCTACCAATTATATGCATATTCTCATTTCTGGAAAAGAGTAGTAACCAGTTTAAATCGGGTACGTTTTTTATCCGGACGTGAAAATACTGCCCCCTACCCTAGAGAGATTAACCAGCATGGCTACCACAGCATTCTGGAGCATTACGCCATCCCATCTGGTTTGGGCTTAGTGGGACTATCATTTGTTTTTCAACATGACAATGACCCAACACACCTCCAGGCTGTGTAAGGGCTATTTGACCAAGAAGGAGAGCGATGGAGTGCTGCATCAGATGACCTGGCCTCCACATTCCCCCGACCTCAACCAAATTGAGATGTTTTGGGATGAGTCGGACAGCAGAGTGAAGGAAAAGCAGCCAACAAGTGCTCAGCATATGTGGGAACTCCTTCAAGACTGTTGGAAAAGCATTCCAGGTGAAGCTAGTTGAGAGAATGCCAAGAGCGTGCAAAGCTGTCATCAAGGCAAAGGGTGGCTATTTGAAGGATCTCAAATATAAAATATATTTTGATTTGTTTAACCTGTTAGGGTATAGGGGGCAGTATTGAGAATTTTTTGAAAAAATATGTGCCCATTTTTAACTGCCTCCTACACCTACCCAGTAACTACAATATGCATATACTTATTATATATGGATAGAAAACACCCTAAAGTTTCAAAAACTGTTTGAATGGTGTCTGTGAGTATAACAGAACTCATTTGGCAGGCAAAACCCTGAGACAGATTCTGACAGGAAGTGGATACCTGATGTGTTGAATTGACTTTGAGCCTATGCCATTGAAAAAAAAGGGAAGGAGGAATATTCTGGCACTTCCTATTGCTTCCACAAGATGTCCCCAGCCTTTACAAAGTGTTTTGAGTGTTCTACAGTGAGATCTGACCGAATAAGAGCCATGGAACGTGATGGTCCATTAGACTCCTGGCGCGCGATTTGATGGTGGGTACTCTCATTCCGAAACGTTTTAAAAGAAAACCCAATGGTCCGCCTTGAATTTTATTCATGTTCTGGTTAAAAAAGGCCCTAATGATTTATGCGATACAACGTTTGACATGTTTGAACGAACGGAAATATATTTTTTCCGTTCTTGAAGTGAAGTGAAGTCCGGCTGGCTTAGATCATTAGTTTTTCGACATAAATGATGAGCTTTTTTGAACAAAACTACATTCGTTATGGACCTGGGACTCTTTGGAAGTGACATCTGATGAAGAGAATCAAAGGTAATGGATTATTTATATAGTATTTTCGATTTTAGATTCCTCCAACATGGCGGTTAGTCTGTATCGCGATGCGTATTTTTCTGGCGCAGTGCTCAGATTATTGCAAAGTGTGATTTCCCAGTAATGTTAATTTTAAATCTGACAAGTCCATTGCGTTCAAGAGATGTAAATCTATAATTCTTTGAATGACAATATAATATTTTAGCAATGTTTTCTAATATTAATTAATTATTTTGTTGTCATGACTTGACTGCCGGTATTGGAGGGAAACGATTTCCTGAACATCAACGCCATAGTAAAACACTGTTTTTAGATATAAATATGAACTTGATAGAACTAAAAATGCATGCATTGTCTAACATAATGTCCTAGGAGTGTCATCTGATGGAGATTGTAAAAGGTTAGTGCATAATTTTAGCTGATTGTATGGTTTTGGTGACGCATGTCTTTGAATCGACAATGCATTGCACACAGCTATTGTCAATGTACTCTCCTAACATAACCTAACTTTATGCTTTCCCCGTAAAACCTTTTTGAAATCGGTAAACGTGGTTAGATTAAGAAGATGTTTATCTTTCAAAGGCTGTAAGTTAGTTGTATGTTTGAGAAATTTGAATTTGTACATTTATTTGGTTTCAAATTTGCCGCTCTTGAAATGCACCTGCTGTTGATAGGGTGCGCCACGGGGGGCACGCTAACGTCCCAGGTAGCCTCAAGAAGTTAACACTCTTTTGGTTGCTACATGATTCCATATGTGTTATTTCATAGTGGTGATGCCTTAACTATTATTCTACAACGTAGAAAATAGTACAAATAAAGAAAAACCCTTGAATGAGTAGGTGTTCTAAAACTTTTGACTGGGAGTATAGATATCCCTAATATGACGACTGCTGCAAAAACAACATAGAAGCTTATCAGGTCCTGATCATCTTACTATGCTTCTTCACCCGAGGTTGACCCCCAATTGCTGATCAATCAGTTCTTTTTTCTCCAGGCTCCGCTTTGTGGACAACCTTGCTATGAATGACATGTATCCATCGTGATTTTCCCTGGACTTTTATTGCTGACCTCGTTATGAGCAAAACTTGATAAGGACTTTCCCATTTTGGCCCTAATGTCTCTGTTACATATTTTTGTTATCACCCACTGTCCTGGTACTACGTCATGCCCCCCCCCCCCCCCCCCCCTCGGGAGTTATTCCCCACGGCCTCTTTTACTTGTCTGTCTATGATTTCTCCTACTGCATTCGAAAATTATATTCAATAGTTAAGTATTGTGTCACTCATAAAATGTATGTCTGCTTTTCTCAAATCTAACGTGCCTGGTAGTGACATGGGTCGACCAGTGACGACCTCAAACAGACTCAACCCTGTGGTTTTGTTATGTGTTGCCCGTATACTACATAATACTGTAGGCAATGCATCCGGCCATGCTATCCCTTCTTGATGCATCTTTGAATGTTTCTCTTTCAAAACTCTATTTGTGCGTTCTACCTGTCCACTCAATTGAGGATGGTAAAGGGCAGTGTATGTTCAGAAGACGAACTACCTCCTGACACACTTTTCCTGTGTAATGCGTGCCTTGTTCGGGAATCTAATTGTTCCGGAAATACCTGGGAATGATTTCTGGAATCAGAATTTTAGCTGTGTGTTGTGCAGTTCCTTTCTTTAGTAGTGTAGGCTTCAACCCATTGTGAGAAACGATCAACAAACGACCAGCACATCTTCATGTCTTTTACATTTGGGCAGCGTGATGTAATCAAGCTGTAAATGTCTGATGGGTCCTGGTGGGGCAGGCGGTACGTCATGTCTGTATTTTCACTCGTCCCTTGGTGTTGTTTTCTATACAAATGTTGCAATTCGCCACGACAGCCTCAGCCTCTTTCCGCACACCAGGATTCCACCATTTGCCCATAAAATGATAAACTATCTTGTCCAAACCAATGTGTCTCAAATAGGGGATCTGTTTCACCAAGTAGGGAAGGAGTGCATTTGGCGCTACACATCTCTGGTTGTATTTTCACACACCTTCTTGATGGAGTTTGCACCCTGCAGTCATCCATTCCGAACACTTCATCTTTTGGTCCACTGTTTTTGTCATGCCCTGATCTGTTTCACCTGTCCTTGTGATTGTCTCCACCCCCTCCAGGTGTCGCTTATTTTCCCCAGTGTATTTATCCCTGTGTTTCCTGTTTCTCTGTGCTAGTTCGTCTTGTCTGTTTCCAATTCAACCAGCATTTTTCCCTTTCTCCTGCTTTTTTGCATTCTCCTTTTTCTAATCCTCCCGGTTTTGACCCTTGCCTGTTTCTGGACTTTGTACCCGCCTGCCTGACCATTCTGTCTGCCTTGACCACGAGCCTGTCTGCCACTCTGTACCTCCTGGACTCTGATCTGGTTTTAACCTTTTTGCTTGTCCACGATCATTCTCTTGCCTACTCCTTTTGGACTAGTAAACATTGTAAGACTCCAACCATCTGCCTCCTGTGTCTGCATTTGGGTCTCGCCTTGTGCCTTGATAGCTTTACATGTCTATAATGTGTTGTAAGGTATCCAAGGTGTATCTCCTAACCAGTTTAGGTGACAAAGGTGTTCTCTTGGCAGCCTCCTTGGCAGCTCTGTCAGCCAGGTCATTACCTTTACTCTCATCTGTAAAGATTTTCCCATGTGCTTTCACTTTCAAAATCGCAACTTGTCCAGGTAACTGGAGAGCATTCAGTAGAGCTCTCACCTCTGGTCCATTCTTCACAGAAGCTCCCAGTGATGTCATGAATCCTCTGTTTTTCCATATTTATTCAAAATCATGGGTAACGCCGAAAGCATACATCGAGTCTGTGTAGATTTGAGCTATTTTTCCTTCAGCCTGTTTACGTGCTTCTGTCAAAGGCACCAGGTCCGCCACCTGTGCGGATGTTCCTGCAGGTAACGTGCCTGTCACTATCACATTGTCCATTGTAGTAACTACCCAGCCTGCCCCCCCACCTCCATAATGTACAATGAAATCTATCTTTTGATATTGAATAATGTTTTCTCAGCAACCAATTTCTAAGTATGATTTTCCTACCGAATAATGAGGTGTGCTGCGATGCTGTAGCTACTTCAAAACATCTCAATGTCACCAGGTGCTGAAGATGCATCTAGAACGAGAGAGAGAACTATGTGATGTGACCTTCTCATCCTCCTCCTCCTCCTCCTCTCCTTCAGTTGACATGGAGAATGAAGACGGGACGTGTCTACTTGATGTTTTGTGGTGAGTGCTGCTGACAAGATCTTTCTGCAAAAAAAAAAAGGTTGCTGATAGAAATGAAATATGATATTAGTTTGATACTCAGAGATAATATGTTTAATCAGCCAGTCCTCTTCGAAGAGCTATATTTAACCCTGTTCTATTTTCCATTCAGTGATCCCCAAGCCTTAAATAACTTCCTTCATGGAACCAATGAGGTAATAATTTATCTTATTATCCAGGGTTAATTAGAACTGTATCTCAGAGAGACAATGCCAAATGTATTATTGATTTTATAAATAGCTGTAGGTGTTGTTCATGGTACAAGAACGTTGAAAATACAACTATTGTTGTCACAGAGAACCAGAGAAAATAGCAATCAGAATACTAGTTTAGTAGGATCTCTATGGTCATACCTGTCTGTCATCTCACATTTACATTTACATTTTAGTCATTTAGCAGACGCTCTTATCCAGAGCGACTTACAGTAGTGAAAGCATACATTTCAATTCAATTCATTATTTTTTTTTTTTTTAATTTCCCCATACTGGCCCCCATCTCTATGGTCATAACTGTCTGTCTGTCATCTCTACGGTCATAACTGTCTGTCATCTCTATGGTCATAACTGTCTGTCTGTCATCTCTACTGTCTAACAGTCTGTCATCTCAATGGTCATAACTGTCTGTCATCTCTATGGTCATAACTGTCTAACTGTCTGTCATCTCTATGGTCATAACTGTCTAACTGTCTGTCATCTCTATGGTCAGAACAGTCTGTCATCTCTATGGTCATAACTGTCTGTCTGTCATCTCTACAGTCATAACTGTCTGTCATCTCAATGGTCATAACTGTCTGTCTGTCATCTCTACAGTCATAACTGTCTGTCATCTCTATGGTCATAACTGTCTAACTGTCTGTCATCTCTACGGTCATAACTGTCTGTCATCTCTATGGTCATAACTGTCTGTCTGTCATCTCTATGGTCATAACTGTCTAACTGTCTGTCATCAATATAATAGTATTGTAAACCTTGTGAATATTATATTGATATTATATATCATATTGTGAACTTCTCTCTGTTTCACCAGTATGATCATGGAATTGTCTCTCTGTTTCACCAGTATGATCATGGTATTGTCTCTCTGTTTCACCAGTATGATCATGGAATTGTCTCTCTGTTTCACCAGTATGATCATGGTATTGTCTCTCTGTTTCACCAGTATGATCATGGTATTGCCTCTCTGGTATGATCATGGTATTGCCTCTCTGTTTCACCAGTATGATCATGGTATTGTCTCTCTGTTTCACCAGTATGATCATGTCTCTCTGTTTCACCGGTATGATCATGGTATTGTCTCTCTGTTTCACCAGTATGATCATGGTATTGTCTCTCTGTTTCACCAGTATGATCATGGTATTGTCTCTCTGTTTCACCAGTATGATCATGGTATTGTCTCTCTGTTTCACCAGTATGATCATGGTATTGTCTCTGTTTCACCAGTATGATCATGTCTCTCTGTTTCACCAGTATGATCATGGTATTGTCTCTCTGTTTTACCAGTATGATCATGTCTCTCTGTTTCACCAGTATGATCATGGTATTGTGTCTCTGTTTCACCAGTATGATCATGTCTCTCTGTTTCACCGGTATGATCATGGTATTTTCTCTCTGTTTCACCAGTATGATCATGGTATTGTCTCTCTGTTTCACCGGTATGATCATGGTATTGTGTCTCTGTTTCACCAGTATGATCATGTCTCTCTGTTTCACCAGTATGATCATGGTTTTGTCTCTCTCTTTCACCAGCTGCAGAATGATGACCTGCTCATTACCTGTTCCTCTGGAGAGCCCTCCTCCCTCTTCACTGACACCCCGGTGAGTCTCCTTCCCTCTCTCTCCATCTCTCTCTCTCTCTCTCTCTCTCTCTCCCCATCTCTCTCTCTCTCTCTCTCTCTCTTTCTCTCTCTCCATCTCTCTCTCTCCCTCCATCTCTCTCTCTCTCCCTCATCTCTCTCTCTCTCTCTCTCCATCCCTCTCTCCCTCCCTTTCTCCATCGCTCTCTCCCTCCCCTTTTCCATCCCTCTCCCCCATCCCTCCCTCCTTCCTCACTGACCCCCTGGTGAGTCTCCCTCCCTCCCTCTTCACTGAACCCCTGGTGAGTCTGCCTCCCTCTCTCCCCCCATCCCTTCCTCTCTCCCTCGCGCTTCACTGACATCCTGCTGAGTCAGCCTCTGTATGCACAGACAAACCCACACCTACAAAAAAATATGCTATCTAGAACATAAAAGGGTCCTTTGGCTGTCCCCATAGGAGAACCCTTTGAAGAAACCTTTTTTGTTCCAGCAAGAACCCTTTCGGGCGGAAAGTTGCCTAGTGTTTACATTTACATTTACGTCATTTAGCAGACGCTCTTATCCAGAGCGACTTACAAATTGGTGCATTCACCTTATGATATCCGTTTAAGAGCATTGGCCATTAAACGAAAGGTAGCGGGTTCGAATCCTCAAGCCGTTGTTGAAAAATCTGTCTGCTAAATTAAATAAATTACAAAAATGTTAACTGTAAATGTTCTAGGTAGAACCCTTTGCACAGAGGCTTCTACATGGAGCCCAAAAGGGTTCTACCTGGAACCCTTTTTTTCAAATCCCATTATTTATCCCTCACACTGTAACTCTAGGATCGTTCTGATGTTCTCCTACTCTAGGATCATTCTGATGTTCTCCTACTCTAGGATCGTTCTGATGTTCTCCTACTCTAGGATCATTCTGATGTTCTCCTACTCTAGGATCGTTCTGATGTTCTCCTACTCTAGGAACATTCTGATGTTCTCCTACTCTAGGAACATTCTGTTCTCCTACTCTAGGATCATTCTGATGTTCTCCTACTCTAGGAACATTCTGATGTTCTCCTACTCTAGGATCGTTCTGATGTTCTCCTACTCTAGGATCATTCTGTTCTCCTACTCTAGGATCATTCTGATGTTCTCCTACTCTAGGATCGTTCTGATGTTCTCCTACTCTAGGAACATTCTGATGTTCTCCTACTCTAGGATCATTCTGATGTTCTCCTACTCTAGGATCATTCTGATGTTCTCCTACTCTAGGAACATTCTGATGTCCTCCTACTCTAGGATCATTCTGATGTTCTCCTACTCTAGGATCATTCTGATATTCTCCTACTCTAGGATCATTCTGATGTTCTCCTACTCTAGGATCATTCTGATGTTCTCCTAAACTAGGATCATTTGGATGTTCTCCTACTCTAGGAACATTCTGTTCTCCTACTCTAGGATCATTCTGATGTTCTCCTACTCTAGGATCATTCTGATGTTCTTCTACTCTAGGATCATTCTGATGTTCTCCTAGTCTAGGATCATTCTGATTGACTCCTACTCTTTTATCTCCATCCCTTAGAGCCCAATGTCTCTGTTGGCAGATGACATTACCACCTCGCAGGACACACCCCCTGCAGAATGCGTTGACCTGTCCTTCCTGGAAGAGGCTCTACTGGGGGGGTCCCCCGAGGAAGAGAGGGAGAGAAGAGGGGAGGGAGAGGAAGAGCAGGAGGAAGAGGAAGTACCACCCTGTGACATTCTGCAGCAGAGTCTTCAGGAGGCTGACATCACAGAGCACACTATGGCTCAGGAGGCAGGGCTCGTCCAACCAGGGCCTGGGGATGGCCACACCCTGTCTCTCTACACACCTGGCCCCCCACTCCTCCTCCCTCCTGCTGCCGTGCCGTTCCTCTCCAAAACCCTAGCCTTCCCTCACCCCCACCCTGGCCCCCCCAACCTGCAACACAGGGACACCCAGGCTGCGGTGGAGCCTCCCCAACCATCCCTGCTGGCCGTGGGACCAGGCTGCCCCTCCCTGAAGCCTGCTGCTCCCCAGCTCATGGGCCTCCTCCCTGGAAATATCTTCCCCGCACCCCCTCCAGAGACTTCCTTCTCCCTGACCCCTGCACAGGCCTCCAACACCTCATTTTCCCTCACCCAGAAGGCAGTTCCTAGCCTGACAGGGCGCCCCCTACTGGCCCCAACCCTCAGAGCGGCTGCAGCTCCCGGGATCTTTCTCCAGAGAGGGCCCCTGCCCATCCAGCCCAAGCTGCCTATCAATATCCAACCCCGACTTGTTCAGATCAGCCCTAAGCCTCCTGGCCCTGGTTGTCCTGGTCAGAAACCCTCCCCAGGTCTCGCCTTCGTCCCTGGGACGCCCTCGTCAAACATCCTCCTGTCCCCCCCTCCTCCCCAGCCCAAGCCTGCCCAACACCTCACCAAGCCACATCCCCAGCCTGCCCAACACCTCACCAAGCCCCACCTCACCAAGCCCCAGCCTGTCAGCCTGCAGCTGGTCAACCAGGGAGGAGGCTCCTTCCTGATCCAGCCTCAAGGTCTCTTCCATGGCCAGAATCAGTTCCTCCTGCCCGCCCAATCCCCTGTCACCCTGTCCCAGCTCCCTGGCCAATCCCCTGTCACCCTGTCCCAGCTCCCTGGCCAATCCCCTGTCAACCTGTCCCAGCTTCCTGGCCAATCCCCTGTCACCCTGTCCCAGCTCCCTGGCCAATCCCCTGTCAACCTGTCCCAGCTCCCTGGCCAATCCCCTGTCAACCTGTCCCAGCCTGGCGGTTCTACGCGGCCCCTGTTCACCTCTGGCCACCAGGGAGCAACAGTCCAGTCTGTCCAGGGTATGACACCCTCCATGGGCCACCACCTGGTAGATGGGTCCCAGATCCTAACGGCCGTGCCCCACCACAGACAGCTCAACTTCAGCCCCCACACAGTCTTCAGCACCACCTCAACAGGCCAGCTCTCCCTCCGCCAGGGAACCCTGCTCTCCGGCCCCCTGCAGCTGCAGTCAGGGTCCCCTACTGTCTTCCAGATGCCAGCCCAGTTGACGGGTGCCTACAATCCCCAGGGGCAAGGGGGTCCAGGCCAGCATGCCACCCTGCTCCACAGCCCTGCTCTAGGGAGCCACATCACCCTGATGCAGTGAGTGTGATATAGAGACTATATGAGAATATGACTGTGATATAGAGAGTCCCAATTGGCTCCCTATTCCATACAGGGCCTAGTGAATGTTTTCACACCCCTTGCACAGTTGTCACATTTTGCTGCCTTAAAATATAATCTAAAAAGGGATTTTTTTTTTTTTTAATCCTACTGATCTACACAACTGGTTCCACATTTTTCAAAGTAAAAGAAAAAGTATAGAAATAAATGAATAGAAAATAAAAGATTAAGATATCTTGATTGCGTATGTCTTCACCCCCCCACCCCTCTCTATGGCCAGGGCGTTACAGTACCCCCCCCCCCCCCAAGGTGCGGACTCCAGCCGCAAAACCTGACACTGAAGGGGAGGGTCCGGGTGGGCCTTCTTACGGCGGCGGCTCAGGTGCGGGACGTGGCCTCTGCTCCACCCTGACTGCGCCCGGCTGGCGGGCGGTGATAGCTGCGCCCGGCGGCGATGGCTGCGCTCAGCTGGCGGGCGACCCTGGTTGCGCCCGGCTGGCGGGCGGTGATGGTTGCGCCCGGCTGCCGGGCGACCCTGGTTGCGCCCGGACAGGCGGGCGGCTCTGGCGGCTCCGGACAGGTGGGCGGCTCTGGCGGCTCCGGACAGGCGGGCGGCTCTGGCGGCTCCGGACAGGCGGGCGGCTCTGGCGGCTCCGGACTGGCAGGCGGCTCTGGCGGCTCCTGACTGGCGGGCGGCTCCGACGGCTCCTGACTGGCGGGCGGCTCCGGCGGCTCCTGACTGGCGGGCGGCGCCGGCGGCTCCGGACTGGCGGGCTGCTCTGGCGGCTCCGGACTGGCGGGCAGCTCTGGCGGCTCTGGACTGGCGAGACCCACTGGAGGCCTAGTCCTAGGAGGCGGCACAGGACGGACTAGGATGGGGAGACCCACTGGAGGCCTGGTCCGAGGAGGAGGCACAGGCTTAACCAGGATGGGGAGACCCACTGGAGGCCTAGTCCTGGGAGGTGGCACAGGACGGACCAGGCTGGAGAGATCCACTGGAGGCCTGGTCCGAGGAGGAGGCAGAGGATAAACTGGGCTGAGGGGGAGCACTGGAGTTCTAGACTTTACGCTCTTTACTCATACTCCAGGCTGAATGCCCACTTTGGCCCGGCACGGGCGGAGAGCAGGCATTGGGCGAACTGGACCCTCCCAGCTCCCTGGAGACACAGTGCGCAGAGCCGGTGCAGGATACCCTGGCCCGAAAAGGCGCACTGGAGACCAGACGCGCTGAGCTGTCACAACCCGTCCTGGCTCGATGCCTGCCCTCGCATGGCACTTGCGGGGGGCTGGTAGGTAGCGCACCGGGCTTTGAACGCGTACTGGGGACACCGTGCGCTCCACAGCATAACACGGTGCCTTACCAGTACCACGCTGCTTCCGGTAAGCACGGGGAGTTGGCTCAGGTCTACCGCCTGACTCCGCCAATCTCCCCGTGTGCCCCCCCCAAAAAAATTATTGGGGCTGCCTCCCGTGTCCGTCGCTCTCCCTCGGCAGGTTGTTGCAGTGGTCAAATAATTGATCCCATGTCCAGTCAATCCTGGACTCCAACACCTCCAGCAACCAGGATGCCATAACTTCCCGAGCGCGCTGTTTCCTATAGTCCTCCTTGTGCTGCTCCTTCCTCCGCTGCTTGGTCCGTTTCTGGTGGGGGATTCTGTAACGACCGTCGTTGGTGGAAAGAGGAGACCAAGGTGCAGCGGAGGATGTGTTCATCATTAGAATTTTAATTCAAAAAGAGAACACTTTACAAAAACGAAACAAAAACGACCAGAAACAGTCCTGTCAGGAAAACACACTAACAGAATACAATCCCCCACAAAACCCAAAGGAAAAACAGGCTCCTTATGTGTGACTCCCAATCAGCAACAATGAACTTCAGCTGTGCCTGATTGGGAGCCACACATGGCCCAAAACAAAGAAATACAAAAACATAGAAAAATGAACATAGAACGCCCACTCAATGTAACACCCTGGCCTAACCAAAATAAAGAACAAAAAACCCCTCTCTATGGCCAGGGCGTTACAGGGTCAAACATTTCAGGTAGCCTTCCACAAGCTTCCCACAACAAGTTGGGTTCATTTTGACCCATTCCTCCTGGCAGAGCTGGTGTAACTGAGTCAGGTTTGTAGGCCTCCTTGCTTGCACAAGTTTTTTCAGTTCTGCCCACAAATTTTCTATAGGATTGAGGTCAGGGTTTTGTGATGGCCACTCCAATACCTTGACTTTGTTGTCCTTAAGCCATTTTGCCACAACTTTGGAAGTATGCTTGTGGTCATTGTCCATTTGGAAGACCCATTTGTGACCAAGCTTTCACTTCCTGACTGATGTCTTGTGATGTTGCTTCAATATATCCACATAATTTTCCATCCACATAATTTTCCATCCTCATGATGCCATCTATTTTGTGAGGTGCACCAGTCCCTCCTGCAGCAAAGCACCACCACAACATGATGCTGAAACCCCCATGCTTCACTGTTGGGATGGTGTTCTTCGGTTTGCAAGCCTCCCCCTTTTTCCTCTAAACATAACGATGGTCATAATGGTCAAACAGTTCTATTTTTGTTTCATCAGACCTGAGGACATTTCTCCAAAAAGTATGATCTTCGTCCCCATGTGCAGTTGCAAACCGTAGTCTGGCTTTTTTATGGCGGTTTTGGAGCAGTGGCTTCTTCCTTGCTGAGCAGCCTTTCAGCTTATGTCGATATAGGACTCGTTTTACTATGGATATAGATACTTTTGTACCTGTTTCCTCCAGCATCTTTTGCTGTTGTTCTGGGATTGATTTGCACTTTTCGCACCAAAGTACATTCATCTCTAGGAGACAGAACACATCTCCTTCCTGAGAGGTATGATGGCTGCGTGGTCCAATGGTGTTTATACTTGCGTACTATTGTTTGCACAGATGAACGTGGTACGTTTAGGCATTTGGAAATTGCTCCCAAGGATGAACCAGACTTGTGGAAGTCTACAAATGTTTTTCTGAGGTCTTGGCTGATTTCTTTTGATTTTCCCATGATGTCAAGCAAAGAGGCACTGAGTTTGAAGGTAGACCTTGAAATACATCCACAGGTACACCTCCAATTGACTCAAATTATGTCAATTAGCCTATCAGAAGCTTACATTTACATTTTTGTCATTTAGCAGACACTCTTATCCAGAGCGACTTACAGTAGTGAATGCATGCATTTCATTAAAAAAAATTCCGTACTGGTCCCCCGTGGGATTCAAACCCACAACCCTGGCATTGCAAACACCATGCTCTACCAACTGAGCCACACGGGACCTTTAAACAGCTGGAATTTTCCAAGCTGTTTAAAGGCACAGTCAACTTTGTGTATGTAAACTTCTGACCCACTGGGATTGTGATACAGTGAATTATAAGTGAAATAATCTGTCTGTAAATAATTGTTGGAAAAATTACTTGTGTCATGCACAAAGTAGATGTCCTAACCGACTTGCCAAAACTATAGTTTGTTAACAATACATTTGTAGAGTGGTTGAAAAACAAGTTTTAATGACGCCAACCTAAGTGTAAGTAAACTTCAGACTTCAACTGTATGTGACAATTGATACCATGAAAAAGGGAGGGAAAAAAAAGAACCAAGACAAGTCAGTTAAGAACAAATTCTTACTTACAATGGCGGCCTACTCCAGCCAAACCCTAACCCGAACGACGCTGGGTCAATTGTGCGCCGCCCTATGGGACTCCCAATCACGGCCGGTTGTGATACAGCCTTGAATCGAACTGTGGGTCTGTAGTGATGCCTCTAGCACTGAGACGCAGTGCCTTAGACCGCTGCGCCACTCTGGAGCCCAAACCCAAACTCCTAACCTTTAGCTCGCTCCCTTATGCTGGGGAGCGATGTGTTAATGCTCTCTCTTTGGGGCGACGCATGTCCCCGGTTGTCTGAACTTGAATGCAGATCTTTTATCCAGTTGGGACCCTCTCTCTCAGGAGAGTTGAGACCCTCTCTCTCAGGAGAGTTGAGACCCTCTCTGTCAGGAGAGTTGAGACCCTCTCTCTCAGGAGTGGAGGTGGTCTCCCAGGTATTGGCCATTTTTGGCCAACGTAGATCATTACGCGTCGCAAGAAAATGCAAAAACAAATTCTCGATGAGGGACCCGAGTGACCTGTTGGGTAACGGACACTCTGGCGCAACAGTGGCCTTGGACCGTCTTTTACGCATTTCTGTCAGTGGTTCAGATTCAGCCCCCATTGGAGAGGGTCCGCCGGGAGGGCTTACCATTGATTCTTGTGGCTTCCCGTTGGCCCAGGCAGCCTTGATTCTTGTGGCTCCCCGTTGGCCCAGGCAGCCTTGATTCTTGTGGCTCCCCGTTGGCCCAGACAGCCTTGGTTCGCAGAGATCACTCGCCTTCTAGGTGGGGACCCATGGAAACTCCTGTTTGCGAAGGGACCTGTTTGTCTGAGGCGCACGAGCAGGCTTGGCAAGCGAGGCGTAGTAGTAGTTGCTTCATATGGGCCTGGCCCCTGAGAGGGCCAATTTGATGCCTAGAGGTTTATCTTCCGAAATGTTATTGCTACCGTTCAGTCTGCAAGGGTGGCCTCCACGAGAGGGTTGTATGCGTATGTGGCATGTGTTTTAAGTTCTGGTGCCAAGATAAAGGACATCCTTATATTCCTACAGGAGTTTTTGGAGCCTGGGGTGGGCATTCTCTACGATAAAAGTGTACATGGCTGCCATCAGTTTGTCATGTGGGAATTGATGGATCCTCACCGGGGACCTAACCCCTGGTTGTGCAGTTCCTGAAAGGTCTCGGACAGGTCTCTAAACTAAGGTTTAGATGGGACTTGGCGCTGGTTTTGGAGGCACTGTGGGAGGCTCCCTTTGAGCCTCTAAAGAGCTAAACTTCCTCATCTTCATTTTATATTCAATGACAAAATGTTCTATACTTTTTCTTTGACTTTGAAAATCTGGAGCCGGTTGTGTAGATCAGTGGGGAAAAAAAGTCAATTTAATTCCTTTTTAGATTTAATTCTAAGGTAGCAAAATGTGACAACTGTACAAGCGATGTGTAGACATTGAATAGAAACCGATGGGCCCTGGTCAAAAGCAGTGCACTACTTAACATAATCCTATGGGTTCTGGTCAAAAGTAGTGCACTACTTAACAGAATCCTATGGGTTCTGGTCAAAAGTAGTGCACTTTATTGTTAATATGGCGCCATTTGAGATGCACACAGACAATTTATACAAAATCATCATACAACAAATATAACAACACTACTACTACACCCTTTAACAACACTACTACTACACCCTTTAACAACACTACTACTACTACACCCTTTAACAACACTACTACTACTACACCCTTTAACACTACTACTACTACACCCTTTAACAACACTACTACTACACCCTTTAACAACACTACTACTACTACACCCTTTAACACTACTACTACACCCTTTAACAACACTACTACTACACCCTTTAACACTACTACTACACCCTTTAACAACACTACTACTACACCCTTTAACACTACTACTACACCCTTTAACAACACTACTACTACACCCTTTAACAACACTACTACTACACCCTTTAACAACACTACTACTACTACACCCTTTAACACTACTACTACTACACCCTTTAACTTCTTGGGGCTATGTGGGACGTTAGCGTGCCCCCCGTGGCGCACCCTATCAACAGCAGGTGCATTTCAAGAGCGGCAAATTTGAAACCAAATAAATGTCAAAATTCAAATTTCTCAAACATACAACTAACTTACACCCTTTGAAAGATAAACATCTCCTTAATCTAACCACGTTTTCCGATTTCAAAAAGGTTTTACGGGGAAAGCATAAAGTTAGGTTATGTTAGGAGAGTACATTGACAATAGCTGTGTGTAATGCATTGTCGATTCAAAGACAGGCGTCACCAAAACCATAAAATCAGCTAAAATTATGCACTAACCTTTTACAATCTCCATCAGATGACACTCCTAGGACATTATGTTAGACAATGCATGCATTTTTAGTTCTATCAAGTTCATATTTATATCTAAAAACAGCGTTTCACTATGGCGTTGATGTTCAGGAAATCGTTTCCCTCCAATACCGGCAGTCAAGTCATGACAACAAAATAATTAATTAATATTAGAAAACATTGGTAAAATATTATATTGTCATTCAAAGAATTATAGATTTACATCTCTTGAACGCAATGGACTTGCCAGATTTAAAATTAACCTTACTGGGAAATCACACTTTGCAATAATCTGAGCACTGCGCCAGAAAAATACGCATTGCGATACAGACTAACCGCCATGTTGGAGAGATCTAAAATCGAAAATACTATGTAAATAATCCATTACCTTTGATTCTCTTCATCAGATGTCACTTCCAAAGAGTCCCAGGTCCATAACGAATGTAGTTTTGTTCAAAAAAGCTCATAATTTATGTCCGAAAACCTCCGTGTTGTAGCACATGATCTAAGCCAGCCGGACTTCACTTCACTTCACGAACGGAAAAAATATATTTACGTTCGTTCAAACATGTCAAACGTTGTATCGCATAAATCATTAGGGCCTTTTTTAACCAGAACATGAATAAAATTCAAGGCGGACCATTGGGTTCTCTTTTAAAACGTTTCGGAATGAGAGTACCCACCATCAACTCGCACGCCAGGTGAGTAATGGGCCATCACCGTTCCAAGGCTCTTCTTCAGTCAGATCTCAGAGTAGAAGACTCAAAACACTTTGTAAAGGCTGGGGACATCTTGTGGAAGCAATAGGAAGTGCCAAAACATTCCTCAGCCCCTTTGTTTTTCAATGGTATAGGCTTAAAGTCAATTCAACACATCAGGTATCCACTTCCTGTCAGAATCTGTCTCAGGGTTTTGCCTGCCAAATGAGTTCTGTTATACTCACAGACACCATTCAAACAGTTTTAGAAACTTTAGGGTGTTTTCTATCCATATATAATAAGTATATGCATATTCTAGTTACTGGGTAGGATTAGTAACCAGATTAAATTGGGTACATTTTTTTATCCAGCCGTGAAAATACTGCCCCCTATACTCTAACAGGTTAACAACACTACTACTACACCCTTTAACAACACTACTACTACACCGTTTAACAACACTACTACTACACCCTTTAACAACACTACTATTACACCCTTTAACAACACTACTACTACTACACCCTTTAACACTACTACTACTACTACACCCTTTAACAACACTACTACTACTACTAGTACTACACCCTTTCACTCTGTCTTCCTCAACAGCTCTGGGATGCAGCTCACCTCAACCCACCCAGACAGTAACATGACCTCCATTTCCATCCTCAACACCACCCCTCCTGCTGTAGTACAGGGCCTGCCCTTCACCCCCCAGACCTCTAGACCCCTAGGGGGCGTTACAGAGGGTCAGATTAGTGTTCAGCAGGCGTCTGTAGTGTTGCTGCCTGACAGAGCTGGCCATGAGGAGAGGAGGGAGGAAGCAACGTCCCCACACCTGCCTCAGGTGAGAAGTTAACACTTGATTGGTTGATTGATTAATTGGTTGGTTGGCTGGTTGATTACTTGATTTGTTAATTGATTGGTGCTCAGTTAATTGATTGGTTACTTGATATATCCTCCTAAGTCAAATGCTAGGTGAGTCTAGTAAACTAGCAAAACAAATGTACACCAGAACATTCTCTAATCAGTTTGTTGTTCCACTCAGTCGACAAGGCACCTTTTCCAGCAGCATGCCTCTCTCCAACCCTCCACCGCCAGTCTCCAGTCCACTTCTCCTCCTGTAATGGCCCTCCTACAGACCTCGCTGGAGGCCCCACAGGCCCTGGACCTACCTGGTGTGCTACCCAAATACCTGCTAGACCAAGTTGGGACGTTACACAAACACCTGCTGGACCCAGTTGGGACGTTACCCAAACACCTGCTGGACCAAGTTGGGACGTTACACAAACACCTGCTGGACCCAGTTGGGACGTTACCCAAACACCTGCTGGACCAAGTTGGGACGTTACACAAACACCTGCTGGACCCAGTTGGGACGTTACCCAGACACCTGCTGGACCCAGTTGGGACGTTACCCAAACACCTGCTGGACCCAGTTGGGACGTTACACAAACACCTGCTGGACCCAGTTGGGACGTTACCCAAACACCTGCTGGACCCAGTTGGGACGTTACCCAAACACCTGCTGGACCCAGTTGGGTCGTTGCCTAAACACTTGCGGGACCAGACGGAGACAGGGACAAAACCAGGGGTGGAGAAGGTTCACAGCCCCACCCAGGCCTTCATCCATCATCTACAACAGGTCAACCAGCTTTTATGCTCTCTATTGTGGCTATTTATTGACTTAAAGGGGCAATCTGCAGTTGCTGCATCCATTTTTTGATGTATAAATTAATGATACAGTGGCAAGAAAAAGTATGTGAACCTTTTGGAATTACCTGGATTTTTTTGCATAAATTGGTCATCAAAGTTGATCTGATCTTCATCTAAGTCACAACAATAGACAAACATAGTGTGCTTAAACTAATAACACACAAATTATTGTATTTTTCTTGTCTATATTGAATACATCATTTAAACATTCACAGTGTAGGTTGGAAAAAGTATGTGAACCCCTAGGCTAATGACTTCTCCAAATGCTAATTGGAGTCAGGAGTCAGCTAACATGGAGTCCAATCAATGAGACGAGATTGGAGATGTTGGTTAGGGCTGCCTTGCCCTATAAAAACACTCACAAAATTTGAGTTCGTTATTCACCAGAAGCATTGCCTGATGTGAACCATGCTTCGAACAAAAGAGATCTCAGAAGACCTAAGATTAAGAATTGTTGACTTGCATAAAGCTGGAAAGGGTTACAAAAGTATCTCTAAAAGCCTTGATGTTCATCAGTCCACGGTAAGACAAATTGTCTGTAAATGGAGAAAGTTCAGCACTTTTGCTACTCTCCCTAGGAGTGGCCATCCTGCAAAGATGACTGCAAGAGCACAGCGCAGAATGCTCAATGAGGTTAAGAAGAATCCTAGAGTGTCAGCTAAAGACTTACAGAAATCTCTGGAACATGCTAACATCTCTGTTGACGAGTCTACGATACGTAAAACACTAAACAAGAATGGTGTTCATGGGAGGACACGACGGAAGAAGCCACTGCTGTCCAAAAAAAACATTGCTGCACGTCAGAAGTTTGCAAAAGTGCACCTGGATGTTCCACAGCGCTACTGGCAAAATATTCTGTGGACAGGTGAAACTACAGTTGAGTTGTTTTGGAAGGAACACACATTGTGTGGAGAAGAAAAGGCACAACACACCAATATCAAAACCTCATCCCAACTGTAAAGTATGCTGGAGGGAGCATCATGGTTTGGGGCTGCTTTGCTGCCTCAGGGCTTGGACAGCTTGCTATCATCAACAGAAAAATGAATTCCCAAGTTTATCAAAACATTTTGCAGGAGAATGTAAGGCTATATGTCTGCCAATTGAAGCTCAACAGAAGTTGGGTGATGCAACAGGACAACGACCCAAATGGCTTCAACAACAGAATGGCTTCAACAGAAGAAAATACACCTTCTGGAGTGGCTGAGTCCTGACCTCAACCCAATTGAGATGCTGTGGCATGACCTCAAGAGAGCAGTTCACACCAGACATCCCAAGAATATTGCTGAACTGAAACAGTTTTGTAAAGAGGAATGGTCCAAAATTCCTCCTGACCATTGTGCAGGTCTGATCTGTAACTACACAAAATGTTTGGTTGAGTTTATTGCTGCCAAAGGAGGGTAAACCAGTCATTATATCCAAGGGTTCACATACATTTCCCACCCTGCACTGTGAATGTTTACACGGTGTGTTCAATAAAGACATGGACACGTATAATTGTTTGTGTGTTATTAGTTTGAGCAGACTGTGTTTGTCTATTGTTGTGACCTAGATGAAGATCAGATCAAATTTAAAGACCAATTTATGCTGAAATCCAGGTATTTCCAAAGGGTTCACATACTTTTTCTTGCCACTGTATGTACCCATTGATTCTTGAAGAATTTAACGTATAAATGCCTCATGAGCTTAGTTCAACTGTCGTACCCCACGAGAAGCTTAACATATAAGCTTGTTTAACTGTTTGTAAATAATGTACACTACCGTTCAAAAGTTTGGGGTCACTTAGAAATGTCCTTCTTTTTGAAAGATAAGCAAAAAAAAATGTTTGTCTATTAAAATAACAACATCAAATTGATCAGAAATACAGTGTAGACATTGTTAATGTTGTAAATGACTATTGTAGCTGGAAACGGCTGATTTTTTTCAAAATGGAATATCTACATAGACGTACAGAGGCCCATTATCAGCAACCATCACTCCTGTGTTCCAATGGCACATTGTGTTAGCTAATCCAAGTTTAGCATTTTAAAAAGCTAATTGATCATTAGAAAACCCTTTTGAAATGATGTTAGCACAGCTGAAAACTGTTCTGATTAAAGAAGCAATAAAACTGGCCTTCTTTAAGACTAGTTGAGTATCTGGAGCATCAGCATTTGTAGGTTCGATTACAGGCTCAAAATGGCCAGAAACAAAGACCTTTCTTCTGAAACTCGTTTGTCTATTCTTGTTCTGAGAAATGAAGGCTATTCCATGTGAGAAATTGCCAAGAAACTGAAGATCTCGTACAACGCTGTGTACTACTCCCTTCACAGAACAGCGCAAACTGGCTCTAACCAGAAAAGAAAGAGGAGTGTGAGGCCCCGGTGCACAACTGAGGAAGAGGACAAGTACATTAGAGTGTCTAATTTGAAAAACAGACGCCTCACAAGTCCTCAACTGGCAGCTTCATTAAATAGTACCCGCAAAACACCAGTCTCAACGTCAACAGTGAAGAGGCGACTCCGGGATGCTGGCCTTCTAGGCAGAGTTCCTCTGTCCAGTGTCTGTGTTCTTTTGCCCATCTTAATCTTTTCTTTTTATTGGCCAGTCTGAGATATGGCTTTTTCTTTGCAACTCTGCCTAGAAGGCCAGCATCCCGGAGTCGCCTCTTCACTGTCGACATTGAGACTGGTGTATTGTGGGTACTATTTAATGAAGCTGCCAGTAGTTCAAGATCTTCAGTTTCTTGGCAATTTCTCACATGGAATAGCCTTCATTTCTCAGAACAAGAATAGACTGACGAGTTTCAGAAGAAAGTCCTTTGTTTCTGGCCATTTTGAGCCTGTAATCAAACCCACAAATGCTGATGCTCCAGATACTCAACTAGTCTAAAGAAGGCCAGTTTTATTGTTTCTTTAATCAGGACAACAGTTTTCAGCTGTGCTAACATAATTGCAAAAGGGGTTTTCTAATGATCAATTAGCCTTTAAAAATGATAAACTTGGATTAGCAAACACAACGTGCCATTGAAACACAGGAGTGATGGTTGCTGATAATGGGCCTATGTAGATATTCCATTAAAAATCTGCAGTTTCCAGCTGCAATAGTTGTTTACAACATTAACAATGTCTACACTGTATTTCTGATCAATTTGATGTTATTTTAAAATGGACAATTTTTTTTTGCTTTTTCTTTCAAAAAGAAGGACATTTCTAAGTGACCCCAAACTTTTGAACGGTAGCGTACATGTCAACAAACAATGTATAGCCTCAAAACATAGGTAAAACTATAATGTTGATATCATGGATGATCAGTCGTTACATCCGTAGCTCTATGAATTTGAGCGGTTTCATTTCTCCAGCCCCATCCCTCAGCTTTTTTTTACTGAAAACAGGGTAGGGTTTAAACTGCTGATTGTCCCTTTAAAAGTTTATTGATTAAATGTTGAAGATATTGTCTTGATTTACATAGCATAACCTTATTGTTTTCCTTCATCGCACCACAATTTCTATCATAGCAAGCACTTACCCCTCCCAATCCCTCCCCATCACCTGAGGTCCTGGCTGGGACTGTGTCAGTGGAGGATCACACTGTCTCCGCTGTGGCCAGTGAGATGGAGGAGGCCCCTCCACCCACCCAGCCAGCAGTTCTAGGACAGGCAGGAGCCCAGTCTGCGATGCCCCTCAGCCCCTGTGTGTTGGTGGCCTATCCAGCTTCACTACACCCAGCGACAGAGACTACCCTGCCGGGCCACTCTCCTACCCTGCTATGCCAATCTCCACCTGAGCAGGGTTTAGGGACCACACCCCCGGCTGGGCAGGGCTTATGGACCACACCCCCGAATGGGCAGGGCTTAGTGAGAACACTCCCGAATGGGCAGGGCTTAGTGAGCACACCCTTTACTAGGCAGGGCTTAGGGTCCACACCCCAACAAGACAGTTTATCTTCCCCACCAAGTGGGGCCACCTCCCTGGGACTAGCTGGGTCTGGGTCTGGGTCTGGAAGTGCCGTCCCTCAAACCCAGATTGCAATTTTCAGAAGCCCCTCCCCTCTGCCTGTCAGCGCCTCCCCCCAGCTTCAGACTGCAGTGTTCAGAAGCCCCTCCCCTCTGCCTGTCAGCGCCTCCTCCCAGCTTCAGACTGCAGTGTTCAGAAGCCCCTCCCCTCTGCCTGTCAGCACCTCCCCCCAGCTCCAGACTGCAGTGTTCAGCAACCCCAGCCCCTCTCCTCTACCTGTCTGTGTGCCTCAGCAGCAGCCTGACCCCCTCCTAGTGCAGCCTGACCCCCTCCTAGTGCAGCCTGACCCCTTCCTAGTGCAGCCTGACCCCCTCCTAGTGCAGCCTGACCCCCTCCTAGTGCAGCCTGACCCCTTCCTAGTGCAGCCTGACCCCCTCCTAGTGCAGCCTGACCCCCTCCTAGTGCAGCCTGACCCCCTCCTAGTGCAGCCTGACCCCCTCCTAGTGCAGCCTGACCCCCTCCTAGTGCAGCCTGACCCCCTCCTAGTGCAGCCTGACCCCCTCCTAGTGCAGCCTGACCCCCTCCTAGTGCAGCCTGACCCCCTCCTTGTGACTCCCAGCTCCCATGGAGAACAGGATAACCAGCACCATGCTGTCCAACAGCACACAAAGCAAAGCAGTGAGTCTGACCACACAGAGTTTGCAACCCAAATGGCACCCTATTCCCTATATAGTGCACTACTTTTGACCAGAGTCCTATGGGAATAGGGTGCCATTTAGGGATGCAAACAGAGTATTAATACAAATCATCATGCAACAATTCTAACAATGCTACTCCCTTTCACAGTCTTCCTAACCCACTCCTTTCACTCTGTCTCCCTGCCTCACACTCATCACCACCACCACCACCCTCACCCTTATCTCCATCATCACCACCATCATCACCACCATCATCACCATCATCACCATCTCCATCACCACCATCACCCTTATCACCACCACCATCTCCATCATCATCACCATCACACCACCATCATCACCTCCACCACCATCATCACCATCACCATCATCACCATCACCACCACCACCACCATCACACCACCACCATCATCATCATCATCATCATCATCACCATCATCATCACCCCCATCACCATCATCACCCCCATCACCATCATCATCACCATCATCACCCCCATCTCCACCATCACCCCTATCTCCACCATCATCGCCCCCATCTCCACCATCATCACCCCCATCTCCACCATCATCACCCCATCATCACCCCATCTCCACCATCATCACCCCATCTCCACCATCCTCACCCCCATCTCCACCATCATCACCCCCATCTCCACCATCATCACCCCCATCTCCACCATCATCACCCCCATCTCCACCATCATCACCCCCATCTCCACCATCACCCCCATCTCCACCATCATCACCCCCATCTCCACCATCATCACCATCATCACCCCCATCATCACCCCGATCTCCACCATCATCATCAACATCATCACCATCCCCATCATCATCACCCCCATCTCCACCCCATCACCATCCCCATCATCATCACAATCATCATCATCTTCTGTATTATAATGCTCAGAACCACCAGCTGCCTTGGCCATGGATGTGGAGGGTAAAGCCTTTACTCTTGATGTCCATCCACCTTCTCCCAGACCCCAGGGCCACCAGTGGCCACCAGGCCCCCACACAGTCCAGGGGCCCAACACAGTTCGGTGGCTCCACACTGTCCAGGAGCCCCAGTACGACCAGGGGCCGCAAGCCCACAGAGAGCAGGACCAGTGGCTCAGAGCAGTTCAGACAGCCCAACAGTCAAAGACAAAGGTGAGAAACAAGCAAGTTTGCATTTGAAATGGACCCCTATTCCCTATATAGTGCACTACTTTTGACCAGGGCCCAATGGAACCCTATTCCCTATATAGTCCACTACTTTAGATCAGAGCCCTATGGCACCCTATTCCCTATATAGTGCACTACTTTTAACCAGAGCTTTATGGGCCCTGCTTTTGGCCTTTGAGGCCCTCTTCAAAAATGAAGGGAATATGGTGCCATTTCAAATATGTCCATTCTCAGATTCTAGGCCTTTCATCCAGCATATTGGTCTGAAACCACAATACTACTCATTCTACTCAGATTCTGAAACCACTATACTACTCAGATTCTGAAACCACTATACTACTCAGATTCTGAAACCACAATACTACTCAGATTCTGAAACCACAATACTACTCAGATTCTGAAACCACAATACTACTCAGATTCTGAAACCACTATACTACTCAGATTCTGAAACCACAATACTCTTCATTCTACTCAGATTCTTCAATCTCCAGTAAAGCTAAGGTCATATCTCATCCATACCAGGTGGCCGGTCCTGTGGCGAAGGAGAGGGAGCAGAGACTGACTGAAGCAATGTGCAGGTAAGAAGCAGGACACGCCAGGTAGTCACTGTCTGATATTGACGACGTCTGTATTGCATGATGATGAAGTGCAGTACCAAAAAGTGTCTGAGGTGTGAAAGAAGAGATGCATATAAAAAACAAACATGAAACAACATTACTTCTAGTGCACGTTGATTGCCAACAGTCGTTTGGATATTTGAGTTTTGAGGTGATGAGCCCTGCAGTTTTATTGTGCAACGGTTCAACCTTAAAAGGATAGTTCAGGATATTTGGCAATGAAGTCATTTTCTCATTAAACTACCTCTAATTTCCTTCATATTTGATGCAGAGACATACTAATGGTATCCATGAATTTATCTGACTCTGGGGAAGTAGAGAAAATGGCTTTTAAAAACTGCAGGAGCATTGACCAGAGTATTGATCCTCTGGTGACTTTACATTCTTGAACCCTAATCTGTGATGTCATCCTCAGGCTCCAGCAGCAGCTGTGTCAGGACCAGGGACCTGTCCAGAGCCCTTACATCTGTTCCCCCTTCTCCTCATTGGGGGAGGCTGTGACACACCTGTTACCATACCACACCTGTGCCGGACACCTGCCTAGTCAGGACGACTTCAACTTAGGTCAGAACACCGCTTTTAATTCACTCTGTAGAGACTGGCAGTACACTCTTGGATAAAAAAGGGTTCCAAAAGGAACCCTTTGCGGAAAGGGTTCTACATGAAACCCAAAAGGGTTTTAACTGGAACCCAAAAGGGTTCTACATGGAACCCAAAAGGGTTTTAACTGGAACCCAAAAGGGTTCTACATGGAACCCAAAAAGGTTTTAACTGGAACCCAAAAGGGTTCTACATGGAACCCAAAAGGGTTTTAACTGGAACCCAAAAGGGTTCTACATGGAACCCAAAAAGGTTTTAACTGGAACCCAAAAGGGTTCTACATGGAACCCAAAAGGGTTTTAACTGGAACCCAAAAGGGTTCTACATGGAACCCAAAAGGGTTCTACATGGAACCCAAAAGGGTTTTAACTGGAACCCAAAAGGGTTCTACATGGAACCCAAAAGGGTTTTAACTGGAACCCAAAAGGGTTCTACATGGAACCCAAAAGGGTTCTACATGGAACCCCCCAAAAGGGTTCTACATGGAACCCAAAAGGGTTCTACATGGAACCCAAAAGGGTTTTAACTGGAACCCAAAAGGGTTCTACATGGAATCCAAAAGGGTTTTAACTGGAACCCAAAATGGTTCCTCAAAAAGTTATCCCATGGGGACAGCTGAGCCTACCCTATGATGTTGTAGATATAACCTTGTTTTTCTAAGAATGTAGTAAAAGCGGGGTCTTGATGCCATAATCAGTCTCTGTATCTGTATGTGTGATTATTGACGTGTCCCCCTCTCTCTCCAGTGGACAAGCAGTTTGACACTGTGTCAGGGTTCCTACTGAAACGCACCAAGGATATGCTCAACAAATACAGACAGCTACTGCTCGGGGAAGCACTGGTATGACACTCACACATCTATATTTCCCTTTTGTTTCCTCTTAAATCATATCGCAACTGTCTTTGCTAAAGTTATCATTTGTTTTCTTCTGTATTTTGCTTTTATGGATGGAAATTCCTCTGACAATTCTAAATTTTGAGTTTTGGAGTTCCTCAAGGGTCAGTTCTGTTTTTAATTTTACAGTTGAAGTCGGAAGTTTACATACACTTAGGTTGGAGTCATTAAAACTTGCTTTTCAACCACTCCACACATTTCTTGTTAAACAAACTATAGTTTTGGCAAGTAGTTTAGGACATCTACTTTGTGCATGACACAAGTAATTTTTCCAACAATTGTTTACAGACAGATTATTTCACTTATATTTCACTGTATCACAATTCCAGTGGGTCAGAAGTTTACATAGACTAAGTTGACTGTGCCTTTAAACAGCTTGGAAAATTCCAGAAAATGATGCCATGTCTTTAGAAGCTTCTGATAGGCTAATTGACATAATTTCAGTCAATCGGCGGTATACCTGTGGATGTATTTCAAGGCCTACCTTCAAACTCAGTGCCTCTTTGCTTGACATCATGGGAAAATCAAAAGAAATCAGCAAAGACCTCAGAAAAAAAATGTAGACCTCCACAAGTCTAGTTCATCCTTGGGAGCAAGTTCCAAACGCCTGAAGGTACCACGTTCATCTGCACAAACAATAGTACGCAAGTATAAACACCATGGGACCACGCAGCCGTCATACCGCTCAGGAAGGAGACGCGTTCTGTGTCCTGGAGATGAACATACTTTGGTGCGAAAAGTGCAAATCAATCCCAGAACAACAGCAAAAGACCTTGGAAAGATGCTGGAGCAAACAGATACAAAAGTATCTGTATCCACAGTAAAACGAGTCCTATATCGACATAACCTGAAAGGCTCCTCAGCAAGGAAGAAGCCACTGCTCCAAAACCGCCATAAAAAAAGCCAGACTACGGTTTGCAACTGCACATGGGGACAAAGATCGTACTTTTTGGAGAAATGTCCTCTGGCCTGACAAAAATAGAATTGTTTGGCCATAATGACCATCGTTATGTTTGGAGTAAAAAGGGGGAGGCTTGCAAGCCGAAGAACACCATCCCAACCGTGAAGCACGGGGGTGGCAGCATCATGTTGTGGGGGTGCTTTGCTGCAGGAGGGACTGGTGCACTTCACAAAATAGATGGCATCATGAGGAAGTAAAATTATGTGGATATATTGAAGAAACATCTGAAGACATCAGTTAGGAAGTTAAAGCTTGGTCGCAAATGGGTCTTCCAAATGGACAATGGACCCCAAGCATACTTCCAATGTTGTGGCAAAATGGCTTAAGGACAACAAGGTCAAGGTATTGGAGTGGCCATCACAAAGCCCTGACCTCAATCTTATAGAAAATTTGTGGGCAGAACTGAAAAAGCGTGTGTGAGCAAGGAGGCCTACAAATCTGACTCAGTTACACCAGCTCTGTCAGGAGGAATGGGCCAACATTCACCCAACTTATTGTGGGAAGCTTGTGGAAGGCTACCCGACACGTTTGACCAAAGTTAAACAATTTAAAAGGCAATGCTACCAAATACTAATTGAGTGTATGTAAACTTCTGACCCACTGGGAATGTGATGAAAGAAATAAAAGCTGAAATAAAAACATTTCAGTCATTTAGCAGACGCTCTTATCCAGAGCGACTTACAAATAATTCTCTTAACTATTTTTCTGACTTTTAACATTCTTAAAACAAAGTGGTGATCCTAACTGACCTAAAACAGGGAATTTTTTTACTAGGATTAAATATCAGGAATTGTGAAAAACTGAGTTTAAATGCATTTGGCTAAGGTGTATGTAAACTTCTGACTGGAACTGTATATGCTACTGCTTGGTGATGCTATTCGGAAACACAGTGTCAATTTTCACTGATACACGGACAATACAAAGCTGCTGATGCAGGCGTTATAATTACATGTGATTTGGTTGTGTTTCAGATTATTTGGTGCCCAATTGAAACGAATGGTAAAGAATATATTGTGTCATTTTGGAGTCACTTTTATTGTAGATAAGAATAGCACTTCTACATTAATGTAGATGCTACCATGATTACGGATAAGCCTGAATGAATCGTGAATAATGGTGAGTGAGAAAGTTACAGACGCACAAATATCATATATACTAACCTCTCACCATTACAATAACAAGGAACGTTAGGAATTTGGAGGGTATGATATTTGTGCGTCCGTAACTTTCTCACTCACCATTATTCACGATTCATTCAGGATGTTCTGTAATCATGGTAGCATCTACATTAATGTAGAAGTGTTTAGAAACATTATATTCTTATTTATAATAAAAGTGACACAATACATTATTTACCATTCGTTTCAATTGGGCACAAAATAATCTGAAACACAATCAAAACAAATAGAAAATATATCCAATATGTTTTTTGTAGAGTCAAAAGCTTGATATAATCATTGCATGCTGTGAATATGGGACAAAATACTTAACTTTTGACTACTTTAATACAGTGAATTTGGCCCAATACTTTTGGTCCCAAAAAATGGGGGGGGACTATGTACAAAAAGTGCTATAATTTCTAAACTGTTCACCTGATATGGATGAAAATACCCTCACATTAAATCTGACAGTCTGCACTTTAACTTTATAGTCATTGATTCATTTCAAATACAACATTTTGGAGTTTTATATCCAAAAAAAGAAATCACACTTCAATGTCCCAATATTTACAGAAGGCACTGTATCACACACACACTGTATGACCCCCATTTATCAATATCAACAGCAGGTGATGCCGTCGGCAGAGATGGTGATGCTGGATCGTCTGTTCCTCCAATCAGAGAGGTTTTCCCTGGGGGAGGACCGACACAGGGCCCGTAGAGACCCAGGTTAGTGCCGTGGGGGAGTGGATATGCACTATATATATATACAGCAGTAAACAGCAGTATGTGGACACCCTTTCAAATTAGTGGATTTGGCTATTTCAGCTACAGCTCTTGCTGTGTATAAAATCGAGCAGACAGCCATGCAATCTCCATAGACAAACATTGGCAGTAGAATGGCCCTTACTGAAGAGCTCAGTGACTTTCAACGTGGTACTGTCATACGATGCCACCTTTCCGACAAGTCAGTTCGTCAAATTTCTGCCCTGATAGAGCTGCCCCGGTCAACTGAAGTGGAAACGTCTAGGAGCAACAACGGCTCAGCCGTGAAGTGGTAGGCCACACAAGCTCACAGAACGGGGTTTAGTGGATGCCAGGAGAACACTACCTGCCCCAATGCATATTGGCAACTGTAAAGTTTGGTGGAGGAGGAATAATGGTCTGGGGCTGTTTTTCATGGTTCGGGCCCCTTAGTTCCAGTGAAGAGAAATCTTAACGCTACAGCATACAATGGCATTCTAGATGATTCTGTGCTTCAAACTTTGTGGCAACAGTTTGGGAAAGGCCCTTTCCTGTTTCAGCATGATAACGCCCCTGTGCACAAAGCGAGGTCCATACAGAATTAGTTTATTGAGATCGCTGTGGAAGAACTTGACTGGCCCGCACAGAGCCCTGACCTCAACCCCATCGCACACCTTTGAGATGAATTGGAATGCTGAATGTGAGCCAGGCCTAATCGCCCAACATCAGTGCCCGACCTCACTAATGCTCTTGTGGCTGAAGTAATGTTCCAACATCTAGTGGAAAGCCTTCCATGAAGAGGGAAGGCTGTTATAGCAGCAAAGGGGGGACCAACTCCATATTAATGCCCATGATTTTGGAATGAGATGTTCAAAGAACAGGCGTCCACATACATCTGGTCATGTAGTGTACGTACAGGTACAGGTGTAGTGTACCTACTGGTGTACAGGTACAGGTGTAGTGTACCTACTGGTGTACAGGTACAGGTGTAGTGTACCTACAGGTGAACTATCTACTGGGCTAAAAGTGAAGCACTGTGATGTTTAACCAGAAACGTCCTTTTTAATGTTGGTGCAGTCTGTCTTTGATGTTAAATGAGCTCTTCTGTGAACATAGTCAGGCAGTGTTATGTAATGCACCGATGTGTAGCGTTCTCTCACCTTGTACCTTTATGCTTGGATCTTCCACAGAGTCCTTCCTGATGGCCCTGCATGCATCTGAGTCCTCCAGCTCCGGGTCATCCCGTATGGGGCTGGATCGGCCTAGCAGTCCCCCCTCCCCCCCTGCTTGGACCAGACTCTCCGACCGACCCCCGGGACTCAGAACCTACCACTCCACCAGCCGCGGAGGCCTCAGGCTCACCATCAAACACAAGGCTGGATCCAGGATGGTGGTTCACAACTCAGCATGTGACACCGTGCACACTACTGCCCCCTCTGGTCACAAGCGGTACTACACCGGCCAACTGATCAATGGGAGTGGTGATCTGGCTGAGCAGGGCTCCTCCTATAGGACCTCCTGCCATCCAATCGATGAGGAGATGTCGAACGGAGCCCTGCCCTCCAAAGCAGTAGAGGACATCCCCCATGGTCACCATAGTGACAGCAGGGAATCTGTAGCACAGATTCAGACAGCAGCACTGGGTTCACAATATATAAGTTCCCCAAACTCCCTTACTATGCCGAGCTTAGACCCACAGACTGCCTGTCTAGAGCCTCCCCCTCCAGACCCTGGAGAGATGAGTACCCCCAAACTGAAACGCTTCAGGCCCACGCTTCCGGACCTCCCATCCCAGGCGGACAGGCACAGCTTCAGGCCCCAGCCTTTTCCCCAGACCGGCTTCAGGCCCCAGCCTTTTCCCCAGACCGGCTTCAGGCCCCAGCCTTTTCCCCAGACCAGCTACAGGCCCCAGCCTTTTCCCCAGACCGGCTACAGGCCCCAGCCTTTTCCCCAGACCAGCGACAGGCCCCAGCCTCTTCCCCAGACCAGCGACAGACCCCAGTCTCTTCCCCAGACCAGTGACAGACCCCAGCCTCTTTCCCAAACTAGCTACAGGCCCCAGTCTCTTACCCAGACCAGCGACAGGCCCCAGCCTCTTTCCCAAACTAGCTACAGGCCCCAGTCTCTTACCCAGACCAGCGACAGGCACCAGTCTCTTACCCAGACCAGCGACAGACCCCAGCCTCTTACCCAGACCAGCGACAGGCCCCAGCCTCTTACCCAAACTAGCTACAGGCCCCAGTCTCTTACCCAGACCAGCGACAGACCCCAGCCTCTTCCCCAGACCAGCGACAGACCCCAGCCTCTTACCCAGACCAGCAACAGACCACAACCTCTTATCCAAACTAGCTACAGGCCCCAGTCTCTTTCCCAGACCAGCTACAGGCCCGAGGCTAGTCCTAGCCCCCAACCCCCCCTGCCAGAGGACAACACCCTCAGTGAACACCTGCAGAGTGCCATCAACAGCATCCTGGAGCTGCAGCGCCTGCAGGGTCCCACGGCTGCAGCTCAGCCACGGATCCAGGGGGCGTGCCCGGCTGCAGGCCCCGCCTCCCTACTGGACCAGGCCATCACTAGCATCCTACAAGGAAACCTCTAGAGACTCCTGAGAGGAGGGACACCTGGAGGGAGGGGAGGGGGAAGACCTCAGCCTGGTTTAACCAAGCTAGGAGGACGAGGGGTAAAGACTAGGCACAAAAACAGGAAATGCAGAGAAATTTACACCAAGCATTATTTTCTAGATGTCCTTCTAGATACTTAATTTGATGTACATGTGAGATGAAATCTAGTACAGTAGGAGATATAGCGTATCAGCGGTAGTTTGAGGATCACGACGCCAGGTGTAACCAAACCGTCATCATATTTATAAATAACAGTGAGAAGCAGAGACAGGAGAGCAGTAGACAAAAGAGATTATTCATTTTCTACTTTGTTTTTTAAAAGATGTTGTTTAAATGTGAATTATTATAATTTTTTGCTTTATATTACTAAGAAAATCCTATACGATGTACTATTTCAATAATCTGTGCCAACTGTGTAAAATGTGATTATTGGGTTGATTAAGAGCAGGAAGGTTGTCTTTATGTGAATCTCTGTGCCTGGGTGGGGGGGGGGGGGGGGTAGATGGTGAGTTTGAGTGAGTCAGTATTTTTAGGAACATTGTGAATGACCTAATGATTCTTTCTTCAACATAACGGTTTAACCCCAACCTGACAGACTGTTGAACCCCAAAGAAACTTACGTTCATCTGGGACGCATTCACTACGAACAAGCGGAAGTGAAACAGGGAAGCACCTACCTGACTTTTGTCCAATAGAATCTCTTGTTTCGGGGGTTGCAAAATGTTTTCTGTTGCAAAAAAAAATAATGTTTTGCTGTGGTGTGCACTAATGAATACACCCCTGAATACACCAGCAAAATGGCAACATTGCATCTCTGAATGTATCCCATACATTCACAGGAGCCTGTCAAGAGTCACAGCGAAAAGAGAAAAGATTTGACGCAGGGTGTGAAAGATACAGTCCTGCTTTTCGAAGAAAATTGACGTTTTTTTATTCACGCTGGATTCTAACTGTGATTTGAATGTCATTTTTTTTTTTTTTGGTTTAAAAGATGAGAACAGATCCCAAACTTCTTAACAAGCAAGCAATACGAGGAGAGGTTTTCTGTGTGAGGGTTCTGTAGTGCAGCTTTATACAGTTGAAGTCAGAAGTTTACGTACACCAGAGTCAAATACATTTAAACTCAGTTTTTTAACAATTCCTGACATTTAATCCTAGTAAAAATTCCCTGTTTTAGGTCATTTTAAGAATGTGAAATGTCAATAATAGTAGAGAGAATTATTTATTTCAGCTTTTATTTCTTTCATCACATTCCCAGTGGGTCAGAAGTTTACATACACTCAATTAGTATTTGGTAGCATTGCCTTTAAATTGTTTAACTTGGGTCAAACATTTTGGGTAGCCTTCCACAAGCTTCCCACAATAAGCTGAGTGAATTTTGGCCCATTCCTCCTGACAGAGCTGGTGTAACTGAGTCATGTTTGTAGGCCTCCTAGCTCGCACACGTTTTTTCAGTTCTGCCCACAAATTTTCTATAAGATTGAGGTCAGGGCTTTGTGATGGCCACTCCAATACCTTGACTTTGTTGTCCTTAAGCCATTTTGCCACAACTTTGGAAATATGCTTGGGGTCATTGTCCATTTGGAAGACCCATTTGCGACCAAGCTTTAACTTCATGACTGATGTCTTGAGATGTTGCTTCAATATATCCACATAATTTTACTTCCTCATGATGCCATCTAGTTTGTGAAGTGCACCAGTCCCTCCTGCAGCAAAGCACCCCTACAACATGATGCTGCCACCCCTGTGCTTCATGGTTGGGATGGTGTTCTTCAGCTTGCAAGCATCCCCCTTTTTCCTCCAAACATAACGATGGTCATTGTGGCCAAACAATTCTATTTTTGTTTCATCAGACCGGAGGACATTTCTCCAAAAAGTACGATATTTGTCCCCATGTGCAGTTGCAAACCGTAGTCTGGCTTTTTTTCTGGCAGTTTTGAAGCAGTGGCTTCTTCCTTGCTGAGGGGCCTTTCAGGTTTTGTCGATATAGGACTCGTTTTACTGTGGATATAGATACTTTTGTACATGTTTCCTCCAGCATCTTCACAAAGTCCTTTGCTGTTGTTCTGGAATTGATTTACACTTTTCGCACCAAAGTACGTTCATCTCTAGGAGACAGAACACGTCTCCTTCCTGAGCGGTATGACGGCTGCGTGGTCCAATGGTGTCTATACTTGTGTACTATTGTTTGTCCAGATGAACGTAGTACCTTCAGGCGTTTGGAAATTACTCCCAAGGATGAACCAGACTTGTGGAGGTCTACAATTTTCTTTCTGAGGTCTTGGCTGATTTCTTTAGATTTTCCCATGATGTCAAGCAAAGAGGCACTGAGTTTGAAGGTAGGCCTTGAAATACATCCAGAGGTACACCTCCAATTGACTCAAATGATGGCAATTAGCCTATCAGAAGCTTCTAAAGCCATGACATTTTCTGGAATATCGCAAGCTGTTTAAAGGCACAGTCAACTTAGTGTATGTAAACTTCTGACCCACTGGAATTGTGATACAGTGAATTATAAGTGAAATAATCTGTAAACAATTGTTGGAAAAATTCCTTGTGTTATACACAAAGTAGATGTCCTAACCGACTTGCCAAAACTATAGTTTGTTAACAAGAAATTTGTAGAGTGATTGAAAAATACATTTTAATGACTCCAACTTAAGTGTATGAAAACTTCTGACTTCAACTGTATATTGCCCTGAATTAGGCTGTTTATGTTTATCCTGTATGTTCAAGGCTGAATAATTACTTCTTAAGGGAAGACACAAATGTGAAGAAAAAAACAAAACGTAAAAGCAGTCTGTTTGGCTTGTACACTTGACAATCTATCATTCATGTAAAAAGGCTAATTAATGTGGGGTAGTGTTACACATTTTCAATACTTTTATTTTTAATTGAGATGTTTGTCTTTATAAGATGTCTACCAATACTCTTAAATGACCTCTAAACTGAGAGCCCTGAATATGTGAAAGTAAAAGCAATGCATTTCTGTGTGTAAACTCTTACTCTGGAAACCATTTAAGAGAATTGGGAGAGTCACCTTTTTGGTAGTTCAGGGTTTTTAAAAATCATACACACAGATCCAATGTATTGAACAAAATGTGAATTCTGGTATGCAGTAATAGTGTTTATAGTGCAGTGCTGCTAGGCAACGAGATAATTCAGTAGTTCATAGTGATACCAGCAGGGGGAATTGATTGATCCAAGGCTTGTTATACCAACAGGGGGAATTGATTGAGCCAAATCTTGTTATACCAACAGGGGGAATTGATTGAGCCAAATCTTGTTATACCAACAGGGGGAATTGATTGATCCAAGGCTTGTTATACCAACAGGGGGAATTTTTTGATCCAAGGGTTGTTCAGCAAATGTCCTCTATAGAGCTGACGTGATTCTACATGTCGGCTGAGAGTTCTATACCGACCCCAAAAAATATCCAATGCAACATGTCAAAAGGTTGGTCTCATGTTTCATGAGCTGAAATAAAAAAAAATCCCAGAAATGTTCCGTATGCCGGAGTATTTCTGTCTGAAATTTTAGCTCTTTTGTGAGAGAAAAACCTAATTCGGATTGGATGGGCCTAGCTCCCCATGTGGATGGGCCTATGCCCTCCCAGGCCCACCCATGGCTGAGCCCCTGCCCAGTCATGTGAAATCTATAGATTAGGGCCTAATAAATTTATTTCAAATTGACCGATTTCCATATATAAATTAAGTAAAAAAAAAAAAAAAATCATTTAACATTATTGCATTTATATTTTTTGTTTATAATACAGGGCATATTTCCATCTGACCGTAAGAAAACATTTGCAACCTGCTGAACGTGCCTCACGGTCGTATCCTCAAGAAATTGTGTTTGAATTGAAGAACATTTGGGGGGGGGGGGGGGCGAATGAGGGAATTTTTGCTTGTTGAGCCATTTTTGTAATGTATTTTGTTTGTTGTTGTTGTTTTGACTGAACTGCGAAACTAGAAGGTGTGTTTGGACAGCCCATAAGGCCCTGGTCAAAAGTAGAGCACTGTACAGGGAAAAAGGGGTGTAATTTGAGACAGCCCATGTTATATACTGATACAAAAAAAAAAAAAAAAAAAAAATGACAGAAACCATTTGACTAACAGATTGTTTTTAATGGCAATATCAAGAGGCCTTAACACCACAACACTGGATTGTAGAAACTTCATTAATACGGACAACATCCAACTGAAGACTCCTGGGAGCTGGACATGAGAAGCGATTCGTTCCTTTACAAAATGTAAAAGGACAACGCTTTTGTACAACCTTTTTTTACAGACTATTAAAAATGATTTTGTATTGAAAACAAGTGTTCATTTTGTGTTTCTCTTGTTCAACTGAACTGATGGTGGTCCCCCCCCCCCCCCCCCCCCCATCTCATTCTTGATATAAGACATGTAGACAGCAAGAGGTGATAAAGATTAGCCAAAGATGCAATGTATTTAACTGAAAACTATGGTAGAAAAATTACAAGATGATGTTATAATACTGTTATTGCATCGAATAAGGTTTCTCATTACTCTCATCTGTGTGAGTGAGTTGGTCCTCTGGGGGCTTGGCACGAGCAATTGATTTGAGACGGCTTGGTGATTAACCCTACAGCCTTTCCATAGAAATGGAGTTGGCGTTTGGGACCCCGAGCTAGAGATAGCCTGGAGGAGTAAAAACAAACCCCCTTTGTTGTTTCTAATCATCTTGGCGTCTGAGAAACAATACGAAACTCACAAGATGAACCCAAGATAGCTTGTGATGCCCCGAGCTGCAGGGGAGGGGTGGAATCAGCCATGACTAAGCATTTTTAGTGTCAGCTATATAAAAAAGACCCATGAATCCTTCTTTAAGGTTGGGTTATCAAACGATCAACGATGGGTGGTCGTTGATCAGCTTCATTATTGCAATTCTTAAAAATCAATAAAGATTGAATTGTTTGAAATAAAAGTCTCTCTCACTTAAAGCATTTTCCACAACAACGCTACAATCCATCCACGCTGAATAATCAAAACCAGCCTCACAATTAGACAAATCTGATCTTTTATTTTACAATATTAGGGAAACAGAACAGCTTCTATGGGGGGGTTACATCTGGACAAATGTAAATAAAAGAAAAAGCTGCTAGTTTCTTTAAGTTAAACACTTCTCAATTTAAACAAAACGCAATTGTCGTCATGCTCAAGAACATGAAAATCTCCGCTTTGCAAACAGGTTAGCTGCTCTGTACACGAAGGCCATCATTCTTTACTAACCAATGAAGCTAGTCACTCTTAGGCTACCAATACATACAAGCTGGTCTCAGGCTACCTATACATACAAGCTGGTCTCAGGCTACCTATACATACAAGCTGCTCCTTATCTCAATGTGAAATGATTAGGAGGCGGAAAAGGAGGTCGGAATGGAACGGTTGTAGAGGAATGAAGACGTGTCTTGATTTTAGTCTCTTCTAATGAGGGGAAGAGTCACACTAAAACATGTGACATGAGGTGTCCTGATTAGAGAGAGAGAAAACACATCCATGACCAACATAGGGAATAGGGTGCCATTTGGGATGTATTCCATGTAGTTCACTACCCTACGGGCTCTGATGTAAAGTAGTGCGCCATGTAGAGAATAGGGTGCAATTTGGGATGCATCCAGACAGTACAGGAGGAAGTGACGTCACCAAGCCAACCGTTCTACGCTCGACATTGTCCTACTGAACATGAGAATGGCTGTGACTGAAATGGAACCTTAAATCACTATATATAAAAAAAACACTGCCTTATGGGTCCTTGTTCAAAAGTAGTGTCATTTGTTTCGCATCCAATGGCTGGTGGTCATATCATGTCTGATCTGTTGAAGATAAACAACAAAATGGGGACCTCAAATCTTGTTGTCGAATTAAAGTTAACCGTTGACTTCTGCACATACACAAATGCATAGGATTTATCATTAGGGCTGAAAACCTGCAAGGGGAAAATGACCATTTATATTTAATGAGAATTAAGAGCAGGTTTCAGCGTAGTCTAAAAATACATGATTTTCTGAAATTGGGTGAAAACCACATTTCTATATATTGATATACATTAGGGCTGGTTTCCTGGCCCCAGATTAAATTTAGTCCTGGAGAGAATCTCCATTTAAAATGGATGTTTAAGACCAGGACAAGTCAATCTGTCTGGGAAACCAAACCACAGTTGTTGGTTAAAAAGTGTCCATATGCAATATTATTTCATCATGAATCCCGCAGCATTGGACCAGGATGGTGTTCTTGATACGGACTTCTTTTACCTGTCAGAACCAAGGCGGTCTGTCCATCTCAGGCGCCAGCTAGGCCGTATCTCTATCAGAACCAAGGCGGTCTGTCCATTTCTTCAGGCGCCAGCTAGGCCGTATCTCTATCAGAACCAAGGCGGTCTGTCCATCTCCTCAGGTTCCAGCTAGGCCGTATCTCTATCAGAACCAAGGCGGTCTGTCCATCTCCTCAGGTTCCAGCTAGGCCGTATCTCTATCAGAACCAAGGCGGTCTGTCCATCTCAGGCGCCAGCTAGGCCGTATCTCTATCAGAACCAAGGCGGTCTGTCCATCTCAGGCGCCAGCTAGGCCGTATCTCTATCAGAACCAAGGCGGTCTATCCATCTCTTCTCAGGCGCCAGGTAGGCCGTATCTCTATCAGAACCAAGGCGGTCTGTCCATCTCAGGTTCCAGGTAGGCCGTATCTGAAATGGCTCTAGACACTACATGATGCACCCCCTGTGGGCCCTGGTCTAAAGTACTGCCCTTTATAAAGAATAGGGGTACCATTTCAGCCAATAGTCTCTGCTAGTGTCTGGCTCCAGTTCATTGGATGGCCTGTAGGGGGGACGTTTCGAGTTCAAGCGAGGTCCATAAGGGCCCGCTCGAATCCATTAGTCAGGGTGACAGACTGCCTCGCCACAGCCGGAGGTGAGACTACAGCCAGACACCGTAGTCGGTCAGTCAGCTCTCTGGGCTCCAGAGGATAATTTAGCTTCTGTTTTAACTACTAAAAACTGTGATCCAGAGAAGCTGATGAATAAATAGAGATAAATAGAGAGAGAGAGAGAAAGAGAGAGCCTGGGTACCAATCCATTTCATTAGACTCCTTTGTCATGCCAAACTGCCTGGCCTTTCAGGTTAAAATGGCAGACCGTAGTTCAGTTGAGCTGGATGAGGAGATCCTCGCCGTATTTGCGTAAGAACTTGCTGTGGTTGTGGTTGACGGACCAGAGAGGAGGGAGGTAGCGCGGCGTCATGGTAGACAGGAAGTGCTGCCTCCAGTGGCGTTCCAGGCCCATTAACCCCTTCAGACCCTGCTTGGCGTGCGCCTGCACCACCTTCAGCCCGTGGGGAACGTAGCTCTCATTGAAGATCCTGGGAGGGGGGGACAGGGGCGAAGAAAGGACTTCAGTGTTTATTTTATAAACAATCATAAAAATTCATAGTTTATAATATATATATATATATATGCCACAGACTGTTATCCAACATGACAGTACATTTGGAGTATGTGTACGTGATCCCTGTTGGAATTGAACCCATAACCTTGGCATTGATAGCTCCTCAACAACCTCTCTCACCGTGTCTCCAGTCCAGCAGCACTCTGCAGGGTGTCTGTCGTCAGCTCCCCGTCGGGGTCGTTGAAGAAGCTCCTGATGACTTCCTGCAGCTCGTCTCTCCGGGGCCCAGGGAGCCCCTCCCCCGCAGTCAGGAGGGCACGGGCTGCAGAACGAACCCTCCTGCGGTCAGAGTCCTCCAGTAGCCGCACACCCTCCTCACAACCCTGGGGGGGTAGAAATTAATCCATATAGTTCAGTAGTGTAATATTTTTTTACGTTTAAAAACGGTAAGCCAACATGTTGTTTTCAACACTATCATTTCATGACTGATCAAAACTCATGACTCCCTTGTCCCTAGGCATCCGACATATGGTGAGCAATATGTTTAAGACCTGCCTCTACCCCCCCAAACCCCCTTTACCCCCCCCCAAACCCCCTCCCGGACCCCTCCCAAAGCCCCTCCCAAACCCCCTCCGGACCCCTACCCCCCCAAACCCCCTCCGGACCCCCTACCCCCCCCAAACCCCCTCCCGGACCCCTACCCCCTCCCAGACCCCCTACCCCTCCCGGACCCCTCCCAAACCCCCTCCGGACCCCCTACCAGACCCCCTCCCGGACCCCTACCCCCTCCCAGACCCCCTACCCCTCCCAAACCCCCTCCCGGACCCCTCCGGACCCCCTACCAGACCCCCTCCCGGACCCCTACCCCTCCTGAACCCCTACCCCCCCAAACCCCCTCCCGGACCCCTACCCCCCCCAAACCCCCTCCCGGACCCCTACCCCTCCCAAACCCCCTCCCGGACCCCTACCCCTCCCAAACCCCCTCCCGGACCCCTACCCCTCCCAAACCCCTACCCCCCAAAACCCTACCCCCCAAAACCCCTACCCCCCAAAACCCTACCCCTCCCAAACCCCCTCCAGACCCCTACCTGGGGGGCAGCGTGTTCATCAGCCAGCTGCTGCTTCAGGAAGCCATCGTGGACATTGGAGGCAGCGTGACAGGAAGTACACAGCAGCAAGATGTCATGGGAGTTGTGGTCTTTCATCTCCGTGGGGAAGTGACGTCTGTACTCATGAGGAACGATGTTCTTCCTGTCGGGGTAATTCATTAGTGGAAAACGTTTTGCAATAAAAAGAAAATGTTAATAAAAACAAAAAAAGGTTCTCCTCACCTAATATAGGAGTCGTTCTTGCCACACACCACACACAGGTTCTCCTTGGCAGTCAGGTAATAGTCCTGCTGGGAGTCTGGACGTCCCGACGGCTCAAACAGCAGACGCACAATGAACGGATCCTCACTCTGCAGCACTGGAGGCGGAGTGGAGAGAGAGAGAGAGTAGAGATGGGAGAGAGAGAAAGGAATTTAGTGTCAACTTCAAAAATCAAGTGAACCGGGGTTTTGTAAAAAAGTATATTTTTAAACCACATTTAACAGTATGAAACCAACAATGATAGAATACTTTACTAATTAACTGTTCATTCATATGAGAAAACTTGGTGGGTTTAGGGGCCTGGCAGCGCCGCACACTTGGCGGGTTTAGGGGCCTGGCAGCGCCGCACACTTGGCGGGTTTAGGGGCCTGGCAGCGCTGCACACTTGGCGGGTTTAGGGGCCTGGCAGCGCTGCACACTTGGCGGGTTTAGGGGCCTGGCAGCGCCGCACACTTGGCGGGTTTAGGGGCCTGGCAGCGCTGTATGGTGTACCTCCTATTCCTTTATCCAGGTACCACTTGGCCTTCTTCTTGTCACAGGTACAGAGGGGTTGTCCATCCGGGGCATGGAGGAAGCAGTTGTCATAGAGAGGGGATTTCCTGTAAACAGTGATGGGAAATCCTGGTCAGTCACTACACCGGATACAACTTGGTCTCGATTCTACACCTAGTAGGGAACAGGTGTAGGGTGTTTACTTCAGACCACCTTTAGCATGATACCCATAGAAAATAGCAATGTATATTTTCCAAAATGAGGAGAGTCACCTGTTCATATCTCACAACCACCGCAGGCTTTCGGAGTTGCCTATGAGCGAGTCAATAGCAAAATAACACACTTAAATTTACGCTACACTGTAAACTGGGTGGTTCGACCCCTGAATGCGGATTGGCTGACAGCCGTGGTATATCGAACCGTATACCACAGGTATGACAAACCATTTATTTTTACTACTCTAATTAAGTTGGTAATCAGTTTATAATAGCAATAAGGCACCTCAGGGGTTTGTGGTATATGGCCAATATACCAGGGCAAGGGGCTGTATATCCAGGCACTCCGCGTTGCATCGTGCATGGATATACAGCCCTTCGCCGTGGTATATTGGCCATATACCACACACCCTCGTGCCTTAATTATAGCATGCAAAATGTTTGATCAGTAATAGATCAGCGCGGAGATAAAAATATGGCCTACAGAGCATGATTTTGTTACAAAATCTTTGACTCCTCCATTTAGCTAACATTTTACCTCTTAAATTGTTACCAAATATCCAAAACTGATTCAGTTAAAACTAAATCTGACATTGATTAGTCAAGACCTCAGGGTGGGTACCAAAGCAGCACGATGGCACCGTGTCCCAATCAAAACGGTGCTGAAATTATAGTTGAGCACACGTGGCTATCGCTTCAATAGCATTAGCCTACTTTATTCCAATATTATTATTTTTTGCTATTCGGTGATATTGATTGCCACAGTAATTCTGTATTGATTCATCCACTTGTGGTTAGCGTCAATCACACCGATAGCGATATTACCCAAATCTGTATGCAGCATCATCTGGATATGTACGCAACAGGTTCAACATTCACCTTCTGCTACCATTTCTGTCAAGCCGTACGTTCAATACATCCAATGTATGCACCACCGAACGCACTGCAACTGCCTCTGCAACACTGCAAGGTAAAGGCAGCGTTCCATTGGAAATTAATGTACTTCAATGAACGCAATGACAATGTCTGCGAACGAGGCGTTAAGAAAACGTGAACGCATAGTTGTCGGCTTTGCGAAATGACTTGCGTTGTAAACATTAGAACTAAGGTTGCCAGGTCTAGTTAAAATCCCTAGCCCAATGACTACTCAAAACCCGCCACAAAGCATGAAACTAGCCGAATTTGTTTTCCTGCAGCAAGACAGTCGCCGCCACAGGCCAATAAACCCTTTTTCCCCATAACGTTATCGAGCGTATTAACGAGAAATATCGACTTAACTCGTAACGATGTAAGAAGCAAAATGTGGTTTTCCATCAAAATAAAGTATTTGCGAGCTAACATGACTAATAAAAGGAATTTGAAAATCAAGAGAAAAGATAATTCGCCCTTATTTAAAATATATATATATTTGTTTATTTATTTATTAAATCGGCAGATCGTTTTCCATCAACGGATGTTGATTTAATTAGTTTGACTGCTGAGTGTAAATAAATATCTTCCCTTACGCGCATGTGAATAAGTCATTGAAACTCGTTTTTCAACCACTCCCAAATTTCTTGTTAAACTATAGTTTTGGAAAGTCGGTTAGGACATCTACTTTGTGCATGACACAAGTCATTTTTCCAACAATTGTTTACAGACAGATTATTTCACTTATAAAATCACTGTATCACAATTCTAGTGGGTCAGAAGTTTACATACAAAGTTGACTGTGCCTTTAAACAGCTTGGAATTCCAGAAAATGATGCCATGGCTTTAGAAGCTTCTGATAGGCTAATTGACATCATTTGAGTCAATTGGAGGTGTACCTGTGGATGTATTTCAAGGCTTACCTTCAAACTCAGTGCCTCTTTGCTTGACATGGGAAAATCAAAAGAAATCAGCCAAGGCCTCAGAAAAAAGATTGTAGACCTCCACAAGTCTGGTTCATCCTTGGGCGCAATTTCCAATTGCCTGAAGGTACCACGTTAATCTGGACAAACAATAGTACGCAAGTATAAACACCATGGGACCACGCAGCCGTCATACCGCTCAGGAAGGAGACGCATTCTGTGTCCTAGAGATGAACGTACTTTGTTGCGAAAAGTGCAAATCAATCCCAGAACAACAGCAAAGGACCTTGTGAAGATGATGGAGGAAACAAAATGATCTATATCCACAGTAAAACGAGTCCTATATCGACATAACCTGAAAGGCCACTCAGCAAGGAAGAAACCACTGCTCTAAAACCACCATAAAAAAGCCAGACTACGGTTTGCAACTGCACATGGGGACAAATTTCATATTTTGATTAATGTCCTCCGGGTCTGATGAAACAAAAATAGAATTGTTTGGCCATAATGACCATCGTTATGTTTGGAGGAAAAAGGGGGAGGCTTGCAAGCCGAAGAACACCATCCCAACCATGAAGCACGGGGGTGGCAGCATCATGTTGTGGGGGTGCTTTGCTGCAGGTGGGTCTGGTGCACTTCACAAAATAGATGGCATCATGAGAAAGGAAAAGTATGTGGATATTGAAGCAACATCTCAAGACATCAGTGAGGAAGTTGAAGCTTGGTCACAAATGGGTCTTCCAAATGGACAATGGCCCCAAGCATATTTCCATAGTTGTGGCAAAATGGCTTAAGAACAACAAAGTCAAGGTATTGGAGTGGCCATCACAAAGCCCTGACCTCAATCCTATAGAAAATTTGTGGGCAGAACTTATAAAGCTTGTGCAAGCAAGGAGGCCTACAAACCTGACTCAGTTACAACAGCTCTGCCAGGAGGAATGGGCCAAAATTCACCCAACTTATTGTGGGAAGCTTGTGGAAGGCTACCCAAAACATTTGACCCAAGTTAAACAATTTAAAGACAATGCTACCAAATACTAATTGAGTGCACGTAAACTTCTGACCCACTGGGAATGTGATGAAAGAAATAAAAGCTGAAATAAATCACTCTACTATTATTCTGACATTTCACATTCTTAAAATAAAGCGGTGATCCTAAAACAGGGAATTTTTACTAGGATTAAATGTCAGGAATTGTGAAAAACAGAGAGTTTAAATGTATTTGGCTAAGGCGTATGTAAACTTCCGACTTCAACTGTAGATCAATCTAACAGGATAGTTTGAGGGATGAAAGTTGGACAAAAGGATCAAGAAATATCTGCGTAAGAAACACTTGGATAAGATTCAAAAGAACTTTAGGCTATTTTCAGGGAATTGTGCCGTTATTATGTGGCCGACTACAAACCGTTATAAAATGGCCTATTTACGAGATTGACTTGTCATTTCAATAGGCATAGGCTAGGCCTTCTAAAATCTGGGTTTATGATTATAATTCAATTTTACCATGGTTTGGTTAGCTAGATGCAGGTATTCTATAGGACCATGATAGTCTACAGTACCTTGGCACGATGTAAAATAAACAATTTAGCAGTTTGCTTCCCTGTGGCTCAGTTGGTAGAGCATGGTGTTTGCAACACCAGCACGGTGTGTGCAACACCAGGGTTGTGGGTTTCGATTCCCACGGGGGGCCAGTACAACATTTTTTTTATGAAATGTATGCATTCACTACTCTAAGTCGCTCTGGATAAGAGCGTCTGCTAAATGACTAAAATGTAAATTGACAGACTAATTTATCTAATACGAACAGCGAGGTGATTGAGGTAAGAAGTGCTTCTGTTGCCCAATAGCCTGCTGGAAAAGGCTACTGCGGATGAGGTCGTAATTTAATTCACTCAATCATATATTTAATTATATAGACAGGGGCGCAACTTTCACTGGGAACGAGACAACGACATGTCGCCCCCACCCCACCTTCTGAAATTGCATTTTTGTCCACCCCCCCATATTTGTCATTGGAAGTTGATACAAAACGAGGCAAGGATGTGCTTTAGGACTACGTGGACACCTCCGAACGGTCGGGTAGGCTGTTTGGAGTGTTTATTAGTCTTCATACTTTTTTTGTTTATAATAATTTTAAAAAAAATATCCCCCCCACTTCTAAAACCAATGTTGCGCCCCTGTATATGGATATCAACTTTAGTCCTATTCCTGTCAACAACAGCCAGTGTTTAAATCTTTTTTTTTTTTAACCTGTAGCCTAATCTGACTTACCTTCAATCTAAAGCATTCTAACAGCTGATCCACAATTGCAAAAGAACTGTGACCATGACACCAAATTGATAATTAAATTGTAAGTTAAATAAATAACTAAAACATGGCCATTAATTATTTAACTAGACAAGTCAGTTAAGAACAAATTCTTATTTACAATGACAGCCTACCAGGGGAACAGTGGGTAAACTGCTTTGTTCAGGAGCAGAACGACAGATTTTTTTTACCTTGTCAGCTCGGGGATTCGATCTAGCAACCTTTCGGTTACCAGCCCAATGATCTAACCACTAGGCTAACTGCATAATAACACAGGGCTACAACAACAAACTAAAGCTATAGACTATTTATTAAATCAGTTAGCCAGCTCCAGGTAAGCTACACCAGTGGTATCATTTGATACAATAAATACATGTTGAAATAATGATATCACTAGAGTCATTGCAAATCAAATTTGTGCCACTTGTGTAGTCTACTTGGAGCTGGCAAAAGGTTTGAATAAATAGCCTATAACGTCAGTTTATTGTTGTCGTAGCCTGCATATAAATGAATAGGTTACTTAAAATGGCAGGCAGATGTATCTCTCCACATTCAATATCACTTTCATTGTAGACGTTCCCCCTCCCCCCCATATCAGAAGCAGGTGAGGGAATTCCACAACTTCCATTTAAAAATGTCTACTGACTGGCGCAGCATTTCAGACCCAAGAACAATTTAGCAGTTTGCTTCCCTGTGGCTCAGTTGGTAGCATGCGTAAAAACCCTTCGCTTGATATACGGTTTAAACCACCTCCGAGCGAATGCTCTCTAGAGCGCCTGAAGTGGTTTTCCTGTGCATCGTGGCCTTATTTCTTGCTGAGCGTTAGTTCTAACGCGTTACTATGTTCAATGGAAAGAGGGTTTGGAATAACGGAGACATATTCCCATCTAAATAAAAACAGCCTTTTACCTACAACTGGTAAAGAGTTGTCATGACGTGTGAGCCTGTTCTCCACCTCCACTCATTCACATCACTCAGCTGCAGAGCTCAGTCTCAACATTACACCTGGTCTCTCCCCACCATACTACTCACTCAGCTGCAGAGCTCAGCCTCAACATTACACCTGGTCCCCCCTCACTCAGCCTCAACATTACACCCTGCCCCCCCCCCCCAACCCACCCACCTACCTATACAGCCTAGCCCCCCCCCCCCCCGTTCAGAGTAGCCCACCCCCCCTACCCACCTGGCAGAGTAGCCCCCCCCCCCACCCGTACAGAGTAGCCCACCCCCTACCCACCTGGCAGAGTAGCCCACCCCCAGCGGTTTTCTCTTGTTGTTTCTCCTGGGGTCTGGAACTTGCTGGTCCCCAGACTCTGGGCTTTCAAAAACAGACTGCTGGAGCTTCCTACTCCTCCTCTTCCTCTCTCCATCCACGCTTTTCCCTCCATCCTCGCACTCTTCTCCACCACGCCCCCTGAAGGGTGTGTCCACCACGCCCTGGCAGCAATTGGCCAGCTGGGAGTAGCCACTCCCAGTGTCAGGTGAGGGCGTGTTGTCTGCGTGGAGGCCGAGCAGGCGGAAGAAGAGGGCGATGGATACCTGTGCGTCCCGGGCTGCGTAGGTCATCTGAAGGTCAGGGGCGGGAGCATTAAATGAGAAGATAATCTCTGCATGTTTTGAGGAAGCAGAAGTAAAGCACAGAATGGCTAATATTGATCACATCAATGAGAAGTTATTTGGGATGCAGGTTGATTTGTAGATCAGTTCGTCTGTTCAGTTCAACTGCAAAAGGTGATCTTCAACATGCACAGTAACGACGTGTCATATCCTGTATAAACTAACACCAGTAGTGTAGACGTTCTAACGACGTGTCACATCCTGTATAAACTAACACCAGTAGTGTACACGTTCTAATGACGTGTCACATCCTGTATATAAACTAACACCAGTAGTGTACACGTTCTAACGACGTGTCACATCCTGTATAAACTAACACCAGCAGTGTACCTGTTGTAGGGTCAGCGGGTCAGCCTCCCAGTCACTACAGCGCAGCTCCAAGGATTTCTCCAGAGAGACGTCGAGCAGGTCAGCTGCCAGAGACTTCAGACTCAGACCGTTATTCAACACTACCTTCCTGCACAGAAACACATACAGACTAGGAACACACACACACACGCCTCCAACACCATGAAGTTTGCTGACGACACGGTGGTAAGCCTGATCACCGGCGACAACGAGACAGCGTATAGGGAGGTCAGAGACCTGGCAGTGTGTTGCCAGGACAACAACCTCTCTCCATCTCAACATCAGTAAGACCAAGGAGCTGATCGTGGACTACAGGAAACAGTGGGGGTGAGCACACCCCCATCCACATCGACAGGGTTTAAGTGGAGCAGGTCGAGAGAACATCAAGTTCCTCAGTGTCAAAAATCACTAAAGACTTAAAAATGGTCCAAACACACGTGCACAGTCGTGAAGACCCGACAGTGCCTCTTCTCGCCCCCCCCCCCCCCAAAAAAAATACACCACCCTCGATCGCATGGCACGACAGAGGGTGGTGCGGACAGCCCAGTACATCACTGAGTTCAGTCTGCTTTCCACCAGACACTGGGAGATGAATTCACCTTTCAGCAGGACAATAAGCTAAAACACAAGGCCAAATCTACACTGGAGTTGCTTTGCTTACCAAGAATACAGAGAATGTTCCTGAGTGGCCGAGTTACAGTTGACTTAAATCTACTTGAAAACCATTTAAGTCTTGACATTGCTAGATAATCTATGATCAACAACCAACTTGACAGAGCTTGAAAAACGTAGAAAATAATAATAACCCAGAAAGACTCACAGCTGTAATCACAACCGAAAGGTGATTCTAACATGTATTGACTCAGGGGTGTGAATACTTATGTAAATTAGATATTTCTGCATTTCATTTTCAATAAATTTGGAGAAAATAAAAAAAAATTGGCCTCCCGAGTGGCGCAGCGGTCTAAGGTACTGCATCACTCTGGCGTCGACCGGGTTATGGGAGTGTTTGGCCGGCTGGGTTGTCCTTGTCCAGTGCACGCCGATTTCAGTCACCAGTTGGACGGTGTTTCCTCCGACACATTTGTGCGGCTGGCATTCGGGTTAAGCGAGCAGTTTGTCACGAAGCAGTGTGGCTTAGCAGGGTCGTGTTTTGGAGGACGCATGGCTCTCGACCTTCACCTCTCCCAAGTCCATACGGGAGTTGCAGCGATGGGACAAGACTAACTACCAATTGGATACAACAAAATTGGGGTGAGGGAAAAAAAATAAAATTGTAAAAAGTTTAAACATGTTTCACTTTGTCATTACGGGGTAATGTATGTAGATGGGTGAGAAAATATATTTAATCCATTTTGAATTCAGGCTGAAACAAAGTGGGCAAGAAGTCAAGGGGTATGAATACTTTCTGAAGGAGGGGGGGGGGTACTGTATTCAGACACCTTGAATTTTTCCACATTTTGTTACGTTACAGTCTTATTCTAAAATGTATTAAATTAACTGTTTTCCCTCATCAATCTGCACACAATACCCCATAATGACAAAATTTAAACAGGTTAAGAATTCTTTGCAAAATGTATTTTTTTTAATTCAACAGAAATACCTTATTTACATAAGTATTCAGACTCTTTGCTGTGAGACTCTAAATTGAACTCAGGTGCATCCTGTTTCCATTGATCATCCTTGAGATGTTTCTACAACTTGATTGGAGTCCACCTGTGGTAAATTCAATTGATTGGACATGATTTGGAAAGGCACACACACCTGTCTATATAAGGTCCCACAGTTGACAGTGCATGTCAGAGCAAAAACCAAGTCATGAGGTCGAAGGTATTGTCCGTAGAGCTCCAAGACAAGATTATGTCAAGGCACAGATGTAGGGAGAGAAGGGCCTAGGTCAGGGAGGTGACCAAGAACCCGAAGGTCACTGACAGAGCTCCAGAGTTCCTCAGTGGAGATGGGAGAACCTTCCAGAAGGACAAGCATCTCTGCAGCACTCCAACAATCAGGCCTTTATGGTAGAGTGGACAGATGGAAGCCACTCCTCAGTAAAAGGCACATGACAGCCCGCTTAGAGTTTGCCAAAAGGCACCTAAAGGACTCTCAGACCATGAGAAACAATATTCTGTGATGTGATGAAACCAAGATTGAACTATTTGGCCTGAACGCCAAGCATCACATCTGGAGGAAACCTGGCACCACCCCTACGGTGAAGCATGGTTGTGGAGGCAGCATCATGCTGTGGGGATGTTTTTCAGCAGCAGGGACTGGGAGACTAGTCAGGATCGAGGGAAAGATGTACAGAACAAAGTACAGAGAGATCCTGCATGAAAACGTGCAAAGGACCTCAGACTGGGGGCAAAGGTTCACCTTCCAACAGGACAACGACCCTACACACACACAGCCAAGACAACACAGGAGTGGCTTTGGGTCAAGTCTCTGAATGTCCTTCAGTGGCCCAGCCAGAGCCCGGACTTGAACCCGATCAAACATCTCTGGAGAGACCTGAAAATAGCTGTGCAGCAACGCTCCCCATCCAACCTGACAGAGCTTGAGAGGATCTGCAGAGAAGAATGGGAGAAACTCCCCAAATACAGGTGTGTCAAGCAAGAAGACTCAATGCTGTAATCGCTGCCAAAGGTGCTTCAACAAAGTACTCAGTAAAGGGTCTGAATACTTATGTAAATGGGATATTTCAGTTTAATACATTTGCAAAAACCTGTTTTTGCTTTGTCATTATAGGGTATAGATTGAGGGGGGGGGGGGAAACTATTTAATACATTTTAGAATAAGGCTGTAACGTAACAAAATGTGGAAAAAGTCAAGGAGTCAGAATACTTTCCGAATGCCCTGTACGCTGCTGCTACTCTGTTTATCATATATCAAGACACCTAGTCCCCTTACCTCTATGTATAAATACCTCCATCACTCCAGTATCCCTGCACAGTTTAAATACGGTATTGGAACCGACCCTGTATATAGCTTCTTACTTTCTATTGTGTTTTTGGTTCTCCCATGTTACTTTTAGTGCTACATTGATATTGATTACTGCATTGTTGGGTTTAGAGTTAGCAAGAAAGGCATTTCACTGTACTTGTGCACGTGACATTAAAAACTTGAAGACAACCACTGACAAACAAGTCTTGACAGTAATTATGCGAGAGGAAATGATGACGTATAAAACTGAGCGTTACGTCCTGTACGTGCCAATCAATTCTGAGAGGAAATGATTGAAAAAAAATTAGAGACAGAACAACTAGTATGGTACCTTTGTCGTAGTGCAAGGTATCTCAAGTCCACAGTACATCCCAACACCAGGCCGTAGTCTCGCGTTAGACGCTTTCCATCCTCATAGCAGCCCACACCCACCTTCAGGATGTGAGGGTCGCTGAGGACCTATGTAAAAAAAAAAAACATAAATACAATACATGCCATCAAAAGCCACTTACAACAGTGAGTAGGGAAGGGCGAAGTCTATACAGGTATATACACACACTACATAGCCAAAAGTATGTGGACACCTGCTCGTCGAACATCTCATTCCAAAATCATGGGCATTAATATGGAGTTGGTCTCCCCCCTTTGCTGCTATAACAGCCTCCAGTCTTTTGGGAAGGCTTTCCATTAGATGATGGAACATTGCTGCGGGGACTCGCTTCCATTCAGCCACAAGAGTATTAGTGAGGTCGGGCAGTGATGTTGGGCGATTAGGCCTGGCTCGCAGTCGGCGTTCCAGTTCATCCCAAAGGTGTTCGATGGGGTTAAGGTCAGGGCTCTGTGCAGGCCACTCAAGTTCATCCACACCGATCTCGACAAACCATTTCTGTATTGACCTCGCTTTGTACAAGGGGGCATTGTCATGCTGAAACTGTTGCCAAAGTTGGAAGCACAGAATTGTCTAGAATGTCATTGTATGCTGTAGCGTTAAGATTTCCCTTCACTGGAACTAACGGGCCGAACCATGAAAAACAGCCCCAGACCATTATTCCTCCTCCACCAAACTTTACAGTTGGCAGTATGCATTCAGGCAGACAACGTTCTCCTGGCATCCGCCAAATCCAGATTAGACTGCCAGATGAAGCTTGATTCATCACTCCAGAGAACGCGTTTCCACTGCTCCAGAGTCCAATGGCGGCGAGCTTTACACCCCTCCAGCTGACGCTTGGCATTGCGCATGGTGATCTTAGGCTTGTGTGCGGCTGCTCGGCCATGGAAACCCATTTCATGAAGCTCCTGAGAAACAGTTCTTGTGCTGACGTTGCTTCCAGAGGCAGTTTTGGAACTCTGTAGTGAGTGTTGCAATCAAGGACATGGCTTTGTGCTCCATTTTATACACCTGTCAGCAACAGGTGTGGCTGAAACTAGCCAAATCCACTCATTTGAAGGCCATGTAGTGTATGTATGCATGTATATTTTGATGTAAAAACGCTACAATACCGTTATTTCATTTTTGCGTTAGTTGGCTGTACCAAAACGACAATGTTTTTCCTTAATAGCTTGTTCTCCATCTTTTTCAAATTGCCAATTTGTTTTCAGCACTTTTATTTCCATGAGGGATCAAAACTGGTTCTCTCATGGCTCTCTCTCATCCCTCTGCAGCAGACATATGGTGAGCAATACGTTTGGACCGTCGAATCATAATAAAATCCCAGTATTCAATCACAATACATCTAGAATTGTGAGAAACGCAATATCGCACCGAGAGGTCCCTCAGCGGGACCGTCGCACGGCACCGAGAGGTCCCTCAGCGGGACCGTCGCACGGCACCGAGAGGTCCCTCAGTGTGGTGATAATATTGTATAGTGAGGTCCCTCAGTGTGGTGATAATATTGTATAGTGAGGTCCCTCAGTGTGGTGATAATATTGTATAGTGAGGTCCCTCAGTGTGGTGATAATATTGTATAGTGAGGTCCCTCAGTGTGGTGATAATATTGTATAGTGAGGTCCCTCAGTGTGGTGATAATATTGTATAGTGAGGTCCCTCAGTGGGGTGATAATATTGTATAGTGAGGTCCCTCAGTGGGGTGATAATATTGTATAGTGAGGTCCCTCAGTGGGGTGATAATATTGTATAGTGAGGTCCCTCAGTGGGGTGATAATATTGTATAGTGAGGTCCCTCAGTGGGGTGATAATATTGTATAGTGAGGTCCCTCAGTGGGGTGATAATATTGTATAGTGAGGTCCCTCAGTGGGGTGATAATATTGTATAGTGAGGTCCCTCAGTGGGGTGATAATATTGTATAGTGAGGTCCCTCAGTGGGGTGATAATATTGTGTAGTGAGGTCCCTCAGTGGGGTGATAATATTGTGTAGTGAGGTCCCTCAGTGGGGTGATAATATTGTATAGTGAGGTCCCTCAGTGGGGTGATAATATTGTATAGTGAGGTCCCTCAGTGTGGTGATAATATTGTATAGTGAGGTCCCTCAGTGTGGTGATAATATTGTATTGTGAGGTCCCCTGGCAATTCACAGCCCTAGTACTGAGTGCATTGGTGGCCCCAGCGGGAATCTAACCTACTATACTGCCATTTTAAAAACACCATTCTGAGCCATAGAGGACCACATATAAGCCTACCTCTTTCAGGGTAAGTGGCAGGTGCTGCTGGCCACCACGGAACGGCTGCAGCCTCACCAACACACACAGACCAGAGTAGGATGCCATCTGGAGTAAAGAGACCGTTGAAGTCTTACCCTTCACTGACACCTGGGGTCATAGGGAAGGGCAGAGAGGAGGGAAGGGCAGAGAGGAGGGAAGGGCAGAGAGGAGGGAAGGGCAGAGAGGAGGGAAGGGCAGAGAGGAGGGAAGAGGGGGCAGGGACGGCAAGGGGGAGGGAGAGGAGGGAGAGAGAGGACTTCAGAGATAAGATAAAACAAAAATCAGAGTACAAATGGGATGATATGTTTAAAAACATGCAGAACAAACTCACACCCAGGGCCTTAGTTTGACTCTTCACCCATTCACAGTCCAGGCCAAGGACGGGGTAGACTGACAGATCCTTCTGCAGCATGGGCCACAGCTGCTCCCACTCCTCCTCAGAGCTTACCATCACCGGCTGCACCGCCAGGACCTGGTCAACAGGGGGTAGCACAGCAGGCAGAGGGAGGACCAGACTCTGACCCGGGGATAGCTGGGTCTGCTTAAACTGGATTTGGGACTCCACTGGCTTCTTACACTCCAGAACCATAGGCTCTGGTTCCACAGGTAAGGGACAAGAGCTGACCCTTACCTGACCCTTCAGACCCTGAGCAGGAAGCTGTTGCTTCTTCGTCCTTAGGGCTCTCTGTCGCCATAGCAACAGGCCACCCAAGGTGGCGCCCAACAGGGTAACCACAGCAGCAGTTAGGGCACTTTGTCTAATAGCCATCTTGGGTTTCAGAGGTGCAAAGCTTATTTGGTTAGGGCTGGTTGGTTGAGAAGTGTGTAAATGAGTTTAGGTAGGTAGACCTAAACCCAAGTTGCAGTCCGATTTGAAGTTTGGTCATAGAGACTTTTGGGGATTATAGTGTCAGCATTGGGTCACATCCTTTGTTTGTTGATGTCTTTATCCGTGTGAAGAGGCTATTGGTTAGTAGGCTCTGGGCAGACACCTTATCCCCTAGGAGACAATCAGCAATAACTGTTACATTACATATCCATCTGAACCTACACAAACTGTCAACACATTATCCATAGGATGAATCAAGAATTGGAAAGCAGTAGACTCATAACTTGACTTGTCCAACAATTCTACGTTAATATATATTTATATATGTTTGCTGCACGTTTGAGTGTCACAGCAGAGCATATGATAACTAAGACAGCATTGCGCAATTTCACTGCCATTGTTTACAAGCGCAGCTAACTAGCTGGTGCTAAGGAGGTTGTTTAACATGTACTACTGATTAGCGTTACAAATTGATATCAGGATGTTTGCGAGTACTTGACGACTTACACCGCTAGAAAGATAAATGTTCTGACAATTAGACGAGAGAAAGAGAGAGTCAGTCAATATCGTTAACTAGGTACTATAGTTAGCATGCAAACACCGGGCTAACTAGCCAACTGCTAATGCAGCTTCACGTCGAGGCCGAGGAGCTACCTAGCAACAACTAGCCTAGCCACTTAGCCCGCTAGGTACATTAATTTAACGCGGTAACGAGACCGAAAGTAAATGAGCACAATCTAAAATGTAAATAACAATTTCGTTTGTTGTTGATGTTGCCTGAGCTTGTTTTCAGCGCACACCATCAGTTAAGTTTAGCTTAATACAATAGCTAGCTTGCACAGCCACCGTTAGATTGACTAGCCGACTAGCTACCTAACGTTAGCCTACGTCAGTAACGTTAAACAACGTGAGTGAAATTTGTAATTTGTTTCCCCGCATTACTTTTTTTTTTTTTTTTTTTTTGCGTGCTAAGCTTATTTCAAGCCCTTTTTTACCTACCTTGGCATTTCACGTCCACACCATAATATCCCTATGCTGTCTGCACATGTCCACTTGGTTGATTTCTAGGTGTTGACGTTGTGCTTCCGGCTCTATTTATTATGATGGATGGATGGGATGTTGTGCGCATTGTCAGGGAGGTAAGAATTAATACGTCAATTAATTAACCAATTAATTATGATTTATTATCCAATCGAACACAATTACTTACGTTGGATAAGATTGACTTGGAAGTCAAAATAATATGACTGCCTTGCAAATTTCTCCCATTGATTTAGTTACCTTATTTGTGATGTGTTGCATGCTCATATTTAATCATTAATTCTGTCTTCTGGGGGAGAAAAAAAAAAAAGCTTCCTTCTGATAAGAATATCAGTTCAATCTCATGGCGTCTTTACTCCAATATTGCAGTGTAGATGTTGAATTTTTACCTGGTAAAGTTGCTGTCTCAACATATGAAAATCACTAGCGGAGTCAGATATAAGATGGTGCTGCAGTGGAGAGTAGCCGTCTTACGTACTCCTGATCAATTCTGCTATTTTTTAAAATGTTTTCATACGCCAAACTTTTTGTTGTTGTTGTACATAATGTCTCCACCATCATTTCCTATGACCGAAAACAGCTTCTGGACATCAGAACAGGGAACACTAACCTCAATTTGTATGAACATTTCTATTTCAACGAGTCAGCAATTCTGGATGTTCTGCTTACCCCGGATCAGGTCCTAATCACCGGGACTCAAAAAATAAAGCGGCGGTATCCTGACGAGACTCCGTCGGTGAGCAAATAGAACAGAGGTGCATTGGCGGTCTATTGGCGAAAGTGCAGTCACTGGAGAACAAACTGGATGAGCTCCGTTCGAGACTATCCTATCAACGGGTCCTGAAAAACTGTAATATTCTATGTATCTCAGAGTCGTGGCTGAACAAGGACATGGATAATAAACATCTGGCTGGTCTTTCTCATTGTCAAGCCCGGAAGGCAGACTCTGGTAAGACATAGGGAGGAGGGGTGTGTCTCTTTGTAAACAACAGCTGGTGTGCGATCTCTAATGTTATGGAAGTCTCAAGTTTTTGCTCGCCTGAGGTAGAGTATCTCATGATAAGCTGTAGACCATACTATACTACGATATTTTTCGTAGCTGTCAATTTACCACCACAAATGCTGGCACTAAGACCGCCCTCAACGATCTGTATAGGGTCATAAGCAAACAAGAAAATGCACATCCAGAGGCAGCGTTTCTCGTGGCCGATGATTTTAATGCAGGGATACTGGAATCAATTTGACCATATCACTTTTACTTCACACACAGAAACGCCTATACAAGGATCTCACTCGCCCTCCCTTTTGGCAAATCAAACCATAACTCTATCCTAGTGCTTCCTGCTTACAAGCAAAAACTCAAAGAAAATATCAGTGATGTTGTCACGCCCTGACCTTAGAGATCCTTATTATTTCTCTATGTTTGGTTAGGTCAGGGTGCGACTCGGGTGGGAAAGTCTGTTTTCTTTGTTTTTGACCGAGTGTTGTTCCCAATCAGAGGCAGCTGTCTATCGTTGTCTCTGATTGGTGATCATATATAAGTTGTCATTTTCCTTTTGGGTTTTGTGGGATCTTGTTTTCTGTTTAGTATTTTGTGCCTGACAGAACTGTGCGCTTTCATTTTCGCCTTTTGGTATTTTGTTTAAGTGTTTTGTGAATAAACGAATCATGAACACTTTCCACGCTGCGCCTTGGTCTACTTCTACCACCAACGAGAGCCGTTACAGAAGATCCCACCAAAACCCGACCAAGCAGCGTGGCCAGGATGAGTGGACATGGGAGGAGATCATGAATGGAGAAGGGCCCTGGACGCGGATTGGAGAGTATCGCCGTTCAAGGGAGGAGATGGAGGCAGCAAGAGAGGAACGGCGACGATACGATGAATTAGAACAACAACGGAAGCCAGAGAGGCAGCTCCAAAAAATATTTTTTTGGGGGGGGGCAAACGGGGAGATTGGCGGAGTCAGGATTTAGACCTGAGCCAACTCCCCGTGCTTACTGTGGGGAGCGTGTGACCGGTCAGGCACTGTATCTCAAGTGCACATTCACAGCCCGTTGCGCTCGTTGCCGGCTCCCCGCATTTGCCGGGCTAGAGTGGGCATTCAGCCAGGACGGGTTGTGCCGGCTCAGCGCTCCTGGTCTCCATGACGCCTCCTCGGTCCAGGATATCCTGCGCCAGCTCTACGCACTGTGTCGCCAGTGCGCCTTCACAGCCCAGTGCGTCCTGTGCCAGCGCCCCGCACTTGCCGGGCTAAAGTGAGCATCCAGCCAGGAAGGGTTGTGCCAGCTCTACGCTCCAGACCTCCAGTGTGCCTCCACGGTCCAGTATATTCTGTGCCAGCTCTGCACACCCGGTCTCCAGTGCGTCTCCCCAGCCCGGTACGTCCTGTGCCTGCTCCACGCACCAGGCCTCCAGTGCGCCTTCCCAGTCCAGAGCATCCGGCGACAGTACCCAGTCCAGAGCATCCGGCGACAGTACCCAGTCCAGAGCTTCCGGCAACAGTACCCAGTCCAGAGCTTCCGGCAACAGTACCCAGCCCAGAGCTCCCGGCGACAGTTCCCAGTCCAGAGCTTCCGGCGACAGTTCCCAGCCCAGAGCTTCTGGCGACATTTCACGGTTCAGAACCTCCTGAGACGGCTTACGGCCCGAAACCATGCAATGATGATCCATGGCCCGAAGCATCCAATGATGATCCATGGCCCGAAGCATCCAGTGGTGATCCATGGCCCGAAGCCTGCAGTGCATGGCCAGAAGCCTCGAGAGAAGGTCTGCAGGCCAGAGCCTCCAGCGACGGTCTACAGTCCGGAGCCTCCAGCGACGGTCTCCAGTCCGGAGCATCCAGCGACAGTCCCCAGTCTGGAGCCTCCAGCGACAGTCCCCAGTCCGGAGCCTCCAGCGACGGTCCCCTGTCCGGAGCCTCCAGAGACGGTCCCCAGTCCGGAGCCTCCAGCGACGGTCCCCAGTCCGGAGCCTGCAGCAAAGATTCCAAGTCCGGAACCTCCAGCAAGGGTCTCCAGTCCGGAGCTTACAGGGGGGTTCCTAGCCTGGAGTCCACAAAGACGATTTATGTTCCGGAGGTCCCAGCGATGATCCCTGCACCAGAGGCGCCACCAAAGTGGGGGGAGCCTCAAGCGGAGCGGGATCTGCGTCCCGCACCGGAGCCTCCACTGAGAGTAGATGCCCACCCGGACCCTCCCCTATAGGTTCAGGTTTGCGGCCGGAGTCCGCACCTTTGGGGGGGTACTGTCACACCCTGACCTTAGAGATTTTTTTCAAGTGTTTTGTGAATAAAAGAATCATGAACACTTTCCATGCTGTGCCTTGGTCTACTTCTACCACCAACGAGAGCCGTCACAGATGCGCTCAATACGGAAGTGGTCAGATGAAGCTAAGATACATTTAAGTCATTTAGCAGATATTCTTATCCAGAGCAACTTATACCCTTACTACACCACTCGCATCGCGTGCGCGAGCGTTGCAAAATAAATTTAGGAATCTATGTTATTCAATTATTGCACCCACACTGCTCGCGTGTCAACAAGCGTCTGCGTTGCCAAGGGCTAAAATATAAGTCAGTTCTATTTCTGACGCAGATCGCACTGCAAGTCCTGCCTCTCCCATCTCCTCATTGGTTTATAGAAGCAGGTACTCACGTGCCATCTCCTCATTGGTTATACCCACGTGGGTGATTGAAAGGCGAACTGTGTTGCCGGTTGTCGTGGTAATACTATGAAAGATTAGATGCCAATCACCATATAAGTTCAAAGATGAAAAAGCCTGGAAGGAGGAGAGATGACTAGAAACGATTCGGTTGACCGTTTTTATGTGTGGATTAATTGTCGGAGTAGAGGACCTTGTGCATTTCAGGTAAAATAACAACCTAATGTTTATATACCAGGACAAATTAGCTAGCAAGTGCAAGCTAACTAGCTAAATTGCCATAAATGTTTAATGCTTTTCAACCTGTCCCCAAATTAATGTCATTGGTTCAGAGTTTGTTTTGATATTTTAACCTGCGTGTCGTGATCGCGTTTGGTGTAGGGGGACAAAATAAATGTATGCATGATTGCGCACGCGGTTTGCATTCCGTGTTACAGTAGTGAATGCATACATTTTCATATGTTATTTTTTACTGGTCCAACGTGGGAATTGAACCCACAACCCTGGCGTTTCAAGCGCCATGTTCTACCAACTGAGCCACATGGGACCACTACAGGACTGCTGTTTGATAGCACAGACTGGAATATGTTCCAGGATTCATCCGATAACATTGAGGAGTTTACCACATCAGTCACCAGCTTCATTAATAAGTGTATCGATGACGTCGTCCCCACAGTAACCATACGTAAGAACCAGAAGCCATGGATTTACAGGCAACATCCGTACTGAGCTAAAGGCTAGAGCTGCTGCTGTCAAGCAGCGAGACGCTTATAAGAAATCCCCCTACGACGAGCTATCAAACAGGAAAAGCATCAATACAGGACTAAGAACGAATCCTACTACGCCAGCTCTGACGCTTGACGGATGTGGCAGGACTTGCAAACTATCATGGATTACAAAGGGAAACCCAGTCGCAAGCTGCTCAGCGACGCCAGCCTACCAGACAAGCTAAATACCTTCTATGCATGCTTCGAGGCAAGCAATACTGAGCCATGCATTAGAGCACCAACTGTTCCGGATCTCCCTCTTCGTAGCCGATGTAGACCTTTAAACAGGTCAACATTTGCAAGGCCACGGGGCCAGACGGAATACCAGGACGCATACTCAGAGCATTCGCAGATAAGTGTCTTCACTGACATTTTCATCCTATCCCTGATCTGGTCTGTAATACCAACATGTTTCAAGCAGACCACCATAGTCCCTGTGCCCAAGAACGCCAAGGTAACCTGCCAAAATGACCCAAGAACGCCAAGGTAAGCTCCTCAATGTTATCGGATGAATAGCACTCACATCTATAGCCATGAAGTGCTTTAAATGGCTGGTCATGGCTCACATCAACACCATCATCCCAGACACCCTGGACCCTCCCATCCACATCGATGGGGCTATAGTGGAGTTAGTTGAGAGCTTCAAGTTCCTCAGTGTCCACATCACTAATGATCTATCATCATACACACACAGCAACACAGTTGTGAAGAGGGCAGGACATCACCTCTTCTTCCTCAGGAGACTAAAAAGTTTTGGCATGGGTCCCCAGATCCTCAAAATGTTCTACAGTTGCACCATCGAGAGCATCCTGACTGGTTGCATCACCGCCTGGTATGGAAACTGCTCTGCAGTAAGGTGCTACAGACGGTAGTGCATACGGCCCAGTACATCACTGGGGCCAAGCTTCCTGCCATCCAGGACCTATATACCAGGCGGTGTCAGAGGAAGGCCCAAAACATTGTCAAAGACTCCAGCCACCCTAGTCATAGACTGTTCTCTCTACTACTGCATGGCAAGCTGTACCGAAGTGCCAAGTCTAGGTCCTACAGGCTCCTTAACAGCTTCTACCACCAAGCCATAAGACTGTTGAACAATTACTCAAACGGCCACCTGGACTATTTACATCTACTGAAATTGCATCCCAAATAAAAGCAACAGACACATCTCAACATCAACTGTGTGAATCAGGCCAACATGGTCAAATTGCTGCAAAGAAACCACTACTAAAGGACACCAATAAGAAGATGAGACTTGCTTGGGTCAAAAAACACGAGCAATGGACATCACACCGGTGGAAAGTTGTCCTTTGGTCTGGAGTCCAAATTGGAGATTTTTGGTTCCAACCGTCGTGTCTTTGTGAGACGCAGTGTGGGTGAACGGATGATCTCCGCATGTGTATTTCCCACCGTAAAGCATTGTCGTGACTTGACTTTCATTAATCTGAATATTTAATCCACTAACTGTGTTTAATTGTTACCCAATTAAATGAATAATGTAACAATTAAGTCAACAATTAATTAATCATAAAGCAATTAACTCATTAGGAATTTGGGGCACCACGGAAGAAGTGGTTTAACGAGTTACCATCTGATCCCGAATTAAACTCTAATGATAGATGTTATATATGGATAACAGTCACTTATTAATCATTACCTCATATCAGTCTCATTCTGAACAGTCGTAACCCTCTTGGATCTGCAAGAACCCCAACCTTTGCTCATCTTTCAGTACTACACAAATTTATTTATTTATTTACTAACTAACTAAATAATAACACAGAATACACATACACACTTACATGAGACAAAAGTCCCTAGTGGACTGACGTGATATGACGGCTTGTTACATAGAGATGGAGAAGGGGGTGGGGAAAATAGAGAGATGGAGAACAAGGGACATTTATTGTGGATACATTCTAGGACTGTCTTCACATTAATCATATACCTTGCACACGAACAATCGTCCGTTTGGGTAAGAAATAATGAATGTATTTACGTGTTGAATGTCTTCCTTAGTCGTGTATCTCCGTTGGACCCAGGCCTCCGTGAAAAGGGTTCCGTTGGGCCTTCTCCCAAATGAAGTGTAAGGCTCTGATTGTCCACCAGAGGTCACAATGTCCTTTTTAGTTGTAGGTGGCTTCAATGCCTTGTCCTGTAGCCTTTAACACCATCCTGTTAATTCTGCTTTACTTTCACCCGTTCTGGAAGAGTGGTCCTCTGAAGACAGCTAATCAGCCGTGTCGATGATCCCCAGTGGGGTGACGAGAGCAGTGTAGTCGACGATGGTTTGATGAGAGTAACAGGATAGTCCTACCTAAATTCACTTTCTTAGATGCAATATTTAGAGCAGCTACTCAGCCGTAACTTTGATTGTTAGAGAGGCTACTTTGTCTTCTTCACCTTGTGTTGATTTTCAGGGTTGTAACCAATGGAGACCTAAGCTGCAGCTTGTCCTTCTGGTCTGGTAGGTGAGGTTATCATCTTCACCTTGTGTTGAGATTCAAAGTTTCATTTCAGACATGTAGCTCTCGCCTCACATTTCCTGGTCTGATATGTTAATTCTTACCTAGTCCTTTTAAGCACTCTGGTCGAAAAAGGGCAGTTCCATCACACTGACAAGCTCTCTGACCTCACTCGGGGCATGGCTACTTAATGTGCAAAGTATTCTCAAAACAATGAATCGTATTAGAAAACTAAAATCACATTCCTATCTTAAAAATACATTCATCGTTTTTCATATTATCTACACCAAGTATTGGATGAAAACTTGACATATTCAATGTGTACACTTTCCAAATAACAGTATTTTCGTTATACCATTTTTAATGACATCACAAAATAGACAGTTTTCCACATGTTTGAGATATTTGTTAGAAAGTTCACTCTTTAGATGTTAAGAGTTTTTGGCTGGCAAAAATCTCTCTCTAAACAAAGACATTCCGATCCCAATACTGAAGGGTAGAGAGAGAAAGTTTCCCCCTCTAGAGATTTACAGCAGGGTGTGTGGGAGAGAGAGAGACCTGGTTACTGTCACCCCACCCCCCATCAGTCTGATCTGCCCATTCTGATCCTCACAGGACAGTCATGACAGCATGGAGGAGGAGGTGTTATGGTGTGCGGGTGCTTTGCTGGTGACACTGTGATTTATTTAGAATTCAAGACACTTAACCAGCATGGCAACAAAGGAAAAGCAACGAACAAGTGCTCAGCATATGTGGGAATTCCTTCAAGACTGTTAAAAGAATTCCAGGTGAAGCTGGTTGAGAGAATGCCAAGATTGTGCAAAGCTGTCATCAAGGCTAAGTGTGGCTACTTTGAAGAATCTCAAATATAAAATCTATTTTGATTTGTTTAACACTTCTTTGGATACTACATGATTCCATATGTGTTATTTCATGTTTTTGATGTCTTCACTATTATTCTACAATGTAGAAAATAGTAAAAATAAAGAAAAATCCTTGAATAAGTAGGTGTTCTAAAACTTTTGACCGGTAGTGTGTTTATATACAGTTCCAGTCGTAAGTTTACATACACCTTTGCCAAAGACATTTAAACTCAGTTTTTCACAATTCCTGACATTTAATCCTAGTAAAAATTCCCTGTCTTAGGTCAGTTAGGATCACCACTTTAGTTAAGAATGTGAAATGTCAGAATAATAGTAGAGAGAATGATTTATTTCAGCTTTTATTTATTTCATCACATTCCCAGTGGGACAGAAGTTTACATACACAATTAGTATTTAGTAGCATTGCCTTTAAATTGTATAACTTGGGTCAAACGTTTTGGGTAGCCTTCCACAAGCTTCCCACAATAAGTTGGGTGAATGTTGGCCCATTCCTCCTGACAGAGCTGGTGCAACTGAGTCAGGTTTGTAGGCCTCCTTGCTTGCACAAGCTTTTTCAGTTCTGCCCACAAATTTTCTATAGGATTGAGGTCAGGGCTTTGTGATGGCCACTCCAATACCTTGACCTGGTTGTCCTTAGGCCATTTTGCCACAACTTTGGAAGTATGCTTGGGGTCATTGTCCATTTGGAAGACCCATTTGCGACCAAGCGTTAACTTCCTGACTTGTCTTCAGATGTTGTTTCAATATATCCACACAATTTTCCTGCCTCATGATGCCATTTATTTTATTTTGGATAGAAAACACCACTCCCTCCTGCAGCAAAAGCACCCCCACAACATGATGCTGCCACCACCGTGCTTCACGGTTGGGATGGTGTTCTTCGGCTTGCCATTTTTCCTCCAAACATAATGATGGTCATTATGACCAAGCAGTTCTTTTTTATCAGACCAGAGGACATTTCTCCAAAAAGTACGATCTTTGTCCCCATGTGCAGTTGCGAACCGTAGTCTAGCTTTTTTTAATGGCAGTTTTGGAGCAGTGGCTTCTTCCTTGCTGAGCGGCCTTTCAGGTTATGTTGATATAGGACTCGTTTTACTGAGTATAGATACCTTTGTACCTGTTTCCTCCATCATCTTCACAAGGTCCTTTGCTGTTGTTCTGGGATTGATTTGCACTTTTCGCACCAAAGTATGTTCATCTCTAGGAGACAGAATGTGTCTCCTTCCTGAGCAGTATGACGGCTGCGTGGTCCCATGGTGTTTATACTTGCGTACTATTGTTTTGTACAGATGTACGTGGTACCTTCAGGCGTTTGGAAATTGCTCCCAAGGATGAACAAGACTTGTGGTCTACATTTTTTTTCCTGAGGTCTTGGCTGATTTCTTTAGATTTTCCCATCATGTCAAGCAAAGAGGCACTGAGTTTGAAGGTAGGCCTTGAAATATATCCACAGGTACACCTCCAATTGACTCATTATGTCAATTAGCCTATCAGAAGCTTCTAAAGCCATGACATAATTTTCTGGAATTTTCCAAGCTGTTTAAAGGCACAGTCAACTTAGTGTATGTAAACTTCTGACTCACTGGAACTGTGATACAGTGAATCATAAGTGAAATAATCTGTCTGTAAACAATTGTTGGAAAAATGAATTACTTGTGTCATGCACAAAGTAGATGTGCTAACCGACTTGCCAAAACTATAGTTTGTTAACAAGACATTTGTGGTGGTTGAAAAATGAGTTTAATGACTTTAACCTAAGTGTAGGTAAACTTCCGACTTCAACTGTATATATCTATCTTTGGGAAAGGACCTGTAAGTAAGCATTTCACTGTTAAAGGCACTACATTGTCAAGCCATCATCTGCATTGGCCTTGCAGCATTTACAGTGATATGGCCTCTGCATTCATACTTCTGGTGCTTCACGGCGCAGCGCAGAGCTGTTGTCAAGGAAGGGAGTTTGTGTGTGTTTATACAGGACCTCCCGCCCCTCCCCCCCCCCCCCCCCCCCCCCCCCCCCCCACCTACAATCAACCAATCACGGCAATGCTGGGCGATATGGCGCCCTCCGCATTGTTCCAACATTTGGGAGGGCGCACATGGATGTGGTACGGGGCTCAATTTGGCCTCTGCATTCCCCGGGAGGCTCCGCAATTGACCCGCCATACAGAGCCTCCCACCACATGTTCAGGTCAAGCATAAATTGGATTTTAGTCTACACTCGTTGTTTAGAAAACATGTGACAAATAACATTTAATTTGAAAGGCCTCAAGAATACAACCAGAAGCTTGTTTGTTTCCACCACCATCAATTTATTCAAATCTTTTTAGCTTAAATTGTTCTGGAAAGAATTGGAATAAAACAATGAAATAATTACAAAATGGAAAATAAAAACTTGATCAGATAACAGATCATATTCACAGGCTTGATAAAAAAAAATAAAAAAAGTGTGGCAGATGAAAGTGAGAGACATTGTATTCCCTATACGGTGCACTGCTTTTAACCAGAGCCCTGGTAGTACAGCTACAGTATAGATAGAATATGGATTTCCATTTGTGACACACAAACAGATCAATCTCTCGGTCTCGTTCTACTGCAAACCGTTGGATTCAGAACTACAGTTCCATTAAAAAGTTCAGGACAACCCTGTCCTGTCCTTTTGTCACAGATAAGGCTGGAAGGAGGATTCCTGGACTTCCTGTTTATTACCTTTAAAAATTCCAAGAATTTTCCAACCAGGATTTCTGGAAACTGGGAGATTTAGGGAAAATTACTGGAATTTTGCAACGCCATGACCTGTGGTCCATCATTCATCACTGTGGTCAAATGATCAACTACTACAATGTTTGTGCAAAAAAAAAGGAGATCTGTCAATCAATCATTTTCATTGAAAAATATAATTTAAGGAGAAAAATTAGGAGATGACACTGTCCAAAAGTGTTAAAATATAAAATAACAAATATTACCTGAAAAATAAAACAAATGACAATGAAGAAGTAAGACAAGAGGAAGTCAAATGTAAGTACTCACGAGTACTATCGAGAACTAACAAGGGCTATCGAGTACTAACAAGTACCATTGAGTACTCATAAGTACTATTGAGTACTAACAAGTACTCATGAGTACTAACAAGGACCATTGAGTACTAACAAGGACCATTGAGTACTAACAAGTACTATTGAGTACTAACAAGTACTATTGAGTCCTATCGAGTACTAGACAAGTACTATTGTAGTAAGGAGACTTGAGAGAGCAGAGCTGTAGTAAGCAGAGGTAACCTGGGGCGTATTCATTTAGTGGAACATCGTACCAAACGTTTGCTTCAAAACGAGAGAAAAAAAAAAAAAGTTTTGCAAATCGAAAAATGAGTTTCTATTGGACAAATTCAGGTAGGTCCCACCCAGTTTCCATTCCGTTTGGTTCCTAGTAAATACACCCTTGGATACTCCTCTACGATCACCACCACCACCGCTGCTTCTTCTGCCCACTGGCTCCACATTAATTGTTGCTGCAATGATGATTGATTATTTACAGTGAGATGCACATCCAAGCCAGTCAACGACAATAAGACAGAATTCTTTAAAAAATAAAAAATAAAATAAAACAGCTGTCCATTCAAACAAACACACATTTTTTTTCTCTTTACATCGTCATAGAAATCAGACAACTGCCGTGAGCTATGTTGCTGTGTATACTGTTATGTATAATATAATTGCTTGTATACACGTTACACAATCCCACTCAATTCTCATTGTAGCTAGCTAGCCTCCTGTGCCTCTGGCAAAGATTACATACAACTCTTCTGTTAGATTTCCATAGCTATTTAAAATATACCTTAATGCATAAAAATAAAGATTTTGGCATTCTCTTCACTTCTGATTTTGAAGTTTTATATGAGAACCTCTCGTCTGGAAGCTCGGTACTCTTTCAGTGCTGCAGTCCCTTCTGCCTGCCAGGTGGCCGGGAGAGCAAATCGTACTCCAGCCACCTGGGGGCGCTGTGAGCTGGACCAGGAGAGGGAGGAAGGGGGGGTAGGGGAAGGAGCCGTAACCCCTAGTACAGTCATTATGGTCTCTCCAGAGCTGAGAGGGCTAGTTGGGTCTGAGGCGGCGCCGGCTGGTTGAGGCTGACTAGGTTGAGCTGGGTGGTTGGTTGGGGGGCTGACTGGGTGGCTGGTTGGGGGGCTGGTTGGGGGGGCTGACTGGGGGGCTGGTTGGGGGGCTGACTGGGGGGCTGGTTGGGGGGCTGACTGGGAGGCTGGTTGGGGGGGCTGGTTGGGAGGCTGGTTGTGGGGCTGACTGGGGGGCTGACTGGGGGCTGGTTGGGGGTCTGACTGGGGGGCTGACTGGGGGGGCTGACTGGGGGGGCTGACTGGGGGGCTGACTGGGGTGCTGGTTGGGTGGCTGGTTGGGGGGCTGACTGGGGGGCTGACTGGGGGGCTGACTGGGGGGGCTGACTGGGTGGTTGGGGGGCTGACTGGGTGGCTGGTTGGGGGGGGCTGACTGGGTGGCTGGTTGGGGGGCTGACTGGGAGGCTGGTTGGGGCTGACTGGGTGGCTGGTTGGGGGGCTGACTGGGTGGCTGGTTGGGGGGGCTGACTGGGTGGCTGGTTGGGGGGCTGACTGGGTGGCTGGTTGGGGGTGGCTGGTTGGGGGGCTGACTGGGAGGCTGGTTGGGGCTGACTGGGTGGCTCGTTGGGGCTGACTGGGGGGCTGGTTGGGGGGGCTGACTGGGTGGTTGGGGGGCTGACTGGTCATAGCTCCAGTTTATAGATGCACCCATCCATTGCCCTCCTCCTCTTCACTCAGGTCCCCCCACTAAGCCAGACCAGACGGCTGGAGAGGCTATATCTCCTCCTCTCTCCCCAACCGGCACAATCAACAGCCTCCTTCTTCTCCTCCCCAGTCGTCTCCCCTAGTCCTCCTCAGTACTCCCCAGTCCTCCCCCTCCCCAGTCCTCCCCCTCCCCAGTCCTCCTCCTCCTCCCCAGTCCTCCTCCTCATCCCCAGTCCTCGTCCTCCCCAGTCCTCCTCCTCATCCCCAGTCCTCCTCCTCCCCAGTCTTCCCCAGTCCTCCTCATCCCCAGTCCTCCTCCTCCTCCCCAGTCTTCCCCAGTCCTCCTCATCCCCAGTCCTCCTCATCCCCAGTCCTCCCCAGTCCTCCTCATCCCCAGTTTTCCCCAGTCCTCCTCCTCCCCAGTCCTCCCCAGTCCTCATCCTCCCCAGTCCTCCCCAGTCCTCATCCTCCCCAGTCCTCCCCAGTCCTCCTCCTCCCCAGTCCTCCTCATCCCCAGTCCTCCTCCTCCCCAGTCCTCCTCCTCCCCAGTCCTCCCCCTCCTCCCCAGTCCTCCTCCTCCCCAGTCTTCCCCAGTCCTCCTCCTCCCCAGTCTCTAGAGCTGGATCTCAAAGGTTGTGTGGAGCTCGGAGGAGAAAGGGTTAGTGGGCGACGGCGTGGTGTGCTGGCGGGACCGACTCTCCAGGGAGGCCCACTTGGCCTCGAAGGGGTCGGCCGCGGGCTGGAGCTGCGAGGGCAGGGGAGGGGCCGGGGAGGACTGAGGGGGCAGGAAGGGAGGGGCCCAGCTGTCGGCTCTGCCCCCATTGAATGCTACACTCCCATTGGGTGGCTGGAGAGGGACAGGCAGGGGTATAGAGGGCTGCTGGTGGGGGTTGTTATAAGGATCATACTGAGGGGTGGGGTATGTCTGGGGCTGAGGAGTTGAACCAAACAAATAGGCTACCATCTGAGAGGAGGTGATGCCCACCACGGGCACACTGGGGTGAGCATAGGGCAGCCCGTTGGACATCGGGTATGCAGGCTGGCGAGGAGCAGAGAAGGGCTGGCCTGTGGGTAGTGTGGTTGAGAATGCCTGGGTTGGGGTGCTGGACAAGGCTGGGGGTTTAGGGGTGAGGAACTGCTGAAAAGAGGGTGTAGACGCAGGCTGCAGAGCGCAGAGAGACTTGGTGACCTCCTCGAGCCAGCGGTCAGCCTCTGATGGCGTGCGGCGGTGGGATAGGTGCGATGGGGACGCCGTGGTGGAGGGTGGAGCTACAATCACTGGGGTTGTCCAATCACCTCCTGTCAGAGGAAACACCAGAGAAGGTTTGGGAGTGACTAATGATCACGGAGATGTAGATATAATTGTGCAATAACACTGTGACAACAGCTATAAAGAGCATTATTATCAATAGATTTGATCGACGACAACAATCATGACGTCGCTAACTTGATAAAAAACTCTTCCCATGTCAGACCTGCTGTGGAGTCCGTCAGGCGTTTTAGTGGAATTCAGGCTGGTTAGTGTTTTGCTATCCTGCGTTTTCTAAAACATGCAGAACAACCAGCCTGTCTGTGTTCTGGTCCGGTGTCTCAGTCCATAGAAACAGAACCAGCCTGTCTGTGTTCTGGTCTGGTGTCTCAGTCCATAGAAACAGAACCAGCCTGTGTTCTGGTGTCTCAGTCCATAGAAACAGAACCAGCCTGTCTGTGGTCTGGTCTGGTGTCTCAGTCCATAGAAACAGAACCAGCCTGTCTGTGTTCTGGTCTGGTGTCTCAGTCCATAGAAACAGAACCAGCCTGTCTGTGTTCTGGTCTGGTGTCTCAGTCCATAGAAACAGAACCAGCCTGTCTGTGTTCTGGTCTGGTGTCTCAGCCCATAGAAACAGAACCAGCCTGTGTTCTGGTCTGGTGTCTCAGTCCATAGAAACAGAACCAGCCTGTCTGTATTCTGGTCCCGTGTCTCAGTCCATAGAAACAGAACCAGCCTGTCTGTGTTCTGGTGTCTCAGTCCATAGAAACAGAACCAGCCTGTCTGTGTTCTAGTCCGGTGTCTCAGTCCATAGAAACAGAACAACCACAATAGTAGCCAAACACCAAGGAGCCCAAGGCTTCTAAATCTATTTCTATGCTCCGGTCCTTACCTGGGTGTGCGGAGGAAGAGGCGGCTGAGGTATGTTGCCCTGCTTGGCAGTGGGGGCTTGGGGTCTTGGCCCAGGGGTTAGTGTCTCGAGCAGGTAGTGGAGGGGGCAGTGCTGGAGAGTTAACAGCAACAACAACAGGAGGGAAGGCAGGACCGGTACCGTTCCCTACGGCAGAGTGAATAGCAAACAGGACAGCCATGTTGTATGTAGACCTGGTAGTATTAGATGGACAGGTACAGCCATGTTGTATGTAGACATGGTAGTATTAGATGGACAGGTACAGACATGTTGTATGTAGACATGGTAGTATTAGATGGACAGGTACAGACATGTTGTATGTAGACCTGGTAGTATTAGATGGACAGGTACAGACATGTTGTATGTAGACATGTTGTATGTAGACGTGGTAGTATTAGATGGACAGGTACAGACATGTTGTATGTAGACCTGGTAGTATTAGATGGACAGGTACAGACATGTTGTATGTAGACATGTTGTATGTAGACGTGGTAGTATTAGATGGACAGGTACAGACATGTTGTATGTAGACCTGGTAGTATTAGATGGACAGGTACAGACATGTTGTATGTAGACATGTTGTATGTAGACGTGGTAGTATTAGATGGACAGGTACAGACATGTTGTATGTAGACATGTTGTATGTAGACATGTTGTATGTAGACGTGGTAGTATTAGATGGACAGGTACAGACATGTTGTATGTAGACATGTTGTATGTAGACGTGGTAGTATTAGATGGACAGGTACAGACATGTTGTATGTAGACCTGGTAGTATTAGATGGACAGGTACAGACATGTTGTATGTAGACATGTTGTATGTAGACATGGTAGTATTAGATGGACAGGTACAGACATGTTGTATGTAGACATGTTGTATGTAGACGTGGTAGTATTAGATGGACAGGTACAGACATGTTGTATGTAGACATGTTGTATGTAGACGTGGTAGTATTAGATGGACAGGTACAGACATGTTGTATGTAGACCTGGTAGTATTAGATGGACAGGTACAGACATGTTGTATGTAGACATGTTGTATGTAGACATGTTGTATGTAGACGTGGTAGTATTAGATGGACAGGTACAGACATGTTGTATGTAGACATGTTGTATGTAGACGTGGTAGTATTAGATGGACAGGTACAGACATGTTGTATGTAGACATGTTGTATGTAGACATGTTGTATGTAGACGTGGTAGTATTAGAGATGGACAGGTACAGACATGTTGTATGTAGACATGTTATATGTAGACGTGGTAGTATTAGATGGACAGGTACAGACATGTTGTATGTAGACATGTTGTATGTAGACGTGGTAGTATTAGATGGACAGGTACAGACATGTTGTATGTAGACGTGGTAGTATTAGATGGACAGGTACAGACATGTTGTATGTAGACATGTTGTATGTAGACATGTTGTATGTAGACATGTTGTATGTAGACGTGGTAGTATTAGATGGACAGGTACAGACATGTTGTATGTAGACATGTTGTATGTAGACGTGGTAGTATTAGAGATGGACAGGTACAGACATGTTGTATGTAGACATGTTGTATGTAGACGTGGTAGTATTAGATGGACAGGTACAGACATGTTGTATGTAGACATGTTGTATGTAGACGTGGTAGTATTAGATGGACAGGTACAGACATGTTGTATGTAGACGTGGTAGTATTAGATGGACAGGTACAGACATGTTGTATGTAGACCTGGTAGTATTAGATGGACAGGTACAGACATGTTGTATGTAGACATGTTGTATGTAGACATGTTGTATGTAGACGTGGTAGTATTAGATGGACAGGTACAGACATGTTGTATGTAGACATGTTGTATGTAGATGTGGTAGTATTAGATGGACAGGTACAGACATGTTGTATGTAGACATGTTGTATGTAGATGTGGTAGTATTAGATGGACAGGTACAGACATGTTGTATGTAGACATGTTGTATGTAGACGTGGTAGTATTAGATGGACAGGTACAGACATGTTGTATGTAGACCTGGTAGTATTAGATGGACAGGTACAGACATGTTGTATGTAGACATGTTGTATGTAGACGTGGTAGTATTAGATGGACAGGTACAGCAAATGAACAACTGGAGTCTTATACAGGGCATTCGGAAAGTATTCAGACCCCTTGACTTATTCTACATTTTGTTACGTTATAGCCTTATTCTAAAATGGAATAAATCGTTTTTTTCCCTCATCAATCTACACACAATACCCCGTAATGACAAAACAAAAACAGAATTTGACATTTTTGCAAATGTATAAAAATAAATAAATAATGAAAAATCACATTTACATAAGTATTCAGACCCTTTGCTCAGTACTTTGTTGAAGCACCTTTGGCAGCGATTACAGCCTCCAGTCTTCTTTGGTATGACGCTACATGCTTGGCACACCTGTATTTGGGGAGTTTCTCCCATTCTTCTCTGCAGATCCTCTCAAGCTCTGTCAGGTTGGATGGGGAGCGTCGCTGCACAGCTATTTTCAGGTCTCTCCAGAGATGTTCGATCGGGTTCAAGTCTGGGCTCTGGCTGGGCCACTCAAGGACATTCAGAGACTTGTCCCGAACCCACTCCTGCATTGTCTTGGCTGTGTATTAGGGCCATTGTCCTGTCGGAAGGTGAACCTTCGCCACAGTCTGAGGTCCTGAGCGCTCTGGAGCAGGTTTTCTTTAAGGATCTCTCTGTACTTTGTTCCGTTCATCTTTGCCTCGATCCTGACTAGTCTCCCAGTCCCTGCCGCTGAAGAACATCCCCACAGTATGATGCTGCCACCACCATGCTTCACCATAGGGATGGTGCCAGGTTTCCTCCAGACGTGACGCTTGGCATTCAGGCCAAAGAGTTCAATCTTGGTTTCATCAGACCAGAGAATCCAAGCGGGCTGTCATGTGCCTTTTACTGAGGACTGGCTTCCGACTGGCCACTATCATAAAGGCCTGATTGGTGGAGTGCTGCAGAGATGGTTGTCCTTCTGGAAGGTTGTCCCATCTCAACAGAGGAACTCTGGAGCTCTGTCAGAGTGACCATCGGGGTCTTGGTCACCTCCCTGACCAAGGCCCTTCTCCCCTGACTGCTCAGTTTGGCCGGGCGGCCAGATCTAGGAAGAGTCTTGGTGGTTCCAAACATCTTCCATTTAAGAATGATGGAGGCCACTGTGTTCTTGGGGACCTTCAATGATGGAGATATTTTTTGGTACCCTTTCCCAGATCTGTGCCTCGACATAATCCTGTCACGGAGCTCTACGGACAATTCCTTCGACCTCATGACTTGGTTTTTGCTCTGACATGCACTGTCAACTGTGGGACCTTATATAGACAGGTGTGTGCCTTTCCAAATCATGTCCAATCAATAGATTTTACCACAGCTGGACTCCAATCAAGTTGTAGAAACATCTCAAGGATGATCAATGGAAACAGGATGCACCTGAGCTCAATTTAGAGTCTGATAGCAAAGGCTCTGAATACTTAAATACTTAAATGTAAATAAGGTATTTGTTTCATTTTTAATACATTTGCTAAAATGTACAAAAACCTGTTTTTGCTTTGTCATTATGGGGTATTGTGTGTAGATTGATGAGGCCATGTTTTATTTAATCCATTTTAGAATAAAGCTGTAATGTAACGAAAACGTGGAAAACGGGAAGAGGACTGAATACTTTATGAATGCTTCAAATTCACATAGAAATGTGAGTTATAGATCTGTCGTTCGCATCGAAAGCGAGTCTAAGAAGCGGTAGATCTGTTCTACGTGCGCTATTTCTATGCTTCCCGATCTTAAAGTTTAGTTTTTCTAAGTTTAGGTTTTTGTGTCTTTTACATTCAGTTTTGTACACCAGCTTCAAAAATAAGAAAATATAATATTTCTGGTTATTGAAAATATATTTCACTGCAGCTTTATAATGGTTCTCTACACTTTGCTTGTTTTGCCACAAACTGAAATTAGGCAAATTATTTATTAATTTTAGCAACATGGAAATGGTGGAGTGATTTCTGCATAATGATTCCTTTAATAGAATGCTGACATTTACAGATGGATATGAATACACACACACACACACACACACACACACACACACACACACACACACACACACACACACACACACACACACACACACACACACACACAGTAGTGTAATTTTGCGTAGCAACAGATGAATCTGTCGGTGTAGTTACCTGGCTGAGCCCCTGGGGGCGCTACAGGTGACTGTGGGGAGGAAGCTGGTCGGGGCATGGGGGCCTGGGAGAAGGGGTCTTCAGCAGGCCCACTGAAGGCTGAGGCTATCTGGGTACACAACGAGCTGATGCTGTCCCCCTCTCCCTCCATCTCCGGGACTGGACATGGAACACAAGAAAATAACATTTAAAAGTTTTACCTTACCGTATTTTACCTTACCGTATTTTACCTTACCGTATTTTACCTTACTGTAACCCTGCACACTGACTCGGTACCGGTACCCCCTGTATATAGCCTCCACATTGACTCTGTACCGGTAACCCCCTGTATATAGCCTCCACATTGACTCTGTACCGGTAACCCCCTGTATATAGCCTCCACATTGACTCTGTACCGGTACCCCCCCTGTATATAGCCTCCACATTGACTCGGTACCGGTACCCCCTGTATATAGCCTCCACATTGACTCTGTACCGCTACCCCCTGTATATAGCCTCCACATTGACTTGGTACCGGTACCCCCTGTATATAGCCTCCACATTGACTCTGTACCGTAACACCCTGTATATAGCCTCCACATTGACTCTGTACTGGTACCCCCTGTATATAGCCTCCACATTGACTCTGTACCGGTACCCCCTGTATATAGCCTCCACATTGACTCTGTACCGGTACCCCCTGTATATAGCCACCACATTGACTCTGTACCGGTACCCCCTGTATATAGCCTCCACATTGACTCTGTACCGGTACCCCCTGTATATAGCCTCCACATTGACTCTGTACCGTAACACCCTGTATATAGCCTCCACATTGACTCTGTACCGGTACCCCCTGTATATAGCCTCCACATTGACTCTGTATCGGTACCCCCTGTATATAGCCACCACATTGACTCTGTACCGGTACCCCCTGTATATAGCCTCCACATTGACTCTGTATCGGTACCCCCTGTATATAGCCACCACATTGACTCTGTACCGGTACCCCCTGTATATAGCCTCCACATTGACTCTGTACTGGTACCCCCTGTATATAGCCTCCACATTGACTCTGTACCGGTACCCCCTGTATATAGCCTCCACATTGACTCTGTACCGGTACCCCCTGTATATAGCCTCCACATTGACTCTGTACCGTAACACCCTGTATATAGCCACCACATTGACTCTGTACCGGTACCCCCTGTATATAGCCTCCACATTGACTCTGTACCGGTACCCCCTGTATATAGCCTCCACATTGACTCTGTACCGGTACCCCCTGTATATAGCCTCCACATTGACTCTGTACCGTAACACCCTGTATATAGCCTCCACATTGACTCTGTACCGGTACCCCCTGTATATAGCCTCCACATTGACTCTGTACTGTAACACCCTGTATATAGCCTCCACATTGACTCTGTACCGGTACCCCCTGTATATAGCCTCCACATTGACTCTGTACCGTAACACCCTGTATATAGCCACCACATTGACTCTGTACCGGTACCCCCTGTATATAGCCTCCACATTGACTCTGTACCGGTACCCCCTGTATATAGCCACCACATTGACTCTGTACCGGTACCCCCTGTATATAGCCTCCACATTGACTCTGTATCGGTACCCCCTGTATATAGCCACCACATTGACTCTGTACCGGTACCCCCTGTATATAGCCTCCACATTGACTCTGTATCGGTACCCCCTGTATATAGCCACCACATTGACTCTGTACCGGTACCCCCTGTATATAGCCTGCACATTGACTCTGTACCGTAACACCCTGTATATAGCCTCCACATTGACTCTGTACCGGTACCCCCTGTATATAGCCTCCACATTGACTCTGTACCGGTACCCCCTGTATATAGCCTCCACATTGACTCTGTACCGTAATACCCTGTATATAGCCTCCACATTGACTCTGTACCGTAATACCCTGTATATAGCCTCGTTGTTGTGTTACTTTTTATAATATTTTATTTTACTTTACTTGGTAAATATTTTCATAACTCTTCTTGAACTGCACTGTTGGTTAAGGGCTTGTAAGTAAAGCATTTCACGGTAAGGTCTACACTTGTTGTATTCAACGCATGTGACAAAATAAAGTTTGATTTGGATTTGACTACAGAATTTCTTAAGCAGCATTAATGCAATGATGCTGTCTGTCTGATGGAGGTGGTAACCTGGAGGCTACCTGCTACATGGAACAATGCTAAATTAAAGGGTCAGTACCCGTGTTCTTCATGGGGAAGTCAGACTTCCTCTGCATGGTAGACGGCAGATCGTTCATCCTGAGGGACAGCTGCCGTTTGAAGGGAGAAGAGTTGTTGTTGAGGGCAGGGAACCCTCTGAAGGAACCCTGTCTAACCAGGGTCTCCACTGGAGCGTGTCTGCGGGGGATAACCTGGGGGCCCAGGGTGCTCTCCATGCCCAGGGGAGGGGAGGAGGAGGGGGACGGGGGCCCTGGTAGAGGGGCCACTGCCTGGTTCACCACACCCACGCTGGGGCCCGAGGAGAGAGGCATTGCGGACTTGACATCACTCTCCGCTGTGGGAAGAAGAGGAAGAATGTAAAGGGGACAAAATTAGATCCATCATGTAGACCAGGGGTCGGCAACAGGCTCCAAAAGTTCATTTTAGTTTTTGGTCAAAAAAAAGACAGTGAAAATCACCATATATTCAGCTAAAAAAAATAAGGGAAATGTAGAAAATATGTTTAAGTAGTCCCACGAATAAAAAAAAAGAGACATGTGATCACGTCTGAATGTACTCAAGGTATAAAAATTTTTTTATTTTCAAATACTAAATCTCTTTTCAGGCTTAGTTATTGTTATTTTCAGTGTACAAATTAAACAGAATTATGTTCCAGCTCCCTGGAACATCTGCTTCTACCCCCGATGTAGACGCTGGGCTACGATTGGTTAACACACACACACACACCTTTCTTGTCCTGCAACTGCCTCATGGCCTCTTCTCGCTCCGCGGCTTCCGTTGCCGTGGTAACTCGGAACGAGCCCTCCCTGGTGAAGGTGGTTCTGTTGGCGTCGAAGGTTGCCGTGACGCCACACTCCTTCTCTCTCTTCTGTTTCCTCTCCAGACAGGCAGCGAAGGCACAGCCCACAGCGTGGCTCAGACGCTCTCCCTTAAAAACATGTTAATAACATGTTAATAACACGTCCCACTTGCGTGGCTCAGACGCTCTCCCTTAAAAACACGTTAATAACATGTTAATAAGACGCTCACTTTAACACACCACCCCATCACCACCCCATTACCACCCCATTACCACCCCATCACCACCACATCACCACCCCATCACCACCCCATCACCACCCCATTACCACCCCATCACCACCACATCACCACCCCATCACCACCCCATCACCACCCCATTAACACCCCATCACCACCCCATCACCACCCCATCAACACCCCATCACCACCCCATCACCACCCCATCACCACCCCATTACCACCCCATCACCACCCCATCACCACCACATCACCACCACATCACCACCCCATCACCACCCCATCACCACCCCATCACCACCACATTAACACCCCATCACCACCCCATCAACACCCCATCACCACCCCATCACCACCACATTAACACCCCATCACCACCACATCACCACCCCATCACCACCCCATCACAACCACATTAACACCCCATCACCACCCCATTGACACCCCATCAACACCCCATTAGGGGGTTAGGGTCTGGTTTAGGGGGTAGGGGGTTAGGGGGTAGGGGTCTGGTTTAGAGGTTAGGAGGTAGGGGTCTGGTTTAGGGTAGGGGTAACAGGTTAGGGTCTGGTTTTAGGGTTAGGGTAACAGGTTAGGGTCTGGTTTAGGAGGTAGGGGTTAGGGTCTGGTTTTAGTGGTTAGGGTAACAGGTTAGGGTCTGATTTAGGAGGTAGGGGTAACAGGTTAGGGTCTTACCGAGTCCTTGATAGCCATGAAGCAGTGACAGATCCATCGTCTCGTAGTTCCATCTCTACAGATGTAAGAGAACGCTCTCTCAAAGTTCCTGTCCGGAGCGCAGAACGATACTTTCTCTATTGTCTGGTCTAGGATCAGGTCCTACAGAGGAACGAAAAAATATATATATGTTTTGCTACGAAAACTAGACATTTTATTGGACAAATTCAAACGAGGTCCTTCCCTGTTCCGTTCTGTCTTGTCCCTAGTGAATACACGCCAGGTCTTACAACGCCAGGGTTGTGGGTTCGATTCCCACGGGGGACCAGTACGGAGAAAAAAAAATGTATGAAATGTATGCATTCACTACTGTAAGTCGCTCTGGATAAGAGCGTCTGCTAAAATGACTAAAATGTAAAAAAATAAATAAAAATAAAAGTAAAATGTACAGAGGGGAGACATTATCCTGACTAACACAATACCCTGACTGTCATTACAACATCAAACACATCCAGATGTCCTATCTACGTTCCTTTACATTGAAAAGTACATGTGAGTGATGTTACAAGTATCATAATGATGTATGGAGTGTTAGTTACTTCATAATGCTTCTGGCTTGACGCGATAAGTCTCCATGTTAATATTGGCTTCATCCAGGAGGTGGCAGCGGAACCCACAGTTTAATAGGGACATGCTGTGCTAATGGTCCATCAAGGAGTTTTCTATAGCAGGTGTACTGGAGTATATAACCAGAGAGATATAAAAAATAAAAAAAGGAGGAACCTTTGGGTCGACAAACGGTCAGTAGACCAAAACGGCAAACTACAAGCGGGCTTTTTTTTTAAAAAGTGAAACTTTTGCAAGTCAACTGAGTGTAAGAGTTTCCTCTTTCGAGAAAGACACACTTCCACAAAGCATTTCCTCTGGCTGAGTTTTAACACGCTTTGGCGGTCATGAAATCTCGTCGGCTGGTGATTGTCAAGAAAATAAACTGGTCGGTCTCACGGCAATAGACCTTAAATTAATATAAACAAACTTGAAAACATCTACATTTAAAAAAAAAAAAAAAATCTTAATTAATCCATATAATATAGCCTACACCTTCACAATAAATCCATTCATTATTTTAGACAGGTCTAAAGAAACATGATATGAAGAAAATGCTTGTCCTTATTGTTAGGTCCTGATCTGTCTCTATGCCATATGGCTGTGGACTACACTAGTTCATTTAGCAGACAAGATTTGCTCAGAATTCCGTGGCATTATTTTATAGTATGAAGAAACACACCTGAACAAAGAACAGAAAGGATGTTTTCTGCAAAATATTTTAGGGAGAGCGCACATGCGGCTATTCTGTGTTGAGCGCTTAACAAAGAAACAGGTCCTCCTATATGCCCAATTTAGAGTTATTTATGTAACTTTAGTTGTTCTACAAACGTTGGGCTCTATGTCTGGATTTTTAATACATTCTACGGCTCCACGATGAGACTAATGATGCTTTGAAAAAAGTTGCATGAAACGCATGAGCACTGCTTTGTTTTGTTTTTTTGCGCAGGCTGTACACACTTCATCAGTCTCTGTTTGCGCAGGCTGTACACACTTCATCAGTCTCTGTTTGCGCAGGCTGTACACACTTCATCAGTCTCTGTTTGCGCAGGCTGTACACACTTCATCAGTCTCTCACTCATAATTTGACAAGCACTTGAATTTCCCGGCGGCATCCCTTTTGTGTGGCCGTAATGCACCCTAAAAAAATAAAAAAGACATGCCTTTTCCGGGCTAGTGGTCACTGTACCCTTCTCCCTGAGTGCTGCCTGCTCCGAAGCACCTCTCGTCTCACTCACACGGCTCTCCATCATGTGACCGGGTCTTTCTCACAGGCTACAAGTGAAGACGGACACATCGGAGACGCAACTGTGCCCGTCCTCATCCAATTCCAAGGTGCATATTGAAGAAATTGGAAGAACTGTCAACATTTACTTTTCGTCAGCAAACAAGATGAGTAGGCCTAACGAACAGCAAAAACACTAGCCTATGTCAATCTACTATCCCACATAGTACAAAAGTTGACCCATTCTATTCTGTGCGAGAAATAAATATTCCAGGCATAGTCTGGGACAATTGTGGCAAGCGATAGATCCCAAATGAATACAACCACTAGAATCAATGACGCAACAGATGAGAACGTTTAGCTTAAAATGCTGATTAACTATTCGGTTATTTCTTCACATTATGAACGCAGAAATGCGCACAAGGCAGTAGGCTATAAGCGTAAATGTTCCATTAGCAGGAAAACACCATTCTCAAAAGTGACCACAAATGCAATTATGCATGTAATGCTTTTATTATGAAAAGGTGCATTTTTAAATGGTGAAAATTATCTTCCCCAAACTTGAAACTCACGCACTGCCTTCGGAAAGTGTTCAGACCCCTTGACTTTTCCCACATTTTGTTAAGTTACAGCCTTAATCTAAAATTAAATTTAAAAAATCCTCAATCTACACACCATACCCATAATAACAAAGCGAAAACAGGTTTATGGATTTTTTATTTTATTTTTACAAATGTGTGTATATATATAAAAGGAATTATTCAGACCCTTTGCTTTGAGAACAGAAATTGAGCTCTGGGGCATCCTGTTTCCATTGATCATCCTTGAGGTGTTTCTTCAACTTGATTGGAGTCCACCTGTGGTAAATTCAATTGATTGGACATGATTTAGAAAGGCACACACCTTTCTAAACAAGGTCCCACAGTTGAGTGTATGTCAGAGCAAAAACCAAGCCATGAGGATGAAGGAATTGTCCGTAGAGCTCCGAGACAGAATTGTGTCGAGGCACAGATCTGGGGAAGGGTACAAAAACATTTCTGCAGCATTGAAGGTCCCCAAGAACACAGTGGCCTCCATCATTCTTAAATGGAAGAAGTTTGGAACCACTAAGACTCTTCCTAGAGCTGACCGCCTGGCCAAACTGAGCAGTCGGGAGAGAACGGCTTTGGTCAGGGAGGTGACCAAGAACCCGATGACAGAGCTCCAGAGTTCCTCTGTGGAGATGGGAGAACATTCCAGAAGGACAACCATCTCTGCAGCACTCCACCAATCAGGCATTTATGGTAGTGCTAGACGGAAGCCACTCCTCAGTAAAAGGCACATGACAGCCCACTTGGAGTTTGCCAAAAGGCACCTAAAGACTCTCAAACTATGAGAGACAAGATTCTTTGGTCTGATGAAACCAAGATTGAACTCTTTGGCCTGAATGCCAAGCATCACACCTGGAGGAAACCTGGCACCAACCCTACAGTGAAGCATGGTGATGGCAGCATCATGCTGTGGGGATGTTTTTCAGCTGCAGGGACTGGGAGACTAGTCAGGATTGAGGGAAAGATGAACTGAGCAAAGTACAGAGAGATCCTTGATGAAAACCTGCTCCAGATCTCTCAGGATCTCAGACTGGGGTGAAGGTTCACCTTCCAACAGGACAACGACCCTTAGCACACAGCCACGACAACGCATGAGTGCTTCAGGGCAAGTCTCTGAATGTCCTTGAGTGGCCCAGCCAGAACCCGGACTTGAACCCGATCTAACATCTCTGGAGAGACCTGAAAATAGCTGTGCAGCGATGCTCCCCATCCAACCTGACAGAGCTTGAGAGGATCTGCAGAGAAGAATGGGAGAAACTCCCCAAATACAGGTGTGCCAAGCTTGTAGCATCATACCCAAGAAGACTCGAGGCTGTAATCGCTGCCAAAGGTGCTTCAACAAAGTACTGAGTAAAGGGTCTGAATACTTATGTAAATCAGTTTTTTTTTAATTAAATTAGCAACAACAACAAAAAATATTTTTGCTTTGTCATTATGGGGTATTGTGTGTAGATTGATGAGGAAAAAAATTATTATAAAATTGATTAAATTGTAACATAACGAAATGTGGAAAAAGTCAAGGACGTCTGAATACTTTCCGATGGCACTGTATGCCAGCTAGGCTCTACACCCGTTGTAAAGCGGATTAATGTGCTTCATTTTAAGAAGTTATTTGGCCACTTTAGTTGTGATACAAACCTTATCAAAACATATAGGCCTGTGGGCTAGGCTACATGAGATGTGTGACTATGATTAGAAAAAGTTGCAAAAAAAAAGGTATGCAATGCTTCTTGCCTTACTCTGGGCATAGGCTAATATTGTCACCCATCAGACTATTCTTGATTTAATCTTGTATTTACACATACTAAATAATTTGTGTGTGAAATTTGTTTGGATTTAGAATGGACCATTATCATGCACCTGGCCAGAAACAGGGGCAGCAGGGGAAAAATACATGTCATCTATGCACTTAAATAACGACTGGAGGACGCTTTTCCCTGCGGTTCATTTTCATACCCGCCAGGTAGGCTATACTCCTGTTGTAAAGAGAAGCAATGTGCTTAAAATTAGGAAAATTGAGAAATAAATAAAGTAGGCCTAGCCTACTGAAAGCTGATGGGATCCTCCTCTTTTTAATAGAGGCCATCACTCTGTTTTCTCTCGCAATTGCATAGCCTACAGAACGGTTGCGCAACATGAGCTCATGGGCTCTCAAGAAGTGCTTGATTAGATTTTCAATCAAACACTATGTCTGTGCCGCGTGGGTGTGTGAGACCTAGCTGTTCAGACAGCATAGCAGGAGATCCCTTACCTTAGTTTTGTCATCTACTACACGGAGACCGTCTGCTGAGACCCACAGCACCGCTCTCACTGCCTTCTTCCCTGCCTGCAGACAAAAAGACACACACAGAGATGGCTGAGACACAGAGAGATGACAGAGAGACAGAAACAGAAACAAAGCTGACAGACACAGATGAGAGAGATACAGAAACAGAGATGACAGAGACAGAAACAGAGATGACAGAGACAGAAACAGAGATACAGATGACAGAGACAGAAACAGAGATGCGAGAGAGACAGAAACAGAGATGCGAGAGAGACAGAAACAGAGATACAGATGACAGAGACACAGATGACAGAGACAGAAACAGAAATGAGAGAGAGACAGAAACAGAGATGAGAGAGAGACAGAAACAGAGATGAGAGAGAGACAGAAACAGAGATGAGAGAGAGGCAGAAACAGAGATGAGAGAGAGACAGAAACAGAGATGAGAGAGAGACAGGGAGAGTTACAGAGATGAGAGAGAGACAGAAACAGAGATGAGAGAGAGACAGAAACAGAGATAAGAGAGAGGCAGAAACAGAGATGCAGATGACAGAGACAGAAACAGAGATGCGAGAGAGACAGAAACAGAGATGCGAGAGAGACAGAAACAGAGATGAGAGAGAGACAGGGAGAGTTACAGAGATGAGAGAGAGATGGAGAGAGACAGATGAGAGACGAGAGACACACACATGTCACGCACACAAACACAAATCCCAACCTAGAAACAGAGGAAAAACAACTGAAAGTCAAACATTGTAAAGAAAGGTTAGGAGAGAGGAAGCCATGAGTAGGTGTTGTGAGTACCCAGACTGGAATGAGGAAGAAAGAGGAAGTCAGGAGTAGGTGTTGTGAGTACCCAGACTGGAATGAGGAAGAAAGTTGACTACAACAAAGCAACTGAAACAGTGGCCAACCAGTTCCATAAGTAAAATAACACACAGAGACCGGTACACACAGGACAGGCAGACTCATTCACACAGAGACCGGTACACACAGAACAGGCAGACTCATTCACACAGAGACCGGTACACACAGGACAGGCAGACTCATTCACACAGAGACCGGTACACACAGGACAGGCAGACTCATTCACACAGAGACCGGTACACACAGGACAGGCAGACTCATTCACACAGAGACCGGTACACACAGAACAGGCAAACTCATTCACACAGAGACCGGTACACACAGGACAGGCAAACTCATTCACACAGAGACCGGTACACACAGGACAGGCAAACTCATTCACACAGAGACCGGTACACACAGGACAGGCAAACTCATTCACACAGAGATCGGTACACACAGGACAGGCAAACTCATACACACAGAGACCGGTACACACAGGACAGGCAAACTCATTCACACAGAGACCGGTACACACAGGACAGGCAAACTCATTCACACAGAGACCGGTAAACACAGGACAGGCAAACTCATTCACACAGAGACCGGTACACACAGGACAGGCAACCTCATTCACACAGAGACCGGTACACACAGGACAGGCAAACTCATTCACACAGGACAGGCAGACTCATTCACACAGGACAGGCAGACTCATTCACACAGAGACCGGTACACACAGGACAGGCAAACTCATTCACACAGAGACCGGTACACACAGGACAGGCAAACTCATTCACACAGAGACCGGTACACACAGGACAGGCAAACTCATTCACACAGAGACCGGTACACACAGGACAGGCAAACTCATTCACACAGAGATCGGTACACACAGGACAGGCAAACTCATACACACAGAGACCGGTACACACAGGACAGGCAAACTCATTCACACAGAGACCGGTACACACAGGACAGGCAAACTCATTCACACAGAGACCGGTACACACAGGACAGGCAAACTCATTCACACAGAGACCGGTACACACAGGACAGGCAACCTCATTCACACAGAGACCGGTACACACAGGACAGGCAAACTCATTCACACAGGACAGGCAGACTCATTCACACAGGACAGGCAGACTCATTCACACAGAGACCGGTACACACAGGACAGGCAAACTCATTCACACAGAGACCGGTACACACAGGACAGGCAAACTCATTCACACAGAGACCGGTACACACAGGACAGGCAAACTCATTCACACAGGACAGGCAGACTCATTCACACAGGACAGGCAAACTCATTCACACAGAGACCGGTACACACAGGACAGGCAAACTCATTCACACAGAGACCGGTACACACAGGACAGGCAGACTCATTCACACAGAGACCGGTACACACAGGACAGGCAAACTCATTCACACAGGACAGGCAAACTCATTCACACAGAGACCGGTACACACAGGACAGGCAAACTCATTCACACAGAGACCGGTACACACAGGACAGGCAAACTCATTCACACAGAGACCGGTACACACAGGACAGGCAAACTCATTCACACAGAGACCGGTACACACAGGACAGGCAAACTCATTCACACAGGACAGGCAGACTCATTCACACAGAGACCGGTACACACAGGACAGGCAAACTCATTCACACAGAGACCGGTACACACAGGACAGGCAGACTCATTCACACAGAGACCGGTACACACAGGACAGGCAAACTCATTCACACAGAGACCGGTACACACAGGACAGGCAAACTCATTCACACAGAGACCGGTACACACAGGACAGGCAGACTCATTCACACAGGACAGGCAGACTCATTCACCCAGAGACCGGTACACACAGGACAGGCAAACTCATTCACACAGAGACCGGTACACACAGGACAGGCAAACTCATTCACACAGGACAGGCAAACTCATTCACACAGAGACCGGTACACACAGGACAGGCAAACTCATTCACACAGAGACCGGTACACACAGGACAGGCAGACTCATTCACACAGAGACCGGTACACACAGGACAGGCAGACTCATTCACACACGTCTCGTCTTGATCTTTCTCTGATGGAAGAAGAGCTGGTGAGAGACACACACACACAGTGCCCGGCACACACACACACACACACACACACACACACATACACACACACACACACACACACACACGTCTCCAGGTAGTTTGTTGGTGAGGTCCCAGACAGTTCCTGGTGGCCTGGCCCAGTAGTACAGTCAGCCATAATCAGAGAGTGAGGGGTTATATTAAGGGGAAGGAAAGAGGCAGACACTTGGCATCACACACACAAAGCACAACTTACTTTAGTAAAGAAGCCCTTGAAGAATTTCCTGTCCTGTTGTGAGATTGGTACAGGAGAAGGTGGGTGGGGGGGGGGGGGGACAAGGACGTACAATGTTACCGATGACTGAGGGCTACATTTAGAATGTCAGGGTGAGGGTATAGGTGTGTGTGTGTGTAAGACAGGTGTGTATTTCTTTGTTCATGGGGGGGGGGAGTTGGAGGAGTGAAGCTTGATTAGGAATGAGTGAGTGAGTGAGAGGAGAGATAGATGGATGAATAGAGGGGAGGAAGGTGATTCATATTGGAAGGTGAATCATCTGGGATTCATATTGGAAGGTGATTCATATTGGAAGGTGAATCATATTGGAAGGTGAATCATATTGGAAGATGAATCATATTGGAAGGTGATTCATCTGGGATTCATATTGGCCTTGAGGAGTTTACCACAGTCACTGGCTTCATTAATAAGTGCCTCGAGTCGTCCCCACAGTGACCGTACTTATCCCAACCAGAAGCCATGGATTACAGGCAACATCCGCACTGAGCTAAAGGCTAGAGCTGCCGCTTTCAAGGATCGGGACAATAAGTCGGACACATATAAGAAATCCCGCTGCGACTTGATGCTCGTCGGATGTGGCAGGGCTTGAAAACTATCATGGATTACAAAGGGGAACCCAGTCGCGAGCTGAACAGTGACGCGAGCCTACCAGATAAGCTAAATGCCTACAATGCTCACTTCAAGGCAAGCAACACTGAACCATGCATGAGAGCACCAGCTGTTCCCGGACGACTGTGTGATCACGCTCTCCGTAGCCGATGTGGGTAAGACCTTTAACATGTTAACATTCACAAGACTCATTACCAGGACTCGTACTCAGAGCATGCGCTGACAGCTGGCAAGTGTCTTCACTGACATTTTCAACCTCTCCCTGACCCAGTCTGTAATACCTACATGTTTCAAGCAGACCACCATAGTCCCTGTGCCCAAGAACAACAAGGTAACCTGTCTAAATGACTATGGCCCCGTAGCACTCACCTCTGTAGCCATGAAGTGCTTTGAAAGGCTGGTCATGGATCATATAAATATAGATAGTACTTTAAAAACACAACATAGATACACAGATTTTTTTTTTATATCCATTGATGATGTGTCTAAGCGTTTGTGTTAAAAAGCCTCATGGTAAGAAGGATCTGCGGAAATGTTCTGTTTTGGCCCTGGGTAAAATAAATCTGTCATCGCACTGTGATGCTCCAGATGCTGTGGAGGAGGTGGCTAGTGTTGGTTACATCACTGTGATGCTCCAGATACTATGGAGGAGATGACTAGTGGTGGTTACATCACTGTGATGCTCCAGATACTATGGAGGAGATGACTAGTGGTGGTTACATCACTGTGATGCTCCAGATACTATGGAGGAGATGACTAGTGGTGGTTACATCACTGTAGAGGAGATGACTGGTGTTGGCCTCTATAGCTCTAATCTTTTTGAGGACCAATTTATCCAGCATGGGCTCTAGTTTGTCCTGGTTGGTGCCGATGGTAGAGCCTTCTTCTTGATGATTTTGTTTAGCCTGTTTGCATCCTCCATCGTGATGTTGCCCCTCTCAGCAGATTGCACTGTAAAAACAGGACACTAAGCCACAACACTATTAAAAAAAAAATATGGAGCATTTCTTAGCAGACGTGGAAGGATCGGAGCTACCTTAAAAAAAATAGCCGTTGCTGAGCCTTCTTAAAAACCATGGGTGGTGTTCTCCGGCCACCGCAACTGGATCCTGGACTTCCTGACGGGCGGCCCCCAGGTGGTGAAGGTAGGCAACAACACATCCGACATGCTGACCCTTAAAAAAATGGGGGCCCCTCAGGGATGCGTGCTTAGGTCGCCTCCTGTATTTCCTGTTCACCAACGCCTGATTGGCCGTGCCCGACTCCAACGCCATAATTACATTTGCCGGTGATAAGCCTGATCACCGACAACGATGAGACAGCGACTAGGGAGGAGGTCAGAGACCTGGCAGTGTGGTGCCAGGACAACAACCTCTCCATCAACACCAGCAAGATAAAGGAGATTATCGTGGACTACAGAAAAGGGAGGGCAGGAGGGCACGCCACCATTCACATCGACAGGGCTGTAGTGGAGCGGGTCGAGAGCTCCAGCATCCCGGAGTCACCTCTTCACTGTTGACGTTGAGACTGGTGTTTTGCGGGTATTATTTAATGAAGCTGCCAGTTGAGGACTTGTGAGGCATCTGTTTCTCAAACTAGACACTCTAATGTACTTGTTCTCTTGTTCACTTGTGCACCGGGGCCACCCACTCCTCTTTCTATTCTGGTTAGAGCTAGTTTGTGCTGTTCTGTGAAGGGAGTAGTACACAGCGTTGTGCGAGATCTTCAGTTTCTTGGCAATTTCTCGCATGGAATAACCTTCATTTCTCTGAACAAGAATAGACTGACAAGTTTCAGAAGAAAGGTCTTTGTTTCTGGCCATTTTGAGCCTGTAATCGAACCCACAAATGCTGATGCTCCAGATACTCAACTAGTCTAAAGAAGGCCAGTTTAATTGCTTCTTTAATCAGGACAACAGTTTTCAGCTGTGCTAACATAATTTCAAAAGGGTTTTCTAATGATCAATTAGCCTTTTAAAATGATAAAACTTGGATTAGCTAACACAACGTGCCACTGGAACACAGGAGTGATGGTTGCTGATAAATGTAGATATTCCATAAAAAAAAAAAAAATCAGCCGTTTCCAGCTACAATAGTCATTTACAACATTAACAATGTATACACTGTATTTCTGATCAATTTGAAGTTATATTAATGGACATTTCTAAGTGATGCCAAACTTTTGAACGGTTGTGTACATATATACCTCAATTACCTCAATTACCTCGTACCCCTGCACATCAACTCAGTACTGGTACCCTGTGTATATAGCCTAGTACCCTGTGTATATAGCCTAGTTATCATTACTCAGTACTGGTACCCTGTGTATATAGCCTAGTACCCTGTGTATATAGCCTAGATATCATTACTCAGTACTGGTACCCTGTGTATATAGCCTAGTTATCATTACTCAGTACTGGTACCCTGTGTATATAGCCTGGTACCCTGTGTATATAGCCTGGTACCCTGTGTATATAGCCTAGTTATCATTATTCAGTACTGGTACCCTGTGTATATAGCCTAGTTATCATTACTCAGTACTGGTACCCTGTGTATAAAGCCTGGTACCCTGTGTATATAGCCTGGTACCCTGTGTATATAGCCTGGTACCCTGTGTATATAGCCTGGTACCCTGTGTATATAGTCTAGTTATCATTACTCAGTACTGGTACCCTGTGTATATAGCCTAGTTATCATTACTCAGTACTGGTACCCTGTGTATATAGCCTAGTTATCATTACTCAGCACTGGTACCTTGTGTATATAGCCTGGTACCCTGTGTATATAGCCTGGTACCCTGTGTATATAGCCTGGTACCCTGTGTATATAGCCTAGTTATCATTACTCAGCACTGGTACCCTGTGTATATAGCCTGGTACCCTGTGTATATAACCTAGTTATCATTTCAACATAACCTGCTTAAAAAAGAACAGCAGACCCTGACCGATACAGAGGAAGACTGGCTAGAAACACACTAGGGTCAGAGCCTGACCGATACAGAGGAAGAAACACATCAGGGAAAGGAGGGATACTAGCCACGTAACGATGCCACACGGTGAGAGATGACAAATAGACAGATGGGGAATAGAGAGGGAGAGGAGAGAAGGGCTCCCTGTTCTAGAGAAGAGAGCTCCCTGTTCTGGAGAGGAAAGCTCCCTGTTCTGGAGAGGAGAGAAGGGCTCCCTGTTCTGGAGAGGAGAGAAGGGCTCCCTGTTCTGGAGAGGAGAGAAGGGCTCCCTGTTCTGGAGAGGAGAGCTCCCTGTTCTGGAGAGGAGAGGAGGGCTCCCTGTTCTGGAGAGGAGAGAAGGGCTCCCTGTTCTGGAGAGGAGAGGAGAGCTCCCTGCTCTGGAGAGGAGAGGAGGGCTCCCTGCTCTGGAGAGGAGAGAAGGGCTCCCTGTTCTGGAGAGGAGAGCTCCCTGTTCTGGAGAGGAGAGGAGGGCTCCCTGTTCTGGAGAGGAGAGGAGAGCTCCCTGTTCTGGAGAGGAGAGGAGGGCTCCCTGCTCTGGAGAGGAGAGGAGGGCTCCCTGTTCTGGAGAGGAGAGGAGCGCTCCCTGTTCTGGAGAGGAGAGGAGGGCTCCCTGTTCTGGAGAGGAGAGGAGGGCTCCCTGTTCTGGAGAGGAGAGGAGGGCTCCCTGTTCTGGAGAGGAGAGGAGGGCTCCCTGTTCTGGAGAGGAGGGCTCCCTGTTCTGGAGAGGAGAGGAGGGCTCCCTGTTCTGGAGAGGAGAGGAGGGCTCCCTGTTCTAGAGAGGAGAGGAGAGGAGGCCTACACAGAGCCTTCGGAAAGTATTCTGACACATTGACTTCTTCCACATTTTGTTACGTTACAGCCTTATTCTAAAATTGATTAAATAGTTTCCCCCCCCCTCAATCTATACACAATACCCCATAATGACAAAGCAAAAACAGGTTTTTGAATAACGGAAATATCACATTTACATAAGTATTCAGACTCTTTACTCAGTACTTTGTTGAAGCAACTTTGGCAGCGATTACAGCATCGAGTCTTCTTGGGTATGACGCTACAAGCTTGACACACCTGTATTTGGGGAGTTTCTCCCATTCTTCTCTGCAGATCCTCTCAAGCTCTGTCAGGTTGGATGGGGAGCATCGATACCCAGCTATTTTCAGGTCTCTCCAGAGACGTTAGATCGGGTTCAAGCCCAGGCTCTGGCTGGGCCACTCAAGGACATTCAGAGACTTGTCCCGAAGCCACTCCTGCGTTGTCTTGGCTGTGTCCTTAGGGTTGCTGTCCTGTTGGAAGGTGAACCTTCACACCAGTCTGAGGTCCTGAGCGCTCTGGAGCAGGTTTTCATCAAGGATCTCTCTGTACTTTGTTCTGTTCATCTTTGCCTCGATCCTGACTAGTCTCCCAGAACCTGCCGCTGAAAAACATCCCCACAGCATGATGCTGCCTCCACCACCACCACCATGCTTCACCGTAGGGACTGTGCCAGGTTTCCTCCAGACGTGACGCTTAGCATTCAGGCCAAAGAGTTCAATCTTGGTTTCATCAGACCAAAGAATCTTGTTTCTCATGGTCTGAGAGTCCTTTAGGTGCCTTTTGGCAAACTCCAAGCGGGCTGTCATGTGCCTTTTACTGAGGAGTGGCTTCTATTTATTTTATTTTATTTATTTTACCGTTATTTTACCAGGTAAGTTGACTGAGAACACATTCTCATTTACAGCAACGACCTGGGGAATAGTTACAGGGGAGAGGAGGGGGATGAATGAGCCAATTGTAAGCTGGGGATGATTAGACAGCCGTGATGGTATCTATCTGGCCACTCTACCAAAAAGGCCTGATTGGTGAAGTGCTGCAGAGATGGTTGTCCTTCTGGAAGATTCTCCCATCTTCCCAGAGGAACTCTAGAGGTCTGTCAGAGTGACCATGGGGTTCTCGGTCACCTCCGACCAAGGATTTCTCCCAGCTCTGGGAAGAGTCTTGGTGTTACTAAACTTCTTCCATTTAAGAATGATGGAGGCCACTGTGTTCTTGGGGACCTTCAATGCTGCAGAAATGTTTTGGTACCCTTCCCCAGATCTGTGCCTCGACACAATCCTGTCTAGGAGCTCTACGGACAATTCCTTTGACCTCATGGCTTGGTTTTTGCTCTGACATGCACTGTCAACTGTGGGATCTTATATAGACAGGTGTGTGCCTTTCCAAATCATGTCCAATCAATTTAATTTACCACAGGTGGACTCCAATCAAGTTGTAGAAACATCTCAAGGATGATCAATGGAAACAGGACGCACCTGAGCTCAATTTCGAGTCTCATAGCAAAGGGTCTGAATACTTATAGAAATAAGGTATCTGTTTTACATATTTGCAAAAATGTCTAAAAACCTGTTTTCGCTTTGTCATTATGGGGTATTGTGTGTAAATTGAAAAAAAAAATAGATTTTAAATCAATTTTAGAATAAGGCTGTAATGTAACAAAAAATGTGGAAAAAGTCAAGGGGACTGAATACTTTCTGAAGGCTCGGTAGCTACGGGGGCTTAGTGAAACATATTGTCCAGTGAGTAGACAGACAGACAGACAGACAGACAGACAGACAGACAGACAGACAGACAGACAGACAGACAGACAGACAGAAGGCCAGACAGACAGAAGGCCAGACAGACAGACAGACGGCCAGACAGACAGACAGACAGAAGGCCAGACAGACAGACAGACAGACAGACAGACAGACAGACAGACAGACAGACAGACAGACAGACAGACAGAAGGCCAGACAGGCAGAAGACCAGACAGACAGAAGGCCAGACAGACAGACAGAAGGCCAAACAGACAGACAGAAGGCCAAACAGACAGACAGAAGGCCAAACAGACAGACAGAAGGCCAGACAGACAGACAGAAGGCCAGACAGAAAGACAGAAGGCCAGACAGAAAGACAGAAGGCCAGACAGAAAGACAGAAGGCCAGACAGAAAGACAGAAGGCCAGACCTCTACCTACCGTCTTGAGCTGCTTCACTGCATCCTCACAGATGTGCATTCCTCTGGACTCCTCCACCTCCACATGACCCAGGTACTGGAGAGATAAGGAGAGAGAGAGAGAGAGAGACAGAGACAGAGAAACAGAGAGACAGAGACAGAGACAAAAAGAGAGAGACAGAGAGAGAGAGAGAGAGAGAGAGAGAGAGAGAGAGAGAGAGAGAGGGAGAACAGAGTTAGTGACTCCGTGAGCAGAAACTGTGCCAGCAGGTTGCGAGTTGTAACGTCCTCTTCCTGCTTCTCCCTCCCAGGGGGCCCCAATAGGTCACCGTGCCAACGTGCCCTTCTCCCTCCCAGGGGGCCCCAATAGGTCACCGTGCCAACGTGCCCTTCTCCCTCCCAGGGGGCCCCAATAGGTCACCGTGCCAACGTGCCCTTCTCCCTCCCAGGGGGCCCCAATAGGTCACCGTGCCAACGTGCCCTTCTCCCTCCCAGGGGGCCCCAATAGGTCACCGTGCCCTTCTCCCTCCCAGGGGGCCCCAATAGGTCACCGTGCCCTTCTCCCTCCCAGGGGGCCCCAATAGGTCACCGTGCCCTTCTCCCTCCCAGGGGGCCCCAATAGGTCACCGTGCCCTTCTCCCTCCCAGGGGGCCCCAATAGGTCACCGTGCCCTTCTCCCTCCCAGGGGGCCCCAATAGGTCACCGTGCCCTTCTCCCTCCCAGGGGGCCCCAATAGGTCACCGTGCCCTTCTCCCTCCCAGGGGGCCCCAATAGGTCACCGTGCCAACGTGCCCTTCCTATTCCTTTTTTTTTTTTTTTTGGGGTGGTAACCCAGTGTGGTTAAAGTTAGGCAGAAGGTTACCAGTGTGGTTAAAGTTAGGCGGGGTTTAAGATTTTGTGGCTATGGTAACTAGTGACGACTGGCCTGGAGCCCTGGAGCCAGGTAGCCATTGTTGTAGCTTCCCTTCCGCTCCACACAGGAAGTCCTTACCCTTCCCAACCCTTAGTGAACGCTGTCTCTCACACAGCCTGTGATCCCCGCCCAACCACCAGACCCTACACCCTGTCAGTCTGTCCCACTAGGCTAGGACACCTTCCTAATATTGAATTGCATCCCCCCCCTTTTCCCCTCAGAACAGCCTCAATTCATCAGGACAGGGATGCTGGTCCATGTTGACTCTAATGCTTCCCACAGTTGTGTCAAATTGGCTGGATGTCCTTTGGGTGGGTGGACCATTCTTGATACACACATGAAACTGTTTGAGGGTGGAAAAACCCAGCAGCGTTGCAGTTCTTGACACAAACCGGTGCGCCTGGCACCTACTACCATACCCTGTTAAAAGGCACTTAAATCTTTTGTCTTGCCTATTCACCTTCTGAATGACACACATACACAATCCATGTCTCAATTGTGTCAAAGCTTAAAAATCCTGTCTCCTCCCCTTCATCTACACTGGTTGAAGTGGATTTAACAAGTGACATCAATAAGGGATCAAAACTTTAACCTGGAATCACCTGGTCAGTCTGTCATGGAAAGAGCAGGTGTTCTTAATGTTTTGTCCACTCAGTGTATATCTCCATTATGAGTGGAAATAATTTAGAAATTAAAATCAAAATTTAAAAAAATCACTTGGTGCTGATTTGCTGGTGTTTTTAGTCTTATGTCAGTTGGGGAACTCTGCCCCAGGTGTTCTACCCCCCTGTACTATAGAGGACAGAGTAAAGAGGAAGGGTTTGTCCCACGTCACCAGGAAGTGGTCCATTTCAGTTCCATTTGTTCTGTTTTCAGAAAGCTAACCGTCCTGTTACACACAATCAACTCCAGTCCTGGTAAACACTCTCCAGTCCTGGTAAACACTCTCCAGTCCTGGTAAACACTATCCAGTCCTGGTAAACACTCTCCAGTCCTGGTAAACACTCTCCAGTCCTGGTAAACACACTCCATTCAACTCCAGTCCTGGTAAACACTCTCCAGTCCTGGTAAACACACTCCAGTCAACTCCAGTCCTGGTAAACACTCTCCAGTCCTGGTAAACACACTCCAGTCCTGGTAAACACTCTCCAGTCCTGGTAAACACTCTCCAGTCCTGGTAAACACACTCCAGTCCTGGTAAACACTCTCCAGTCCTGGTAAACACTCTCCATTCAACTCCAGTCCTGTTACACACTCTCCAGTCCTGGTAAACACTCTCCATTCAACTCCAGTCCTGTCACACACACTCCAGTCCTGGTAAACACACTCCAGTCCTGGTAAACACTCTCCAGTCCTGGTAAACACACTCCAGTCCTGGTAAACACTCTCCAGTCCTGGTAAACACTCTCCAGTCCTGGTAAACACTCTCCAGTCCTGGTAAACACTCTCCAGTCCTGTTACACACTCTCCAGTCCTGGTAAACACACTCCAGTCCTGGTAAACACACTCCAGTCCTGGTAAACACTCTCCAGTCCTGGTAAACACTCTCCAGTCCTGGTAAACACTCTCCAGTCCTGGTAAACACTCTCCAGTCCTGGTAAACACACTCCAGTCCTGATAAACACACTCACACCATTGAGTTATATGATCCATTCTTAGATCCTTCAGGATGATTTGGACATGAAGTGTGAAAATGCTAATATAGATACCAATGACATGCATTGGATCTGTGCCACAAATAATTAAAAGTTACCAATTGAAAACAGTGGACAATAAAACCAATGCATGGATTGCTGTCATACCTTGTCCATAGACTGCTGACAGGGTAAGGAAACGCCTTCCCTGTGGCTCAGTTGGTAGAGCATGGTGTTTGCAACGCCAGCATGGTGTTTGCAACGCCAGGGTTGTGGGTTCGATTCCCACGGGGGGCCAGTACAAAAAAAAAATATGCATGAACAGAAAATGAAATGTATGTATTCACTACTGTAAGTCGCTCTGGATAAGAGCGTCTGCTAAATGACTAAAATGGAAAATGGAAAAAAAATGGAAACCAATGTAATTTGTGTGAAGTATCCCTTTAACACCCGGGAACAGCACCATCTAGTGGTCAGAACCTAGTAATATCAGGATGTAGGCAAGGACGTAAACCTAACAACTTCAATGACTAATTTCTCTGAACAGGACAGCAAAAACAACCAAATTCACTGAGAAAACATAGGACGAAGAAACAATACTCCAAGCTGCAGCGCCATACTACTTATCAGACACAGAACTGATACTATAGTTGTTGCGGTGGTATTGGGTGTGGGGCATAGCCGTGGAGGTGCTGTTCAATAAAATACCTTAAAACATATATTTTTAAACAACAACAACAAAAAAGGGGATGATCATGTCCGTAAGCCAGACAACAGCAGACCAAGCTTGGTTCCAGTGTCTGATTAATGACAGACCAGAGTGTTGACAGGCCTTTCTCAGGGAGGTGTTAGCTACAGATTGTTAGAGCAGAGGCACTGTTCTGCTGACTGCTACTGTGTGTGTGTGTGTGTGTGTGTGTGTGTGTGTGTGTGTGTGTGTGTCACCTTGACTGCGAAGCTGCACTTGCCGCCGCGGACCGCTTCTTCGTCCGTCTGCCACTGGTGCGGTCGGCTGGACTCAGGAACATACACGTCTTTCTTCCGCCGGAAACTCTGCCGTAGCTTATTCATCCTGAACCTCCTGAGAGAGAGAAAGTTGGAGAGGGGGGGGGGGGGGGGGGGGACAGAGGGGGGCAAGGGCGCGATAAGGGAAAGAGGAAAAGCACGAGAAGAGACAGAGCGAGAGAAGAGAGAGAGCTGTGTATGAGAGGATGCCACTGGATAAAAAGACAGGAAGTATTACACCAACAGCTCTAAGCAGACAAGACAACACCAAAACAACTCAGTGGGTGTGTTCTACGGTGGGGAAGGAAGTCAGTCCAGAGACCAGTGTTTCCGCGACAGTCAGCAACGCCCGAAACATAAGGAATGTGAACAAATATTTATTCTGGAGACGCACTTTGAAGATGCTGGAACAGTCCACGTTTCCTCTGCAGACAAAACCAGTAATGATTAAGCCATTTGGCTTTTGTTGTTGTGTGTTCTATACAAGATACATATTCCTATCGAGGCACATTAACGTTATGAGAAATAGGAGAGGGATCTCAAAATCGAACATAGGCAGCAAAAATATAATATATTTATTTAGTAGACTTACCAGAGGCACCGGTTTACAACTTATATGGCCTGAGTTTGGTATAATGAACGAAACCCAGAATTAATGTAATAATTAACTGATAACTGAATTATTGAAAACAAATTGGCCTACATGCTTGCGCTTTGTGGAGGCTGTGCGTTAGGCTTGGGCGGTATTACATTTAAAAAAACATTTTTACATTTTAGTCATTCAGCAGACGCTCTTATCCAGAGCGACTTACAGTAGTGAATGCATACATTACATACATTCTTTTATTTATTTTTTCCATACTGGTCCCCCGTGGGAATCGAACCCACAACCCTGGTGTTGCAAACACCATGCTCTACCAACTGAGCCACACACGACCGTGTGTACTGTGTATACCGTGTGTACACAGTTGAAGTCGGAAGTTTACATACACCAGAGCCAAATATATTTAAACTCAGTTTTTCCACAATTCCTGACATTTTAATCCTAGTAAAGATTCCCTGTTTTAGGTCAGTTAGGATAACCATTTTATTTTAAATGTGAAATATCAGAATAATAGTAGAGAAAATTATTTATTTCAGCTTTTATTTCTTTCATCACATTCCCAATGGGTCAGAAGTTTACATACACTCAATTAGTATTTGGTAGCATTGCCTTTTAAATTGTTTAACTTTGGTCAAACGTGTCGGGTAGCCTTCCACAAGCTTCCCACAATAAGTTGGGTGAATTTTGGCCCATTCCTCCTGACAGAGCTGGTGTAACTGAGTCAGGTTTGTAAGGCCTCCTTGCTCGCACACGATTTTTCAGTTCTGCCCACAAATTGTCTATAGGATTGAGGTCAGGGTTTTGTGATGGCTACTCCAATACCTTGACCTTGTTGTCCTTAAGCCATTTTGCCACAACTTTGGAAGTATGCTTGGGATCCTTGTCCATTTGGAAGACCCATTTGCGACCAAGCTTTAACTTCCAGACTAATGTCTTGAGATGTTGCTTTATTATATCCACATAATTTTCTTCCTCATGATGCCATCTATTTTGTGAAGTGCAGCAGTCCCTCCTGCAGCAAAGCACCCCCACAACATGATGCTGCCACCCCCGTGCTTCGCGGTTGGGATGCTGTTCCTCGGCTTGAAAGCCTCCCCCTTTTTACTCCAAACATAACGATGGTCATTATGGCCAAACAGTTCTATTTTTGTTTTATCAAAGCAGAGGACATTCTCCAAAAAGTACGATATTTGTCCCCATGTGCAGTTGCAAACCGTAGTCTGGCTTTTTTATGCCGGTTTTTGAGCAGTGGCTTCTTCCTTGCTGAGCGGCCTTTCAGGTTATGTCGATATAGGACTCGTTTTACTGTGGATATAGATCATTTTGTTTCCTCCATCATCTTCACAAGGTCCTTTGCTGTTGTTCTGGGATTGATTTGCACTTTTCACACCAAAGTGCGTTCATCTCTAGGAGACAGAACGCGTCTCCTTCCTGAGCGGTATGACGGCTGTGTGGTCCCATGGTGTTTATACTTGCATACTATTGTTTGTACAGATGAACGTGGTACCTTCAGGCATTTGGAAATTGCTCCCTAGGATGAACCAGACTTGTCATTTTTCCAACAATTGTTGGAAAAATGACTTGTGTCATGCACAAAGTAGATGTCCTAACTGACTTGCCAAAACTATAGTTTGTTAACAAGAAATTTGTGGAGTGGTTGAAAAACTAGTTTTAATGACTCCAAACTAAGTGTATGTAAACTTCCCACTACAACTGTACCTGGGTATTTGCCAAAATATGTTTTTTCATAAGCGTCAAAACTATTTCTTTGAATTTTTCCCAATACATTGTTATATTTGTAGCTAATTTTTAAGACAACACCTGCAGTCAACTTGTGCAATACATTTCACGTGCCACATTATTTTACATGAAGTTTACTGTTGTTCCCCAGAACAGCTGAGCCAGTTTCATGTTTGTTTGTTTGTTTGTAAATAGCTCAACGGTAGACTTCTGCATCTATAGAAGAGCCCATAGAGTTCTGCATCTATAGGGAGAGCCCATAGACTTCTGCATCTATAGGGAGAGCCCATAGAGTTCTGCATCTATAGGGAGAGCCCATAGAGTTCTGCATCTATAGGAGAGCCCATAGACTTCTGCATCTATAGGGAGAGCCCATAGAGTTCTGCATCTATAGGAGAGCCCATAGACTTCTGCATCTATAGGGAGAGCCCATAGACTTCTGCATCTATAGGGAGAGCCCATAGAGTTCTGCATCTATAGGAGAGCTCATAGAGTTCTGCATCTATAGGAGAGCCCATAGAGTTCTGCATCTATAGGAGAGCTCATAGAGTTCTCTATCTATAGGAGAGCCCATAGAGTTCTGCATCTATAGGAGAGCCCATAGAGTTCTCTATCTATTGGAGAGCCCATAGAGTTCTCTATCTATAGGAGAGCCCATAGAGTTCTGCATCTATAGGAGAGCCCATAGAGTTCTGCATCTATAGGAGAGCCCGTAGAGTTCTGCATCTATAGGGAGAGCCCATAGACTTCTGCATCTATAGGGAGAGCCCATAGAGTTCTGCATCTATAGGAGAGCTCATAGAGTTCTGCATCTATAGGAGAGCCCATAGAGTTCTCTATCTATTGGAGAGCCCATAGAGTTCTCTATCTATAGGAGAGCCCATAGAGTTCTGCATCTATAGGAGAGCCCATAGAGTTCTGCATCTATAGGAGAGCCCGTAGAGTTCTGCATCTATAGGAGAGCCCGTAGAGTTCTGCATCTATAGGAGAGCCCATAGAGTTCTCTATCTATTGGAGAGCCCGTAGAGTTCTGCATCTATAGGAGAGCCCGTAGAGTTCTGCATCTATAGGGAGAGCCCATAGAGTTCTGCATCTATAGGAGAGCCCATAGAGTTCTGCATCTATAGGAGAGCCCGTAGAGTTCTGCATCTATAGGAGAGCCCATAGAGTTCTGCATCTATAGGAGAGCCCATAGAGTTCTCTATCTATTGGAGAGCCCATAGAGTTCTCTATCTATTGGAGAGCCCATAGAGTTCTCTATCTATTGGAGAGCCCGTAGAGTTCTGCATCTATTGGAGAGCCCGTAGAGTTCTGTATCTATAGGAGAGCCCATAGAGTTCTGCATCTATAGGAGAGCCCATAGAGTTCTCTATCTATAGGAGAGCCCATAGAGTTCTCTATCTATTGGAGAGCCCGTAGAGTTCTGCATCTATAGGAGAGCCCATAGAGTTCTCTATCTATAGGAGAGCCCATAGAGTTCTCTATCTATAGGAGAGCCCATAGAGTTCTGTATCTATAGGAGAGCCCATAGAGTTCTGCATCTATAGGAGAGCCCATAGAGTTCTGCATCTATAGGGAGAGCCCATAGAGTTCTGCATCTATAGGAGAGCTCATAGAGTTCTGCATCTATAGGAGAGCCCGTAGAGTTCTGCATCTATAGGAGAGCCCATAGAGTTCTCTATCTATTGGAGAGCCCGTAGAGTTCTGCATCTATAGGAGAGCCCGTAGAGTTCTGCATCTATAGGGAGAGCCCATAGAGTTCTGCATCTATAGGGAGAGCCCATAGAGTTCTGCATCTATAGGAGAGCCCGTAGAGTTCTCTATCTATAGGAGAGCCCGTAGACTTCTGCATCTATAGGAGAGCCCATAGAGTTCTCTATCTATTGGAGAGCCCGTAGAGTTCTGCATCTATAGGAGAGCCCGTAGAGTTCTGCATCTATAGGGAGAGCCCATAGAGTTCTGCATCTATAGGGAGAGCCCATAGAGTTCTGCATCTATAGGAGAGCCCGTAGAGTTCTCTATCTATAGGAGAGCCCATAGAGTTCTGTATCTATAGGAGAGCCCATAGAGTTCTGCATCTATAGGAGAGCCCATAGAGTTCTGCATCTATAGGGAGAGCCCATAGAGTTCTGTATCTATAGGAGAGCCCGTAGAGTTCTGCATCTATAGGAGAGCCCATAGAGTTCTCTATCTATTGGAGAGCCCGTAGAGTTCTGCATCTATAGGGAGAGCCCATAGAGTTCTGCATCTATAGGGAGAGCCCATAGAGTTCTGCATCTATAGGAGAGCCCATAGAGTTCTGCATCTATAGGAGAGCCCGTAGAGTTCTCTATCTATAGGAGAGCCCGTAGACTTCTGCATCTATAGGAGAGCCCATAGAGTTCTGTATCTATAGGAGCCCATAGAGTTCTGTATCTGTTGGTGAGTCTCTGTTGTGTAGCACATGAGGTGAAGTTACTCTGGGATGTAATTCACTACTAAATGTTTGCCATCAGATATCTGATAACTTCTTTCTGTCAGTAGTCAGAGATCTCTGGCTGAGTTCTCTGTTCATCAGCCATGTTTTCCCTGTGCTTCCTGTTAGCGCTTTTTTCTACCGTTCTTCTCCGCATTTTCTAAAGTATGAATTTCGCTATTAGTTTGTACAAATGTTATTTTGCATTCCGCTAATTTAGGCCCAATGGGCTTTTCTTGTGTTTCTATCGCCCCCTAGTGTGCTATGCCGGTAATAGCATAAATCCCAGGATGAGACCAGGTCTGGATAACAAGCCTAATGTGTATTTGGGAATTTGACACTTCTTTCCACCACGGTGTAGTAGCCTTGTCGTTACCTTTCTATTTCTCCCGTTAGGTCCACGTTAGCCATTTTAGCGTGAGCTAGGCTATCCAGGGAAAGAAAAACATGGTAACATAAGCTCTGAGCGTGGACCAATTAGAACGTTTTAGCATCACACAAATAAGAGACAGATCCCTGCACACTCTGAATGCATGGCTGATCGTGTATTATCTGGATATAAAAAATGTTTCTGTTTTGTTTTTTAGTCCCGATGCAGGACTAGTAATGATTAGCCCAAAAAGTGTAAATGCAGACAGAACAGACTGGGGTTGGCTAAGTTAATATTAAAACTGTTTAGCCTTTGATACAGCACTTTAGTTTCTACACACAATGATCATTTCACAGATATTCTACTGAAAAATGACCACATGGACTCACGGTCAAAAACTCACAGTAAACAACTGTAGAATCAGCTGATATGGCATCACCACCTGCTGAGGAAACATAATTTGTTTAGTTTTGACCGTTTTTTTATATATATATATATATATTTTTTTTTACATTTATTAATGTGATTTAGATTTTATTAAAATGCTTGCGTGGACTCCCTATGTAGCTTAGTGACTATATTGCAAACCACAGGTACATGTAGGTAGTCGGGGGGGCAGTCAACACAGTGGGGGGGGCAGTCAGCACAGTGGGGGGGGGGGGCAGTCAGCACAGTGGGGGGGGGCAGTCAGCACAGTGGTGGGGGGGGGGACAGTCAGCACAGTGGGGGGGGGGGGCAGTCAGCATGGGGCGCACTAGTAACTGTAGGATTCCAACGTGCAGGACCGAACTTGTTCAGTCAATCTTCTCTGTGAAAGGAGTACGACTCTGGAATAATAATGTTCCGGATGACATTAAGAATTTGCAAAAATCTCGATGAGTTTTAAAAAAATATAAAAACCTGGCTCAAATTGCGGCAAACATGTGATCACTTACAGACCTCTTAATAAGAGGGTTTCTGAAAGTGGATAATGTCAGGTTCTGCACTAGAGGGAAATGGCTATATTCCATCAGCCTGGGGTTTTTTTTTTTGTCGTGACTTGGCTTGTGTTTGGGAAACTGTATGGTTAGTATTTTTTTTGCTGTTTTTGTTTGTTGTGTGTTTAAATGAATGTGTATGAACTTATATGAATTTATGTACAGAGCTTTTGGAAAATGTTCAGACCACTTGACTTTTTCCACATTTTGTTACGTTACAGCCTTATTAAAAATTGATTAAATCCTACCCCCTCATCAATCTACACACAATACCCCTGTAATGACATCACAATACCCCCGTAATGACATCACAATACCCCTGTAATGACATCACAATACCCCCGTAATGACATCACAATACCCCTGTAATGACATCACAATACCCCTGTAATGACATCACAATACCCCCGTAATGACATCACAATACCCCTGTAATGACAAAGCAAAAACATGTTTTTAGACATTTTTGTAAATTCGAAAAACATAATGCTCTGGTATACACTGTCAACTGTGGGACCTTATATAGACAGGTGTGTGTCTTTCCAAATCATGTCCAATCAATTGAATTTACCACAAGTGGACTCCAATGAAATTGTAGAAACACCTCAAGGAGGATCAATGGAAACAGGATGCACCTGAGCTCAATTTCGGCAGGTAGCCGAGTGGTTAGAGCATTGGGATCGCCCCCTCCCTTCTCTCCCGCTCACCCCCCCCCACTCTCGGTCGCTGCCTCCCCTCTCCCCCACCCTCGCTTCCCTCTCCCTCGCTCCTTTCCGCCCACTCCCTCGTGCTCCCTCTCACCCCCCCCCCGCTCGCTCCCCTCTCCCCTTACTCCTTTCCTCCTACCCACCCGCTCCACACTTGTTTATTTAGGTCATATCATGTCTCAGCCCACTGCAGAGCTTCGGCAGGCGCCTGTCACTGCAGAAAGAGACATGATGAGGGGAGGAAAAGAAAACACAGCAGCGTACAGCACAGCACCGCCTGGTACAGCACAGCACCGCCTGGTACAGCGGCTACAGCACAGCACCGCCTGGTACAGCGGCTACAGCACAGCACCGCCTGGTACAGCGCCGTACAGCACAGCACCGCCTGGTACAGCGGCTACAGCACAGCACCGCCTGCCACAACAAACCCACGACCTCTGGACCATCTTGTAATGTTACCACCTGTCTTATCCAACCACTAGGCCACGTTACTGACTGGTAACAGCCTGCATACTTTCCTCTCCCACTCACTCACTCGCTCCTCCTCCTCCCCCTGACTCTCTCTGCAGCCGAGTACAGCACCGACTAGTTCAGTACAGCGGCGTACAGCACAGCCCCGCCTGGTACAGCGGCTACAGCACAGCCCCGCCTGGTACAGCGGCGTACAGCACAGCACCGCCTGGTACAGCGGCGTACAGCACAGCCCCGCCTGGTACAGCGGCGTACAGCACAGCCCCGCCTGGTACAGCGGCGTACAGCACAGCACCGCCTGGTACAGCGGCGTACAGCACAGCCCCGCCTGGTACAGCGGCGTACAGCACAGCACCGCCTGGAACAGCGGCGTACAGCACAGCCCCGCCTGGTACAGCGGCGTACAGCACAGCACCGCCTGGAACAGCGGCGTACAGCCCCGCCTGGTACAGCGGCGTACAGCACAGCACCGCCTGGAACAGCGGCGTACAGCACCGCCTGGTACAGCGGCGTACAGCACAGCACCGCCTGGTACAGCACCGCCTGGTACAGGGGCTACAGCACAGCACCGCCTGGTACAGTGGCGTACAGCACAGCAAATCAAGCCCTGCAGGAGCTGCCACAGCCCCAGATAGTTCAGAGCCATGAGGAGGACTCTCTCCTCTTAATGAGCCCAGTACTGAGGGGCCTTTAAGACTGGGGCTCCCACCAGGACAGAGAAGGGGAGTGGAGAGAGCGAGACACACAGAGCGAGACACACACAGAGCGAGACAGAGACACCGAGACAGACACCGAGACAGTACTGGACCATGCTCTCACACCATACCATCCTTCAGTTACTGACTGACAAACAGATATGAACTTTCACTAATCAGAGGGAAAGAAAGAGCAGAGGATTGACAAAGAGGGAGGAAGGGAGAGAGGGAGCAGAGCAGAGAACTGAGAAAGAGGGAGGAAGGGAGAGAGGGAGCAGAGAAGAGGACTGAGAAAGAGGGAGGAAGGGAGAGAGGGAGCAGAGAAGAGGACTGAGAAAGAGGGAGGACGGGAGAGAGGGAGCAGAGCAGAGGACTGAAAAAGAGGGAGGAAGGGAGAGAGGGAGCAGAGAAGAGAACTGAGAAAGAGGGAGGAAGGGAGAGAGGGAGGGAGCAGAGGGTAGCTGTAACACCACTGCAGATGTCCTGTGCCCAGCCCAGTACTATTTCAATAATCTCCCAGGAATGGAAAACTGATTAAACCCTACAGAAGGATCCTAGGGAAGAGTAGAGCAGGAAAGAGAGAGAGGAGGGAGAGGAAGAGAGAGAGGAAGAGCGAGAGAGGACATTTAACAACTCTACAGAACTGTAATTGCTAGCACCGTCTACAGTATTCTGTCAGTGTGTGTGTGACTCAGACACTGCAGTCTGCACTGCAACACAAAACCAGCAAACCAACATATTACAGCGTATCTTAGAAACCCATTTACACAAAACACGGTATCAGCATCAAAAATCACGCCTACATAGTAACCCACGGCCCAGTGACATCACACAGAGAGAGAGAGAGAACACTAAGTCAAGGTGGAACATGGCCGGGGATAGTAGCTCTGGAGAAGAGACACACATGAAAGAAAGAATTTGAGAAATGTCATTACCGCGGTAATCCAATTTTCCGGCATGCTCAGCGCCTGGGCTGGTTATGTAAAGGAAGAGAGGTGGGGGTGTTACATAAACCTGGGCTAGCTTAACTCCACACAGCAGGGTAGAGCGGGAACTACAATTACCAGGCACCCAGGGCAGAGTGAGACAAGGGTCAAGGTGGGAACTACAATTCCCAGAGGACACAGGTCAGGGTGACACAAGGGTCAGGGGTCAAAGGTTAGGGTGGAAACTACAGAGACCAGGGATAGAGTTCAGGGGGTTAAGATTCAGCAGGGCTGTATAGTGCTACGATTTTGGGGAAATACAGTGCCTTTTGGAAAGTATTCAGACCCCTTGACTCTTTCCACAGTTTGTTACGTTACAACCTTATTCTAAAAATGATTCAATTATTTTTCCCCCCCTCGTCAATCTACACACAGTACCCCATAATGACAAAGCAAAAACGGTTTTATTTGTGTGCAAATGTTTATAAATGTATATATAAAAATAACACATTTACATAAGTATTCAGACCCTTTACTCAGTACTTTGTTGAAGCACCTTTGGCAGCGATTACAGCCTCGAGTCTTCTTGGTTATGATGCTACAAGCTTGGCACACCTGTATTTGGGGAGTTTCTCCCATTCTTCTCTGCAGATCCTCTCAAGCTCTGTCAGGTTGGATGGGGAGCGTCGCTGCACAGCTATTTTCAGGTCTCTCCAGAGATGGTAGATCGGATTCAAGTCCAGGCTCTGGCTGGGCCACTCAAGGACATTCCGAGACTTGTCCCGAAGCCACTCCTACGTTGTCTTGGCTGTGTGCTGTTGCGTACAGCAGGTCAGCCACCAGGGGGAGACTCGTTGAGGCCTGGTGTCAGACGGCGTCTACATCACGAGGCGATGGCTCCCTCTGCTGGACGTGCCAGGTCTCGACGGGCTCTCCGGCCAGGACTAACTGAGGCTGATTGTGATTGGTCTTTGTTGCTGATGGACTCAAAGCGGGTGGATGCAGAGTAAAAGCGAGCATCCTGACTGGTTTGAAGGCCTTTGTCTTTCTCTACATCTCCATAGAATTTCCCAGCAGTGAGAACAAACTTCCCATAGTCTGACTTATGTTTAGATTCCACCCATCGGCTTTTCCAGGCATCCCCATTTTCAAATTGTTCTCGGAAATAAAACGGAGGACTCAGCAAAAATTGATGCGACCGATACGGCCATCAAAAACATTGACAGGGTTGTCATTTCAGCTTGCTAAAAAAAAACACCCTCTAAAATAGAAAATATAATTCCCTGTGGCTCAGTTGGTAGAGCATGGTGTTTGCAACGCCAGCATGGTGTGTGCAACGCCAGGGTTGTGGGTTTGATTCCCACGGGGGGCCAGTACAAAAAATAGAAATTAAATGTATGTATTCAGTACTGTAAGTCGCTCTGGATAAGAGCGTCTGCCAAATGACTAAAATGTAAATGTAAAACTATGTAAATACCATTCATTTTATATACACTGAATCTAGCAGTACAACTAGCTATGGCTAGGTACATGCTTTATTTGTCAAAATCCTGACCTCAAATGCTGTATTGCAAGTCCCAAATGCTGCTGATGGTCTCCTGGAAGCAGTGGAAACGCATCAGACCACTCAGGCTCCGTTGAGTGGGAACTGGGCCGAGTCGGGGCCCGTTCGAGGGGACGGAAGGACAGCCCCCGTGTACCCCGAACCGACAGTTGGCAGGGCCAAAGGACCGCACAAACCTGTGGAGAGACGGCTGGGGTAGGTCCGACCCACCACCGACGACCCCAGGTAGATGGAGACCAAAGGATGTGTTTCGAGTGTGGCGCCCGGGGGCACATTGCCTGGAATTGCCTGGATCGAGAGGAGTCGATGCCATCAGCAAGACCCGGAGATGGGTCACGCAGTGAACTACGTCACCTCCTGTTGGGCGCATCATGAATCAACTGCACCCATGGTCCCGGTGAAGGTTGACGGACACGATACGGAAGCTCTATTAGACTCCGGAAGTATGGTTATGCTTGTAACCACGAGCCTGCTGAACCAGGGGACTGAACTTGGTAGGGAGATGTCCATTTCCTGTGTTCACGGTGACACAAAGCGGTATCCAACCGTATGGGCCAACATGATAAACGCCACAAGGGAACTGCCAGATGATGGTGGGTGCTGTACCAGAGTTGCCGGTATCTCTCCTAGTGGGACGACTATTGTCACAGCTGCCCGGAGTGTCAAATCACTGCCCCAAAAAGCACACTTCCGAAACCCACTGATCCCCCTACCGGGGGTGGCAAGTAGCCTAGTGGTTAGAGCATTGGACTAGTAACCGAAAGGTTGTAAGATCAAATCCCCGAGCTGACAAGGTACAAATCTATCGTTCTGCCCATGGACAAGGCAGTTAACCCACTGTTCCTAGGCCGTCATTGAAAATAAGAACTTGTTCTTAACTGACTTGCCTAGTAAAATAAAGGTCAAATATATATTTTTTTAAATAATCAGGAACCTTGGAACGCATCGCCATTGACATAGTGGCACCCCTGGTAAAAAAAAGCACGAGGACACCGGTACTTTCTGGTAATAGTAGATTATGCCACCCGGTATTCCGAGGCCATTCCCCTACAGGCAGCGGTATCCAAGGGAATCGCCGGGAGCTGTTCCACCTCTTTAACCAGGTGGGCATCCCGAATGAGATCCTTACAGACCAAGGCACTGAGTTTATGTCCTGCCTAATGAAAGATTTGTGTGCTCTCCTGCAGATCAAGTAGATTCGAACCTCTGTCTTTCACCCGCAAACCATCGGGTTCTTGGTCACCTCCCTGACCAAGGCCCTTCTCTCCCTAGATCTGTGCCTCGACACAATCCTGTCTCGGGGCTCTACGGACAATTCCTTCAACCTCATGGCTTGGTTTTTGCTCTGACATGCACTGTCAACTGTGGGACATTATATAGACAGGTGCGTGCCTTTCCAAATCATGTCCAATTAATTGAATTTACCACAGGTGGACTCCAATCAAGTTGTATAAATATCTCAAGGATGATCAATGGAAACAGGATGCACCTGAGCTCAATTTCTAGTCTCATAGCAAAGGGTCTGAATACTTATGTAAATAAGGTATTTCTGTTTTTGCTTTGTCACTATGGGGTATTGTGTGTAGATTGATGAGGAAATGTTTTAATTTAATCCATTTTAGAATAAAGCTGTAACATAACAAAATGTGGAAAAAGTCAAGGGGTCTGAATTAGAGGTCGACCAATTAAATCGGAATGGCCGACTAATTAGGGCCGATTTCAAGTTCATAACAATAACATAACAAAATAAATAATGAAACATGTTCTATTTGTTATGTTAAAATATGTAAAGTCTCAATATGAGACTCAATAGAGTCTCAATATGTTAAAAGGAACCACCAGCTTTCATATGTTCTCATGTTCTGAGCAAGGAACTTAAACGTTAGCTTTTTACATGGCACATATTGCACTTTTACTTTCTTCTCCAACACTTTGTTTTTGCATTATTTAAACCAAATTGAACATGTTTCATTATTTATTTGAGGCTAAATAGATTTTATTGATGTATTATATTAAGTTAAAATAAGTCTTCATTCAGTATTGTTGTAATTGTCATTATTACAAATAAACAACAACAACAACAAAAAAATCGGCCGATTAATCGGTATCGGGTTTTTGGCCCGCCAATAATCGGTATCGGCGCTGAAAAATCATAATCGGTCGACCTCTAGACCAGACTGCGTCCCACACACCGCCTTGTTCCCTATGTAGTAGGGCTTGGAATGTATGCTTTCCCCCCCCGTTTATTTTTATTTTTAAATCTACCAATAGGTGCCTTTCTTTGTGAGGCATTGGAAAACCTCCTAGGTCTTTGTGGTTGAATTTATGTTTGAAAATTCCCTGACCCTGACCTTACAGATACAGTGCCTTGCAAAAGTATTCATCCCCTTTGGCGTTTTTCCTATTTTGTTGCTATACAACCTGTAATTTAAATGGATTTTTATTTCGATTTCATGTAATAGACAAACACAAAATAGTCAAAATTGGTGAAGTGAAATTTTAAAAATGTCTTTAAATTTTAAAAAAAAAAAACGGAAAAGTGGTGCGTGCATATGTATTCACCCCCCTTTGCTATGAAGCACCTAACTAAGGTCTGGTGCAACCAATAACCTTCAGAAGACACATATTTAGTTAAATAAAGTCCACCTGTGTGAAATCTAAGTGTCACATGATCTCAGTATATATACCTGTTCTGAAAGGCCCCAGAGTCTGCAACACCACCAAGCAAGGGGCACCACCAAGCAAGCAGCACTATGAAGACCAAGGAGCTCTCCAAACAGGTCAGGGACAAAGTTGTGGAGAAGTACAGATCAGGGTTGGGTTATAAAAAAAAAATCCAACATTTTGAACATCCCACAGAGCACCATTAAATCCACTATTAAAAAAATATGGCACAGCAACAAACCTGCCAAGAGAAGGCCGGCCACCAAAACTCACGGACCAGGCAAGGGGGGCATTAATCAGAGAGGCAACAAAGAGACCAAAGATAACCCTGAAGGAGCTGCAAAGCTCCACATTGGAGAATCTATCGATAGGACCACTTTAAGCCGTGCACTCCATAGAGCTGGGCTTTACGGAAGAGTGGCCAGAAAAAAGTCATTGCTTAAAGAAAAAAATAAGCAAACGTGGGAGACTCGCCAAACATATGGAAGAAGATACTCTGGTCAGATGAGACTAAAATTGAGCTTTTTTGCCATCAAGGAAAACGCTATGTCTGGCGCAAACCCAACACCTCTCATCACCCCGAGAACACTATCCCCACAGTGAAGCATGGTGGCAGCATCATGCTGTGGGGATGTTTTTCCATCGGCAGGGACTGGGAAACTGGTCAGAATTGAAGGAATGATGGATAGCGCTAAATACAAGGACATTTTTAAGGGAAACCTGTTTCAGTCTTCCAGAGAATTGATAATGGGACAGAGGTTCACCTTCCAGCAGGACAATGACCCTAAGCATACTGCTAAAAGCAATGCTCGAGTGGTTTAAGGGGAAACATTTAAATGTCTTGGAATGGCCTAGTCAAAGCCCAGACCTCAATCCAATTGAGAATCTGTGGTATGACTTAAAGATTGCTGTACACCAGCAGAACCCATCCAACTTGAAGGAGCTGGAGCAGTTTGCCTTGAAGAATGGGCAAAAATCCCAGTGGCTAGATGTGCCAAGCTTATAGAGACATACCCAAAAAGTCTTGCAGCTGTAATTGCTGCAAATGGTGGCTCAACATAGTATTGACTTTGGGGGGGGTGAATAGTTATGTACGCTCAAGTTCTGTTTTTTTTTTGTATTATTTCTAGTTTGTTTCACAATAAAAAATAATTGTGCATCTTCAAAGTGATAGACATGTGTAAATCAAATGATACAAACCCCCCCCCCCCCCAAAAAAAAATCAATTTTAATTCCAGGGTGTAAGGCAACAAAATAGGAAAAATGCCAAGGGGGGTGAATACTTTCACGAGCCGCTGTAATTGTATGTCTAGAGGAGATGTTCAACACGAGTGAGTCCATGCAACTTATTTAGGCTATAACAAAGGGGTTCACTACTTATTGACTCAAGACATTTCAGCTTTTACATTTTTTATGAATTTGTATTAATGTGTAAAAACATAAAATTCCACTTGGGACATTATTATGGGGTATTGTGGGTAGGACATTATTATGGGGTATTGTGGGTAGGCCAGTGACACAAAATCTCAATGTAATCCATTTTAAATTCAGGCTTTAACACAACAAAAATGTGTAAAAAGTAAAAGGGGTGTGGATACTTTCTGAAGGCTCTGTAAAACCATCTCCTGTAGAATTAAGCATTTCTTTCAGTAAAATGATAAACCTACATTCAAAATGTAAAATTTTTACTCGGGAACAGAAGTGGAGAAATATTATTTTTCTTTCTTTCAGCATCGTGAGAGCGGTTATGGACCGTCTGTAAAGGTGCTGTCTTTATCAGCATTATAAAAGTTGATAGTATTTCAACCACATAAAATATACATCCAAACTGAAATCTCATTCAAATACATGGCTTATTTTAACAGCTGTTCATTTCCTTAAAACCCATCAAACTGCTGTAATTTGGACATTTTTGCATGGGAAAATCCTTTTTTGTGGGGTTGGATTACTGCATTTTCTTCCCGGTCCCTAAACGTCTTTGCGGCATGTGAGAAGCAGAGAAGAAGAAAGAGAAAACAAAGTTTATCCATGTCAACTAGATTGACGCTTTCTATCAATCCATCCACTACATTTTATCATCTAGACCAGCGGTTCTCAAACCCCTTCAACCTCCAGCTGTACCCCGTCTAGCACCAGGGTCAGCGCACTCTCAAATGTTGTTTTTTGATATCATTTCGCCATCATTTTTGTCACAACCCGGCTCGTGGGAAGTGACAAAGAGCTCTTATAGGACCAGGGCACAAATAATAATATAATAAATCATTAATTCTGCTCTTTATTTAACCATCTTACATATTAAACCTTATTTGTTCATCAAAAATTGTGAATAACTCACCACAGGTTAATGGTGTGCTTGAAAGGACGCACATAACTCTGTAATGTTGGGTTGTATTGGAGAGAGTCTCAGTCTTAAATAATTTTCCACACACAGTCTGTGCCTGTATTTCATTTTCATGCTAGTGAGGGCCGAGAATCCACTCTCACATAGGTACGTGGTTGCAAAGGGCATCAGTATCTTAACAGCGTGAGTATCCTGCCTTGCCAAGGCAGGATACTCTGAGCGCAGCCCTATCCAGAAATCTGTCAGTGGCTTCTGATTAAATTAAATTTTCACAGAACCGCTTGTTGCAATTTCGATGAGGCTCTCTTGATCAGATATCGGTAAGTGGACTGGAGGCAGGGCATGAAAGGGATAACGAATCCACACTATATCACATTTGTCCGTAAGCTTGAGTTAATTTGAACACACACAACAACAAAAAATCATACAATGATGGAACGACCTGTGTGTTGTCCTTGTTAATGCAGACAGAGAAGAGCTCCAACTTCTTAATCATAGCCTCAATTTTGTCCCGACACATTGAATATAGTTGCGGAGAGTCCTTGTAATCCTAAATTCAGATCATTCAGGTGAGAAAAAACATCACTCAGATAGGCCAGTCATGTCAGAAACAAAACATCACCCAGATAGGCCAGTCATGTGAGAAACAAAACATCACCCAGATAGGCCAGTCATGTGAGAAACAAAACATCACTCAGATAGGCCAGTCATGTGAGAAACAAAACATCACCCAGATAGGCCAGTCATGTGAGAAACAAAGCATCACCCAGATAGGCCAGTCATGTGAGAAACAAAACATCACCCAGATAGGCCAGTCATGTGAGAAACTCGTCATCATGCAAGAGGTCAGACAATTGAAAATGATGGTCAGTAAAGAAACTTTAAAGCTCGTCTCTCAATAAAACATTTTTAAAAACGTGTCAATACTTTGCCCCTTGATAACCAGCGCTCTTCTGTCCATTCGATGTCACCAAGCTGCCCAGTACTTTAACAATATCCTCTCCTGGTGTCCTGGTTTCCAGTGGTTTGCAGAAGACGATGTCTTCCTTAATTGACCCACCCATAAACGTAACGGACATACACCAGGAGCTGTACCAGGAGGTACGCATACCCCAGTTTGGGAATGCAAGGGAAACAAGTAATGACAGTAAGTAGTGTGTGTGTGTGTGTGTGTTTAGCAGCATGAGTGATAAGAGAACAGACTACAACAGGAGCTTCCTGCTGGGACAACAGTCATGCTACCTCCAGCCTGCCTGTGACCTGGCCAACACACACACACACACACACACACACACACACACACACACACACACACACACACACACACACTACTTGGCCTGCCTGTTAGGATGGTGGGCCAGAGAGAGAAATTGCTAAATCAGAATTTCTAAATCATGCTGACCCCAGTATTCCTCTCTCCTCAGCACCTCTTTAAATCTAGCTGATATAGAGGACATTTCCTGCACAAAGAGTAGCCACGGTAACAGTCAGCTGTTCTCCTATATTAACAACAGTAGCCACGGTAACAGAGTCAGCTGTTCTCCTATATTAACTACAGTAGCCACGGTGACAGAGTCAGTTGTTCTCCTATATCAACTACAGTAGCCAAGGTGACAGAGTCAGCTGTTCTCCTATATCAACTACAGTAGCCGCGGTGACAGAGTCAGCTGTTCTCCTATATCAACTACAGTAGCCACGGTGACAGAGTCAGCTGTTATCCTATATCAACTACAGTAGCCACGGTAACAGAGTCAGCTGTTATCCTATATCAACTACAGTAGCCACGGTAACAGAGTCAGCTGTTATCCTATATCAACTACAGTAGCCACGGTAACAGAGTCAGCTGTTCTATCATAATATCTATCAATTATATCATGACAGGAGACATAATGTAGTCTAAACTACTGAAAACAGGCCCTTTACCAGATGAAATCATGACAGGAGAGTTTGATTCTTATTGAAGAGATGGAGTCCAGACAGGCTACTCTGAACGGACATATAGACAACAGGTCTATAGAGAGAATCAGAACGGACATATAGACAACAGGTCTATAGAGAGAATCAGAACGGACATATAGACAACAGGTCTATAGAGAGAATCAGAACGGACATATAGACAACAGGTCTATAGAGAGAATCAGAACGGACATATAGACAACAGGTCTATAGAGAGAATCAGAACGGACATATAGACAACAGGTCTATAGAGAGAATCAGAACGGACATATAGACAACAGGTCTATAGAGAGAATCAGAACGGACATATAGACAACAGGCCCATAGAGAGAATCAGAACGGACATATAGACAACAGGCCCATAGAGAGAATCAGCGAACTCGCACACATCACAACACGAGAAAATACTTGTCCTTTCCTTAAAACTTATTTTAAAAACCTAGGCCTACCTTTGGCTATAAGATAATGACTTGACAAGGAAGGGCTTCCTGAAAGTAGGCATTAAGATAATGACTTGACAAGGAACTGCATCCTGAAAGTAGACATTAAGATAATGACTTGACAAGGAACTGCTTCCTGAAAGTAGACATTAAGATAATGACTTGACAAGGAACTGCTTCCTGAAAGTAGACATTAAGATAATGACTTGACAAGGAACTGCTTCCTGAAAGTAGACATTAAGATAATGACTTGACAAGGAACTGCTTCCTGAAAGTAGACATTAAGATAATGACTTGACAAGGAACTGCTTCCTGAAAGTAGACTGTAAGATAATGACTTGACAAGGAACTGCTTCCTGAAAGTAGACATTAAGATAATGACAGTATGAAGGGGACAGACATGATATAGCATGAAGAAGAAACTGACAATCATTAAAATTGTAACAAAATACACGCAACATGTCCATAGCGTAAATATTTTTCAAAAATACTGTGAGGAACTATAATTTAAATGGACGTAACAAAATAAAATTACTTTGTTGACTGTGTAATAGGGCTGGGCGGTAAACCGGATAGGGCTGGGCGGTAAACCGGATAGGGCTGGGCGGTAAACCGGATAGGGCTGGGCGGTAAACCGTATTTTATAATAAACCGGTATTGATGCACGGACCGGTTTGGGTTTTTACTTTACCTTCTATAAACGGTATTTGAATGTTTGGTTTGTTAAAATGTGATACGCCGTGTGTAATGTCCATTTTTAAAGTTTACTTTGCTACTTGAGCCTGTGGCTCAGTTGGTAGAGCATGGTGTTTGCAACGCCAGCATGGTGTGTGCAAAGCCAGTGTTGTGGGTTCGATTCCCACGGGGGGGCCAGTACAAAAAAATAATAAAATGCATGAAATGTATGCCTTCACTACTGTAAGTCGCTCTGAATAAGAGTGTCTGCTAAATAACTAAAATCTCGAGTCCTTTCTCTCCGTGCAGCTTTCCACAGTGACCTAGCCACGTCCCCTGTCACTCAAGGAGAGCATTTGATGTTTCTCGCCCACGAGACACTTGTGGTCAATGCAGCACATGCAACAATGTTGGTGACAACAAAGCTGTTTTCACTTTGATCTTAATATAAATCATCTAGTGTTCTATAATTACGCTATTAGTTTGTGCTTTTTACATCAGCAAACAGCTAGTTTGTCTTTTCTCAGCAAGTTGCACTAAATCTAGTCAGACGCTAATTGTTAGCCGCTAATGATAATAGCTAGCTAGCTAATAAATGTACTGAGTAAGAGCAAACGTAGCTAGCTAATACAGCCTGATAATACCAGTGATGGTGTAGACCTAAATGAGCATATTGTTTGTGCAACACTATCTTCTAAATCCAAAAAGGAATATGCAACGCAAGAATATGTTAGCTACATGAAGTAGCTAAGAGAAAACATGCAATGTAGCCAAAGCATATAGGGTCCCCTAGGAAACACTTATCAACACTTTAGTTCCTACCCTGTCACAATAACCCCTCCCTAGCATTTTAATTCGTTGTCATCTCAAACAACACTGCATTCAAAGTGCCCACTATTATATTCTAACTATAAAATTAGAATAGTCATTTTATTTCCATGATTCCAACAGTTTTTCTCTAATTCGCAAGTCAAATCGCAATTGCAACATTTGGTTAAAAATAAATCCTAGATTATTTGCCCATATTGTGCAGCCCTACATGGCAGTGTGGAAATTATCTCAATTGAGCAGTGGTGTAAAGTACTTAAGTAAAAATACTTTCAAGTACAACTTAAGTAGTTTTTTGGGGTATCTGTACTTTACTATTTGCATTTTTGACAACTTTTACTTCACTACATTCATAAAGAAAATACTGTACATTTCACTCCATACATTTTCCCTGATACCTAAAAGTGCTTGTAACATTTTGAATGTTTAGCAGGACAGGAAAATGGTCCAATTCACGCACTTGTCAAGAGAACGTCCCTGGTCATCTACTGCCTCTGATCTGGAGGATTCACTAAACAGAGAACATCCCTGGTCATCCCTACTGTCTCTGATCTGGAGGACTCACTAAACAGAGAACATCCCTGGTCCTCCCTACTGCCTCTGATCTGGAGGACTCACTAAACAGAGAACATCCCTGGTCATCCCTACTGTCTCTGATCTGGAGGACTCACTAAACAGAGAACATCCCTGGTCATCCCTACTGTCTCTGATCTGGAGGACTCACTAAACAGAGAACATCCCTGGTCATCCCTACTGCCTCTGATCTGGAGGACTCACTAAACAGAGAACATCCCTGGTCATCCCTACTGCCTCTGATCTGGAGGACTCACTAAACAGAGAACGTCCCTGGTCATCCCTACTGCCTCTGATCTGGAGGACTCACTAAACAGAGAACGTCCCTGGTCGTCCCTACTGTCTCTGATCTGGAGGACTCACTAAACAGAGAACGTCCCTGGTCATCCCTACTGCCTCTGATCTGGAGGACTCACTAAACAGAGAACATCCCTGGTCATCCCTACTGCCTCTGATCTGGAGGACTCACTAAACAGAGAACATCCCTGGTCATCCCTACTGCCTCTGATCTGGAGGACTCACTAAACAGAGAACGTCCCTGGTCATCCCTACTGCCTCTGATCTGGAGGACTCACTAAACAGAGAACGTCCCTGGTCATCCCTACTGCCTCTGATCTGGAGGACTCACTAAACAGAGAACGTCCCTGGTCATCCCTACTGCCTCTGATCTGGAGGACTCACTAAACAGAGAACGTCCCTGGTCATCCCTATTGCCTCTGATCTGGAGGACTCACTAAACACAAATGCTTTGTTTGTAAATTATATCTGAGTGTTGGAGAGTGCCCCTGGCTATCCGTAAATAAAAATACATTTTTAAAAAATGGTGCCATCTGGTTTGCTTAATAAGGAATTTGAAATGATTTATACTTCTACTTTTGATACTAAAGTATATTTAAAACCAAATACTTTTAGACTTTTATTCAAGTAGTATTTTACTGGGTGACTTTAACTTTTACTTGAGTAATTTTCATTTAATGTATCTTTACTTTTACTCAAGTATGACAATTGGGTACTTTTCCCACCACTGCAATTGAGTGCAGGAAATGCAGAAATGATAAAAGTGCTGAAATTTGTTTTGGTTCATACTGTTCAATTCAACTTCAACCAATCAGAATGGAGAAAGACTCACTACCCACAAAGCACCCTGGGATCACTCACTACTCATAAAGCACCCTGGGATCACTCACTACTCATAAAGCACCCTGGGATCACTCACTACCCACAAAGCACCCTGGGATCACTCACTACCCACAAAGCACCCTGGGATCACTCACTACTCATAAAGCACCCTGGGATCACTCACTACCCATAAAGCACCCTGGCATCACTCACTACTCATAAAGCACCCTGAGATCACTCACTACTCATAAAGCACCCTGGGATCACTCACTACCCATAAAGCACCCTGGGATCACTCACTACCCATAAAGCACCCTGGGATCACTCACTACTCATAAAGCACCCTGGGATCACTCCCTACCCATAAAGCACCCTGGGATCACTCACTACCCATAAAGCACATGTATAACTTTTATTATTGAAAAACTAAAAATACCGTCATACCGTCCATTTTTGTAATTTTTATACCGTAATATAAGATTTTGGCCATATCGCGCAGCCCTACTGTGTGAGGTGAAGGGAAAAAATGACAGAAGCTCAGCTTACTAGTGCTGGTGAGTTAAGACAAATCAGAAAGCAGACATGCCCAACTTTCCTACATTTGAAAGAAGCAGGCCAGGTACTTACTTCCATGCATGTCAACATTAACAGGACAGAGAAACCAGACACAGGCTCCGTCAACATTAACAGGACAGAGAAACCAGACACAGGCTCCGTCAACATTAACAGGACAGAGAAACCAGACACAGGCTCCGTCAACATTAACAGGACAGAGAAACCAGACAGGCTCAGCCAACATTAACAGGACAGAGAAACCAGACACAGGCTCTGCGTCAACATTAAGACAGAGAAACCAGACACAGGCTCCGTCAACATTAACAGGACAGAGAAACCAGACACAGGCTCCGTCAATATTAACAGGACAGAGAAACCAGACACAGGCTCCGTCAACATTAAGAGGACAAGAGAAACCAGACACAGGCTCCGTCAACATTAAGAGGACAAGAGAAACCAGACACAGGCTCCGTCAATATTAACAGGACAGAGAAACCAGACACAGGCTCCGTCAACATTAAGAGGACAAGAGAAACCAGACACAGGCTCCGTCAACATTAAGAGGACAAGAGAAACCAGACACAGGCTCCGTCAATATTAAGAGGACAAGAGAAACCAGACACAGGCTGCGTCAACATTAACAGGACAGAGAAACCAGACACAGGCTCCGTCAACATTAACAGGACAGAGAAACCAGACATGCTCATTGCTCACATGAAGTGCGTAAATGATACTATGAAATAAACCAAAACTTGTTTCTCACAAGTGTAGCAGGTTGTGAACTCTGCAAAAATACGTTTCCACTCTGAGAATGAGAACGGTAAATTACTCATTAATACATGCATTAACAGAAATTAATGTAACCAATTGGACAGGGATTAACGGTAAATTATCTGTTTTACAAAATGGTAGTCTACCACATGGGTATTCATAAAAGTGCATTACGGGCCGACACTCTAAAGCCTAAGGCTACTATTCTATTCTACGTAGGCTACTATTCTACTTAGGCTACTATTCTACGTAGGCTACTATTCTACGTAGGCTACTATTCTACGTAGGCTACTATTCTACGTAGGCTACTATTCTACGTAGGCTACTATTCTACGTAGGCTACTATTCTACGTAGGCTACTATTCTACGTAGGCTACTATTCTACTTAGGCTACTATTCTACTTAGGCTACTATTCTACTTAGGCTACTATTCTACTTAGGCTACTATTCTACTTAGCGGGGATAGGAGGGCGGCATTTGTTTAGTCTCACCTGGGGCGGCATATCGGCCAGGACAGGGCCTGATCAGCGTTGATTAGTCTATAAATAAGGAAAATATTCCGTATCAAATTATACCATGCCAGGTTGGAGAGGATTGGCACATTGTCCGTTTGACACAACATTAGCGTATTACAGTCCTCAGAGCAACGTTGTTGACTGCTGTTGAATAATTAATGAATCGTTTTATTTATTTATTTTTTAAAGACCCGATTTATTTAGTAGCAAGCAATGAGAACATGCATTGTATCATATTTACCACCAATGCTCCTTATTAGGACACGTCACTGCACTCTATACTCCTCTGTAAACTGGTCATCTCTGTATACCCGTCGCAAGACCCACTGGTTGATGCTTATTTATAAAAAGCCTCTTGGGGGGGGGGGGGGGGGGAGTGACACCTATCTGAGATATCATCCTCCACATTAGTAATCATCCTAAGCATTTTTTTACATTTACATTTTAGTCATTTATCAGACGCTCTTATCCAGAGCGACTTACAGTAATGAATGCATACATTTCATACATTTTTTTTTCTGTGCTGGCCCCCCGTGGGAATCGAACCCACAACCCTGATGTTGTAAACACCATGCTCTACCAACTGAGCAACACTCCAGCTATCAGGTAAAGATGCTAGAGGAAAATATATGTAGCCCGAACAGCCTGTGGATAACTTGTCCTCCCAGGCAGACTGTCTGGGCCCCACATGACAACAACAACAATTCCTCTACTGTACCTGACCAGAAGGAGAGCAGCGACCGGGCCTGTATTGAGGCTATGTGAGGGTAGGTTTTTGACTGTAAACGGGAGTGGATCTGCGCTACTGTATCTGTACTGTCCATGACCCAAAAAAATGTGTCACCAGGAATCTGGCTTCCCCCAGCAGGGCAACTCTACTGCTGATGCCACTGTGGTCCCAAAGGAACAGCACGGTCATTGGAGGGTAAATTAACTAGGTTTTGACTTCTTTTCTTTTCATGATGGTGTTTATCCATAAATCGTCAGTTACACGGTTATTCGATTACTGTCACAGGGGATCAATGCAACAGAGAGTGGCAGTGGTGTGGAGAGAGGAGGGGGATGTCAATGTAAATAGTCCAGGTAGCCATTTGATTAATCGTTCAGCAGTCTTATGTCTTGGGGGGGGGGGGGGGGGGGGGGGGGAGCATGTTAAGGAAGCTGTTAAGGAAGCTGTTAAGGAGCATTTTGGTCTAAGACTTGGCACTCTGGTACCGCTTGCCGTGCGGTAGCAAAGAGAACAGTCTATGACTTGGGTGCCTGGAGACTGACCATTTTTGGGGCCTTCCTCTGACACCGCCTGGTATAGAGGTCCTGGATGGCGGGAGGTTTGGCCCCAGTGATGTACTGGGCCGTACGCATTACCCTCTGTAGCACCTTGTAGTCAGATGCCAAGCAGTTGTCATACCAGGCGGTGATAAAAGCCAGCCAAGATGCTCTCAACGGTGCAGTTGTAAAACTTATTCAGGATCCAAATCTTTTCAGCCTCCTGAAGGGGAAGAGGCGTCGCCGTGCCCTCTTCACGACGGTGTTGGTGGTTTGGACCATGATACAGCACCTTCAGGAAGTATTCATAACCCTTGACTTATTCTACATTTTGTTACAGCCCAAATTCATTATTTCTAACCCATCTACACACAATACCTGATAATGAAAGTGAAAAAAAACATGATTTTAGAACTTTTAGCACATTTATTGAAAAATGTAAAATACAGAAATCTCTCATTTACATAAGAATTCACACCCGAGTCAATAGTTTCTAGTAGAACAGAGAGAGCTTCAGGATGTGGACGGAGGTGTCCTCCATGTTATCATGTTGAACAGAGAGAGCTTCAGGATGTGGACGGAGGTGTCCTCCATGTTATCATGTTGAACAGAGAGAGCTCCAGGATGTGGACGGAGGTGTCCTCCATGTTATCATGTTGAACAGAGAGAGCTTCAGGATGTGGACGGAGGTGTCCTCCATGTTATCATGTTGAACAGAGAGAGCTCCAGGATGTGGACGGAGGTGTCCTCCATGTTATCATGTTGAACAGAGAGAGCTTCAGGATGTGGACGGAGGTGTCCTCCATGTTATCATGTTGAACAGAGAGAGCTTCAGGATGTGGACGGAGGTGTCCTCCATGTTATCATGTTGAACAGAGAGAGCTCCAGGATGTGGACGGAGGTGTCCTCCATGTTATCATGTTGAACAGAGAGAGCTCCAGGATGTGGACGGAGGTGTCCTCCATGTTATCATGTTGAACAGAGAGAGCTCCAGGATGTGGACGGAGGTGTCCTCCATGTTATCATGTTGAACAGAGAGAGCTCCAGGATGTGGACGGAGGTGTCCTCCATGTTATCATGTTGAACAGAGAGAGCTTCAGGATGTGGACGGAGGTGTCCTCCATGTTATCATGTTGAACAGAGAGAGCTTCAGGATGTGGACGGAGGTGTCCTCCATGTTATCATGTTGAACAGAGAGAGCTTCAGGATGTGGACGGAGGTGTCCTCCATGTTATCATGTTGAACAGAGAGAGCTTCAGGATGTGGACGGAGGTTTTATTGGCTGCTTCGTTACGGGAGTCGCATGTTCGGTTAAGATGAATGACCATAACCTAAAATGTAATTCTGAGCACTGTGGGTGGACACCCTAATCAGGTTAAATCACCCAATGCCTTATGGGTCCGGTAAATTAAAACGCTGCCGGTCAAATGTCCGGCGCCGCATTTTCCTAACGGAAACCCTGGTGTGTGTGTGTGTGTGTGTGTGTGTGTGTGTGTGTGTGTGTGTGTGTGTGTGTGTGTGTGTGTGTGTGTGCGCGCGCGCGCCGGAGAAAACACCAAGATCCCTCCATATATCTGGGCATCATTCTGAACACTGGGTCAAAATGCTCTCATCACCACGTCACCCAGCAACCGCTGCCGTTACCAGGGAACAAGAGCCACGGCAACGTGCAGGCTCGTGGTGGTGACTGCAGCAGAACCCAGCCACCACCAGGGCCACCGGACCAGACTAGGATGAGAAACAACAACACACAGGCTGTTCTGTTTAGCCTATAAGAGGTACACACACACACACACACACACACACACACACACACACACACACACACACACACCAGCTATGACAGGTACACACACACACACACACACACACACACACACACACACCAGGTATCGGCTATGACAGGCACACACACACACACACACACACACACACACACACACACACACACACACACACACGTAAGGTATCAGGGACAGCCCAGAGGGCCCTGCTCCCTCCGTACAGTACAGCCCAGAGGGGGGCCCTGCTCCCTCCATACAGTACAGCCCAGAGGGGGGCCCTGCTCCCTCCGTACAGCCCAGCGGGGGGCCCTGCTCCCTCCGTACAGTACAGCCCAGAGGGCCCTGCTCCCTCCATACAGTACAGCCCAGCGGGGGGCCCTGCTCCCTCCATACAGTACAGCCCAGCGGGGGGCCCTGCTCCCTCCATACAGTACAGCCCAGGGGGCCCTGCTCCCTCCATACAGTACAGCCCAGAGGGCCCTGCTCCCTCCATACAGTACAGCCCAGAGGGCCCTGCTCCCTCCATACAGTACAGCTCAGAGGGCCCTGCTCCCTCCGTACAGTACAGCCCAGAGGGCCCTGCTCCCTCCGTACAGTACAGCCCAGGGGGCCCTGCTCCCTCCGTACAGTACAGCCCAGAGGGCCCTGCTCCCTCCATACAGTACAGCCCAGAGGGCCCTGCTCCCTCCGTACAGTACAGCCCAGAGGGCCCTGCTCCCTCCGTACAGTACAGCTCAGAGGGCCCTGCTCCCTCCGTACAGTACAGCCCAGCGGGGGGCCCTGCTCCCTCCGTACAGTACAGCCCAGAGGGCCCTGCTCCCTCCGTACAGCCCAGCGGGGGGCCCTGCTCCCTCCGTACAGTACAGCCCAGAGGGCCCTGCTCCCTCCGTACAGTACAGCCCAGCGGGGGGCCCTGCTCCCTCCATACAGTACAGCTCAGAGGGCCCTGCTCCCTCCATACAGTACAGCCCAGAGGGCCCTGCTCCCTCCGTACAGCCCAGCGGGGGGCCCTGCTCCCTCCGTACAGTACAGCCCAGCGGGGGGCCCTGCTCCCTCCGTACAGTACAGCCCAGAGGGGGGCCCTGCTCCCTCCGTACAGTACAGCCCAGAGGGGGGCCCTGCTCCCTCCGTACAGTACAGAAGTCTAACATTGTGCGAAATGACGATTCTCATGATAATAGTATCAGTGTGTCACCATGGTAACACATGAGAGCAGCACCTGAGCAAGGCAGGGACTGAAGAACGTCAAAACTAGTTCTTTGATTTCAGAAGACCCATTATGAGCTAGTTGTGCTGAAAACTGGGTTTCCATTAGCACTAATTATTATATCATATAATTATATCATTAGCACTAGCATTAAAACTGGGTCAGCACTAAGGGTTTCCGTTAGCCGGCTTTTGTCCGTTATGTTGTTGTTGTTGTTGAAAAGCCAATAAATAACATTTGGCTCCAGCCAATTGTCTGGGTGAAGAAGAACAAAAAATATTCATTGTGAATTTCATGATTTGTTTTTGACAGAGGGAGAGAGAGAGAGGGCATGATTCTCATGAATTTCACTACACAGAGGGAGAGAGCATGATGAGTCGGACACATTCGTTTTGTTTTCTTTTGCGTGTTCCACGCGGCCAGCCCGAGCAGTTTTCCACGCGGCCAGCCCGAGCAGTGTTCCACGCGGCCAGCCCGAGCAGTGTTCCACGCGGCCAGCCCGAGCAGTGTTCCACGCGGCCAGCCCGAGCAGCCATGTTCCACGAGGCCAGCCCGAGCAGCCATGTTCCACGAGGCCAGCCCGAGCAGTGTTCCACGCGGCCAGCCCGAGCCGTGTTCCACGAGGCCAGCCCGAGCATTGTTCCACGCGGCCAGCCCGAGCAGTGTTCCACGCGGCCAGCACGAGCCCCGTTCCACGCGGCCAGCCCGAGCAGTGTTCCACGCGGCCAGCCCGAGCCCTGTTCCACGCGGCCAGCCCGAGCAGTGTTCCACGCGGCCAGCCAGAGCAGTGTTCCACGCGGCCAGCCAAAGCAGTGTTCCACGCGGCCAGCCAAAGCAGTGTTCCACGCGGCCAGCCAGAGCAGTGTTCCACGCGGCCAGCCAGAGCAGTGTTCCACGCGGCCAGCCAGAGCAGTGTTCCACGCGGCCAGCCAGAGCAGTGTTCCACGCGGCCAGCCCGAGCAGCCATGTTCCACGAGGCCAGCCCGAGCAGTGTTCCACGAGGCCAGCCCGAGCAGTGTTCCACGCGGCCAACCCGAGCCGTGTTCCACGCGGCCAGCCCGAGCATTGTTCCACGCGGCCAGCCCGAGCAGTGTTCCACGCGGCCAGCCCGAGCAGTGTTCCACGCGGCCTGCCCGAGCCCTTTTCCACGCGGCCAGTCCGAGCAGTGTTCCACGCGGCCAGCCCGAGCCCTGTTCCACGCGGCCAGCCCGAGCAGTGTTCCACGCGGCCAGCCCGAGCAGTGTTCCACGCGGCCAGCCAGAGCAGTGTTCCACGCGGCCAGCCAGAGCAGTGTTCCACGCGGCCAGCCAGAGCAGTGTTCCACGCGGCCAGCCAGAGCAGTGTTCCACGCGGCCAGCCCGAGCCGTGTTCCAAGATATTGTGAGCTGTTGGTAACGGAACTTCAAGGCACAATGCAACGTTTCTTTAAAAACGTACATTTAGTTCAGGATCCTTTAATCTGCCTTTGCTAAGTGTTGATATCAGTTGTCAAGGGGCGGCAGGGTAGCCTAGTGGTTAGAGCGTTGGACTAGTAACCAGCAGGTAGCCTAGTGGTTAGAGCGTTGGACTAGTAACCAGCAGGTAGCCTAGTGGTTAGAGCGTTGGACTAGTAACCAGCAGGTAGCCTAGTGGGTAGAGCGTTGGACTAGTAACCAGCAGGTAGCCTAGTGGGTAGAGCGTTGGACTAGTAACCAGCAGGTAGCCTAGTGGTTAGAGCGTTGGGCCAGTAACCAGCAGGTAGCCTAGTGGTTAGAGCGTTGGGCCAGTAACCAGTAGGTAGCCTAGTGGTTAGAGCGTTGGACTAGTAACCAGCAGGTAGCCTAGCGGTTAGAGCGTTGGACTAGTAACCAGCAGGTAGCCTAGTGGTTAGAGCGTTGGACTAGCAAGTTCGAATCCCTGAGCTGACAAGGTAAAAATCTGTCGTTCTACCCCTGAATAAGGCAGTTAACCCACTGTTCCCCGGTAGGCCATCATTGTAAATAAGAATTTGTTGTTAACTGACTTGCCTAGTTAAATAAAGGTTACATTAAAAAAAGTAGTCTATACTTCAATGTTTTCAGAACCCTTTTCCATCTGTTTGACCAGACATCAAAGCTATCGCTCATTCCTAATTTTAGGATGGAACATGGAAAAATAGCATATTGTCCCACAACAGCAGGACACCAGCAGGATGAATCTGTTTACCAGGTCATGGACTGAATGATTGGGGTGAACAAATCAGAACAGCAGAACGGATCCTACTGCTGTGCTACTCCCTGGTTATCAGACTGGAGTGATCAAATAAACCATCAACTCAATGAGCAGCCAGTACAGTCAGCTAGTACAGCCAGCTAGTACAGCCAGCCAGCTAGTACAGCCAGCCAGCTAGTACAGCCAGCCAGCTAGTACAGCCAGCTAGTACAGCCAGCCAGCTAGTACAGCCAGCCAGTACAGCCAGCTAGTACAGCCAGCCAGTTAGTACAGCCAGAAAGCCAGCTAGTACAGCTAGCCAGCTAGTACAGCCAGCCAGCCAGCTAGTACAGCCAGCCAGCCAGCTAGTACAGCCAGCCAGCTAGTACAGCCAGCCAGCTAGTACAGCCAGCTAGCTAGTATAGCCAGCTAGTACAGCCAGCCAGCCAGCTAGTACAGCCAGCCAGCTAGTACAGCCAGATAGCTAGTACAGCCAGCCAGCTAGTACAGCCAGCCAGCCAGCTAGTACAGCGAGCCAGCCAGCTAGTACAGCCAGCCAGCCAGCTAGTACAGCCAGCCAGCCAGCTAGTACAGCCAGCTAGTACAGCCAGTCAGCTAGTACAGCCAGTACAGCCAGCTAGTACAGCCAGCCAGCTAGTACAGCCAGCCAGCTAGTACAGCCAACCAGCTAGTACAGCCAGCCAGCCAGCCAGCTAGTACAGCCAGCTAGTACAGCCAACCAGCTAGTACAGCCAACCAGCCAGCCAGCTAGTACAGCCAGCCAGCCAGCTAGTACAGCCAGCTAGTACAGCCAACCATCTAGTACAGCCAACCAGCTAGTACAGCCAGCCAGCCAGCCAGCTAGTACAGCCAGCCAGCCAGCTAGTACAGCCAGCTAGTACAGCCAACCAGCTAGTACAGCCAGCCAGCTAGTACAGCCAGCCAGCCAGCCAGCTAGTACAGCCAGCCAGCTAGTACAGCCAGCCAGCTAGTACAGCCAGCCAGCCAGCCAGCTAGTACAGCCAGCCAGCCAGCCAGCTAGTACAGCCAGCCAGCCAGCCAGCCAGCCAGTACAGCCAGCCAGCCAGCACAGCCAGCCAGCCAGCCAGTACAGCCAACTAGTACAGCCAGCTAGTACAGCCAGCTTATCTGTGTCTGTCGGTCTACAGGTGCTGTATCACTGATCAGTCAGTCACATGGACAGATGGTTGCTAGGTGAGGAGAAGGCCTCCAGAGACCCAACACAAAACACACCGACCAGGCAGCAGTTAAGGACTCTATTCAATCTGCATGGCTGAAGCGTTTCAGATTTCCTGCTAGAAACGTAACGGTAATTTACGATTAAGCCGACATACGCAGCGTTTACCGTGAATGTCATCTACGACCAACGCGGGAACATTTCCTTTCAAATGGGCTTTAGCGCTGAATTTACAAGACAGACCGACAGACAGAGACAGACAGAGACAGACAGAGACAGACAGACAGACAGAGATAGACAGACAGAGACAGACAGTTCCAAATAGCACCCTATTCCCTATTTAGTGCACTACTTTTGACCAGGGCCTGGTTAAAAAGTAGTTCACTATGCAGAGATGCGGTCACAGACCGAGTCCCGGGCCGAAATTCTGCTCCTCCGCCATTCTGCTCCTCGGTCATAGCCAAAGGCTTTGATACAATGCATTTTCACAGTCATCCTCACCGAGGATGAAAAGATATGAACTCCAGACATGCACAAAGACAGTGATATCAAGTTTGTCATTGCTCTGGAAAAGCCCAGCCAAAAAGGGAGTTCCAGGAGAGAACAGAGGGCCTCATTGCGGCTAACGAGAACATCATATTGACCAACAACAACAACAACAAAAATATTATTATTTAAGCAGCAAAATCAGTAAGGAGTCATGTAGTTAGGGAGTACTAATGAAAACAGACAAACCAATCAACCAATAGGAGTCATGTGGTTAGGGAGTACTAATGAAAACAGACAAACCAATCAACCAATAGGAGTCATGTGGTTAGGGAGTACTAATGAAAACAGACAAACCAATCAACCAATAGGAGTCATGTGGTTAGGGAGTACTAATGAAAACAGACAAACCAATCAACCAATAGGAGTCATGTAGTTAGGGAGTACTAATGAAAACAGACAAACCAATCAACCAATAGGAGTCATGTGGTTAGGGAGTACTAATGAAAACAGACAAACCAATCAACCAATAGGAGTCATGTGGTTAGGGAGTACTAATGAAAACAGACAAACCAATCAACCAATAGGAGTCATGTAGTTAGGGAGTACTAATGAAAACAGACAAACCAATCAACCAATAGGAGTCATGTGGTTAGGGAGTACTAATGAAAACAGACAAACCAATCAACCAATAGGAGTCATGTGGTTAGGGAGTACTAATGAAAACAGACAAACCAATCAACCAATAGGAGTCATGTAGTTAGGGAGTACTAATGAAAACAGACAAACCAATCAACCAATAGGAGTCATGTAGTTAGGGAGTACTAATGAAAACAGACAAACCAATCAACCAACCAATAGGAGTCATGTAGTTAGGGAGTACTAATGAAAACAGACAAACCAATCAACCAATAGGAGTCATGTGGTTAGGGAGTACTAATGAAAACAGACAAACCAATCAACCAATAGGAGTCATGTAGTTAGGGAGTACTAATGAAAACAGATAAACCAATCAACCAATAGGAGTCATGTAGTTAGGGAGTACTAATGAAAACAGACAAACCAATCAACCAATAGGAGTCATGTGGTTAGGGAGTACTAATGAAAACAGACAAACCAATCAACCAATAGGAGTCATGTAGTTAGGGAGTACTAAGGAAAACACACACAACCAATCAACCAATAGGAGTCATGTGGTTAGGGAGTACTAATGAAAACACACATTTGTTTCCTTCCCCTAATGAAAACGCACAAACCAAATCAACAGCACATGTTTGTTTTCTAGTGGGCAATCAAACTGCATTCACAGTAAATCAGCTTGAATTGATCTGTTGGGAGTGATTGTTGAATCAATTCATAGCAGAAGAATAGCAGAAGAATAGGAAAAGGCCATGATGGGTTTTAGAAAGACTTTTTTTGGTGAATGTTGACAGTTATTCAGATATCCCTACAACACCATCCCATAACCTAATCTCTGTGGGAAATGTTTCCAGGAAGGGAGTCAGGAGGTGGCTGTGTGTGTCAGTCTGATCACATTCCTCGCTATTGTATTTGACGGGAATACCACTGAGAATCTCAACGAGGACAGATTTGAATAGTCAACAGAACAGGGGCTGTTGGGATCGTGAAAACACAATCTGACTATGACTAAATGGGATATTTACGCATGTCGCCAAAGTGTTGAGTTTCACTCCCTGCCCGCCGAGAAGAGTCTGACTGTGACCCACATCCTGGACAAGACCAGGGAAGAAGAGTCCAGGGAAACCCACCTCTTCTCTTGACTACTTCCTTGTCGGATTTTAGCTAAGCTTAACCCTTTTCCTAACCTTAAAATGTCATTCTCCTAACCCACCACGTTAGTTCTCCTAACCTGATACACCGTACCGCCACGCGCAATCGTGCGCAAATTGATTTTGTCGCCCCCACACCAAACGCGATCAAGACACACAGGTCAAAATATCAAAACAAACTCTGAACCAATTATATTAATTTGGGGACAGGTCGAAAAGCATGAAACATTTATGGCAATTTAGCTAGCTAGCTTGCGGTTGCTAGCTAATTTGTCCTATTTACCTAGCTTGCAGTTGCTAGCTAATTTGTCCGATTTAGCTAGCTTGCTGTTGCTAGCTAATTTGTCCGATTTAGCTAGCTTGCTGTTGCTAGCTAATTTGTCCTGTGATATAAACGTTGAGTTGTTCTTTCACCTGAAATGCACAAGGTCCTCTACTCCGACAATTAATCCACACATAAAAACAGTCAACCAAATACATTTCTAGTCATCTCTCCTCCTTCCAGGCTTTTTTTTCTTTGGATTTATATGATGATTTTCATAAAGTTGTATTACTACCACTGACCTCCGTTCGTCTTTCAGTCACCCACGTGGGTATAACCAATGAGGAGATGGCACGTGGGTATCTGCTTCTATAAACCAATGAGGAGATGGGAGAGGCAGGACTTGCAGCGCGATCTGAGTCAGAAATAGAACTGACTTCTATTTTAGCCCTTGGCAAAAGCAGACACTCGATGGTGTGCGCGAGCAGTGTGAGTGCAATAATGGAATAACATGTATGTCTAAATTTATTTTGCAGTGCACGCGACGCGAGCGGTGTAGTCAGCATGTTAGTTCTCCTATCTGCTAGGAGCCAATAGAAGAGGGGATGGGTTCTTCCCTGGGCAGTTCTTCCCTGGTCTTCCCTGGAGGACGCGGGTTGCAGGCAAGACCATATTGTGCCCACCCGGCCACCTCTACTTGGCATCGAGGCAAGTGTATGTCAGCTAGTCGGGTGTTGGAAAATCAACTCCGACATTGTTATTGATGGGAAACCGAGGCTTTCTGAAGCCTTTGGGGCATTCACCACATTGTGCTGAAAAACCGATTAATTACTCCGAGCTTTTAAACACAATGAACATTAGTGACATCTGCAGGTCAGCAATGAAAAGCAGCGTTTGAGATTCATATATTTGTTTTTTTTCCTCAATATTCATCAAATCTCCGTGGGGCAGCGACTTGTCGCAGGTCTTAATAGCTTATTATCAGGTACCATACAGGTTGACTAGTCACAGGTCTTAATAGCTTATTATCAGGTACCATACAGGTTGACTAGTCGCAGGTCTTAATAGCTTATTATCAGGTACCATACAGGTTGACTAGTCACAGGTCTTAATAGCTTATTATCAGGTACCATAAAGGTTGACTAGTCGCAGGTCTTAATAGCTTATTATCAGGTACCATGCAGGTTGACTAGTCACAGGTTTTAATAGCTTATTATCAGGTACCATACAAGTTGACTAGTCACAGGTCTTAATAGCTTATTATCAGGTACCATACAAGTTGACTAGTCGCAGGTCTTAATAGCTTATTATCAGGTACCATGCAGGTTGACTAGTCGCAGGTCTTAATAGCTTATTATCAGGTACCATGCAGGTTGACTAGTCGCAGGTCTTAATAGCTTATTATCAGGTACCATACAAGTTGACTAGTCGCAGGTCTTAATAGCTTATTATCAGGTACCATACAAGTTGACTAGTCGCAGGTCTTAATAGCTTATTATCAGGTACCATGCAGGTTGACTAGTCGCAGGTCTTAATAGCTTATTATCAGGTACCATGCAGGTTGACTAGTCGCAGGTCTTAATAGCTTATTATCAGGTACCATGCAGGTTGGCTAGTCGCAGGTCTTAATAGCTTATTATCAGGTACCATACATGTTCGCACCAGCCATTTTGCTTTGAATCCCCTTTTTCTGCTGTCAAACACTGAATCTATGGCATTATTTAGGATGCTTAAGACAGAACCTTATACATTACTAAATACAATGTGCAGAAAGTGTGGTTTCACAATGATTTTCAAAATAACATGCCTATGCCGGGATTTGACCTCATTCCCTGTTGTCTGAGTGTTCTCGTCCCCGACTCTACCTGCTGAACTAACGTTACCATTCAGGTGACGACTCTACCTGCTGAACTAACGTTACCGTTCAGGTGACTCTACCTGCTGAACTCACGTTACCGTTCAGGTGACTCTACCTGCTGAACTAACGTTACCATTCAGGTGACTCTACCTGCTGAACTAATGTTACCATTCAGGTGAGACTACCTGCTGAACTAACGTTACCATTCAGGTGAGACTACCTGCTGAACTAACGTTACCATTCAGGTGAGACTACCTGCTGAACTCACGTTACCATTCAGGTGAGACTACCCGCTGAACTCACGTTACCATTCAGGTGACTCTACCTGCTGAACTAATGTTACCATTCAGGTGACTCTACCTGCTGAACTCACGTTACCATTCAGGTGAGACTACCTGCTGAACTCACGTTACCATTCAGGTGACTCTACCTGCTGAACTAACGTTACCATTCAGGTGACTCTACCTGCTGAACTAACGTTACCATTCAGGTGACTCTACCTGCTGAACTAATGTTACCATTCAGGTGACTCTACCTGCTGAACTCACGTTACCATTCAGGTGAGACTACCTGCTGAACTCACGTTACCATTCAGGTGAGACTACCTGCTGAACTCACGTTACCATTCAGGTGACTCTACCTGCTGAACTAATGTTACCATTCAGGTGACTCTACCTGCTGAACTAATGTTACCATTCAGGTGACTCTACCTGCTGAACTCACGTTACCCTTCAGGTGACTCTACCTGCTGAACTCACGTTACCATTCAGGTGAGACTACCTGCTGAACTCACGTTACCATTCAGGTGACTCTACCTGCTGAACTAACGTTACCATTCAGGTGACTCTACCTGCTGAACTAACGTTACCATTCAGGTGACTCTACCTGCTGAACTAATGTTACCATTCAGGTGACTCTACCTGCTGAACTCACGTTACCATTCAGGTGAGACTACCTGCTGAACTAACGTTACCATTCAGGTGACTCTACCTGCTGAACTAACGTTACCATTCAGGTGAGACTACCTGCTGAACTAACGTTACCATTCAGGTGAGACTACCTGCTGAACTAACGTTACCATTCAGGTGAGACTACCTGCTGAACTAACGTTACCATTCAGGTGACTCTACCTGCTTAACTCACGTTACCATTCAGGTGAGACTACCTGCTGAACTCACGTTACCATTCAGGTTAGACTACCTGACAGGTTATCTACTTTAGGCAGCCAGCTAGCGTTAATTATCTACATTGAGATAACTAAGTTAGCTAGTTAAAACGTTAGCCAAGAATCCTTTGGGACTAACGTTACAAATATCTCTGCGTAGCTAAGGTTGAGGCCATATTATGTTATACATTTTCACTTAAAAAAAAAAACTACCTCTAACGTTACCTAGTTATCATTAAAAAAAAAAATCAAGTGATAGTTAAATTGATGTCAATACACAACGTTAGCTAGCTAGCTACTCGGGACAGTAGCCAGATAGTTAGCACCGTCGGCCCAGTAGCTTAGCAAAGTTTTTCTAACGACGTCGTTAAAAAAGGCGATAACGTTGGTTAGCACCGACCTTTTACCCGCTAGTTAACTAAACGTCAACGGTACCTGGCTAGCTAGTTAGCCAACGTTAGCTAGCTAAGTAGCTTCTGGAGTCGTCATGACACTTCCACAGACGTTAAATTGGCCGGTAAACCAACATTAATATATATATAGTTCTCTGACTGCTAGTTTAATAGTATAACTTACCAGTCTGCGCTAACGTTAACGTGTAGCTCATTATGTTCATTAAATGCAGCAGCTAGCTAGTTACCAAGTTAGCATTTGCTGGATAGCTAGCTAGCGTCGCTAGCAATGAACCCCAGCCAAAACATATAGATTTTTTTCTTCTTCTAGTAAGCTCCCCCGACGAACGGTAAATAGTTATCATTTTCAAAATGACCTAACTTGTCTCTTTACCTGTGAATCAGGGCCCCGATCCAACAACAAAAAAAAGTCAGTCAAATTCAAATCACCAATCTCTCGAACATGAACGATTTAAATTCCAGAGAAGTGTTGGAAATGAACTCTTATCCTGCTGCTATATTCACTAGCTAGCAGTCCAGTTTCACCTGCCAGTCCACTCGCAGATTCAACCAAACCTCGCCCTTAGCAACGGACTGCCCCTGTCCTAATCCATTGAGCAATGTCTGCAAGTATAAGGTGAAATTTAAGGTGTTCATGAACGGGGCAGGACTTTACAACCTGTCACTTTTGTGGTGTGTCTGTATGGTGTGCATTTTGAAAATACACCATCTATAAAAATGTGATTCCAATAAGATTTTTTTGATAGAATAGAGCTCATCTGAATAGACCGACTCATGATGGTCAGGTGGGTCCTTAACCTGCATAGACCGACTCATGATGATCAGGTGGGTCCTTAACCTGCATAGACCGATTCATGATGGTCAGGTGGGTCCTTAACCTGCATAGACCGACTCAAGATGATCAGGTGGGTCCTTAACCTGCATAGACCGATTCATGATGGTCAGGTGGGTCCTTAACCTGCATAGACGACTCATGATGATCAGGTGGGTCCTTAACCTGCATAGACCGATTCATGATGGTCATGTGGGTCCTTAACCTGCATAGACCGACTCATGATGGCCAGGTGGGTCCTTAACCTGCATAGACCGTGTGGCTCAGTCGGTAGAGCATGGTGTTTGCAACGCCAGGGTTGTGGGTTCGATTCCCACGGGGGACCAGTACGGGGAAAAAAATGTATGAAATGTATACATTCACTACTGTAAGTCGCTCTGGATAAGAGCGTCTGCTAAATGACTAAAATGTAAAATGTAATGATGGCCAGGTGGGTCCTTAACCTTTGTAAACATATAATGTCATAAGGTGACTTCTTCCTTCACGATTCATTAGAATGAACACTTCATTCTGAAGTGGTGACACAGGGATGAATTGCAGAGCCATAAAGCCATATATTCCTCTCAGTAACTCCTTGTGCTCTGCACCAATCAAAAGGCCAGCAATGAGTCACTCCTTTTTACCTGAGCCCTATGACCCCCACTTCTTTTGACCAGGGCCCATAGGAATCAGGTTAAAAGTAGTGCACTACATATGGAATAGGGTGTCATTCCTGGTTGAAAGTAGTGCACTTACATAGGGAATAGGGTGCCATTCCTGGTTGAAAGTAGTGCACTACATGGTGTCTTAAATGGCACCCTCTTCCCTATCTCATCATGGTGGTCAATAAACCCAGAGAGAGTCTCCTGTCTGTGTGTGATGCTCTCTAACCCAGAGAGAGTCTCCTGTCTGTGTGTGATGCTCTCTAACCCAGAGAGAGTCTCCTGTCTGTGTGTGAGGCTCTCTAACCCAGAGAGAGTCTCCTGTCTGTGTGTAGTGCTCTCTAACCCAGAGAGAGTCTCCTGTCTGTGTGCTATGCTCTCTAACCCAGAGAGAGTCTCCTGTCTGTGTGTAATGCTCTCTTACCCAGAAAGAGTCTCCTGTCTGTGTGTGATGCTCTCTAACCCAGAGAGTGTCTCCTGTCTGTGTGTGATGCTCTCTAACCCAGAGAGAGTCTCCTGTCTGTGTGCGATGCTCTCTAACCCAGAGAGAGTCTCCTGTCTGTGTGTAATGCTCTTTAACCCAGAGAGAGTCTCCTGTCTGTGTGTGATGCTCTCTAACCCAGAGAGAGTCTCCTGTCTGTGTGTGATGCTCTCTAACCCAGAGAGAGTCTCCTGTCTGTGTGTGATGCTCTCTAACCCAGAGAGAGTCTCCTGTCTGTGTGTAATTCTCTCTAACCCAGAGAGAGTCTCCTGTCTGTGTGTGATGCTCTCTAACCCAGAGAGAGTCTCCTGTCTGTGTGTGAGGCTCTCTAACCCAGAGAGAGTCTCCTGTCTGTGTGTAATGCACCCTAACCCAGAGAGAGTCTCCTGTCTGTGTGTGATGCTCTCTAACCCAGAGACTACGGTCTGAACAGGCTCAGGACCCTGTCATTGTTGCTCAGCTCATTCAGTGGGTGTTAGGACTTATGGGTTGCGCCCCAATAATCTTTCCTTCTTTCTGAAGTGTGCACTCGTTCACTACTCCCAACAAATGTAAAAGCATTAGATTGGTGTAAGCATGGGCTGGAGGTAGTTTCCATGTACCAATCATTTCCTTTTCTAATCCACGAAGGCAAGTGAAACAGCTGCACACTTGAGGAGAAAGGCGAGAGGATAGGGACAACCATGCTGAGTGAGAACAGAAAATAGTCCCGACACACAGGTTTGATGGACAGGAGAGTGGCCGTTCTATTCTTGAAAGATCTGGGGTTGTATTCAGTAGGAACCAAACGGAAGCAAACGGGATGAAATGGGACCTGAACTTGACCTAAAAGAAACACACATTTTTTTGTTTGTTTGTTGCAACACTTTTTTTCCTCCTATGGTTTGCAAGTAATGAATACACCCCACGTAAGTTACAAAAACAGCCCTTCTCAGACACAGAGGCTGCGTTTGTAATCACGTAGGAGATGGGAATTTGTAAAATACCAGTCGGATGAATTCAAGTGCTTTGAACTCATTGTGAAACGCTGATTAGCTATTGGCCAACAAGCTGTGTAAACCATAAACAAACAAAAATGCTATCCTGCTTTTAACAAATTTATAACGTAAAAAAAAATGAAGATCGTTTTGTTGCATTTAACTGCCAAAAAAATGACTTATCAAGGTCATTTTCCCACTACGATAGAGGAGTTTCCCACTACGATAGAGAGTTTCCCCACTACGATAGAGGAGTTTCCCACTACGATAGAGGAGTTTCCCCACTACGATAGAGGAGTTTCCCACTACGATAGAGGAGTTTCCCACTACGATAGAGGAGTTTCCCACTACGATAGAGGAGTTTCCCCACTACGATAGAGGAGTTTCCCCACTACGATAGAGGAGTTTCCCACTACGATAGAGGAGTTTCCCACTACGATAGAGAGTTTCCCCACTACGATAGAGGAGTTTCCCACTACGATAGAGGAGTTTCCCCACTACGATAGAGGAGTTTCCCACTACGATAGAGGAGTTTCCCACTACGATAGAGGAGTTTCCCACTACGATAGAGGAGTTTCCCCACTACGATAGAGGAGTTTCCCCACTACGATAGAGGAGTTTCCCACTACGATAGAGGAGTTTCCCACTACGATAGAGGAGTTTCCCTCTATGATAGAGGCGTTTCCCCACTACGATAGAGGAGTTTCCCCACTACGATAGAGGAGTTTCCCACTACGATAGAGGAGTTTCCCACTACGATAGAGGAGTTTCCCCACTACGATAGAGGAGTTTCCCCTCTATGATAGAGGAGTTTCCCACTACAATATAGGAATTTCCCCGCTACGATAGAGGAGTTTCCCCACTACGATAGAGGAGTTTCCCACTATGATAGAGGAGTTTCCCCACTACGATAGAGGAGTTTCCCACTACGATAGAGGAGTTTCCCGCTACGATAGAGGAGTTTCCCACTACGATAGAGGAGTTTCCCCACTACGATAGAGAGTTTCCCCACTACGATAGAGGAGTTTCCCCACTACGATAGAGGAGTTTCCCACTACGATAGAGGAGTTTCCCCACTACGATAGAGGAGTTTCCCACTACGATAGAGGAGTTTCCCCACTATGATAGAGGAGTTTCCCACTACGATAGAGGAGTTTCCCACTATGATAGAGGAGTTTCCCCACTATGATAGAGGAGTTTCCCACTATGATAGAGAGTTTCCCCACTATGATAGAGGAGTTTCCCACTACGATAGAGGAGTTTCCCCACTATGATAGAGGAGTTTCCCACTACGATAGAGGAGTTTCCCACTATGATAGAGGAGTTTCCCACTACGATAGAGGAGTTTCCCACTATGATAGAGGAGTTTCCCACTAGTAATTACCTGTTGGAGGGCCGTTCAAGTAGATTTTTCCAAGTCGTATGTGATAAATTCCCGCTTGGTTACGAACACAAGAAGTACAATCGGCTGCATGAAGGCAGATACTTTTTTGTGTACCAACATTCTCTATTTATGAGGTTAACCTGCCCTCTAGTGGTGTTGTGCTGCAGCCGACAGGTTCTCACGTTCTGGGTAATAACTGTACATTACAATGAATTCCCCCTCTTGGACATGCATGGTACTGTATCTCTGTGTCAACAACAACAAAAGTAGAATAACAGTAGCCTGGGTACCTTCTTGTGACAAGAAGTGGCAAGATGGCACAAACTGACTGGTACCCAGGCTAACGATTATGCATTTAAAGAACTGGAAACCGATCATTATACCAACAACGTACTTTAACTTGAACGCAAAATCCAAGCAGATTTTTAGTGTTTATTAATATTTACATAAAAATCACAAAGAAAAAAAACTAAACATTATTTTGGGGCTTGACCATGCAAAACAACAAATAATGTTCCTGAAAATGCTTTACGTGAACACTTTTTAAAAAACAGCTATTCAGTGAAATATACACATTTGGCAATTTGTTGTCCGGGATTTATTGAAGGACAATAAAATGTGAGATGTGCAAGAAACAGTTGAAGTTGTGACAGTGTACAGGTAAGACCTGGGCCCGTATTCATAACGCGTCTCACAGCAGGGGTGCTGATCTAGGATCAGGTCCCCCAGGTCATTATGATCTAGGATCAGGTCCCCCAGGTCATTATGATCTAGGATCAGGTCCCCCAGGTCATTATGATCTAGGATCAGGTCCCCCAGGTCCATGTATTGTTATTCATTATGTTCTAGGATCAGGTCCCCCAGGTCATTATGATCTAGGATCAGGTCCCCCAGGTCATTATGATCTAGGATCATGTCCCCCAGGTCATTATGATCTAGGATCAGGTCCCCCAGGTCATTATGATCTAGGATCAGGTCCCCCAGGTCATTATGATCTAGGATCAGGTCCCCCAGGTCCATGTGATGTTATTCATTATGTTCTAGGATCACCACTCCTACTGAGACTCTTGATGACCTGATCCTAGTGTCCTACTCTGAGACTCTTTATGAATATGGGCCCAGACTTTTGATAATGTACAGTTGAGGCCTCTAACAGGCTTGTGTCTGTTCCAGGTCGGTTGTTGAAGGCCTCCAGATCTTTCATCTCAGGCTCCTTGGTGTGGCTCTTGTCAGTCTGACATTCGTGACAGAAACATCCGGGGTAAACATCAACAAAGTAGAGTTGTTTACCACATTCTCGTCTCCCCCTCTCTCTCTCCTCGGTCTCCCACGGAGGGAAGGAGGACAGTGTGGAGACAGACGTGATTCTTTGTGTCCTCTGCATGCCAAGCCCATGCCTCTTTCTCTCCTCTCCTCCATTCCACCAAACTCTTCATCTTCCTCCTCTTCTCTCCGGCCACCAGAGTTCCTCTTCCTCCTCTTCTCCCCAGCCACCAGAGTTCCTCTTCCTCCTCTTCTCCCCAGCCACCAGAGTTCCTCTTCCTCCCCTTCTCCCCGGCCACCAGAGTTCCTCTTCCTCCTCTTCTCCCCAGCCACCAGAGTTCCTCTTCCTCCCCTTCTCCCCGGCCACCAGAGTTCCTCTTCCTCCCCTTCTCCCCAGCCACCAGAGTTCCTCTTCCTCCCCTTCTCCCCAGCCACCAGAGTTCCTCTTCCTCCCCTTCTCCCCAGCCACCAGAGTTCCTCTTCCTCCCCTTCTCCCCAGCCACCAGAGTTCCTCTTCCCCCTCTTCTCCCCAGCCACCAGAGTTCCTCTTCCTCTTCTTCTCCCCAGCCACCAGATTTCCTCTTCCCCCTCTTCTCTCCGGCCACCAGGTTTCATGTAATCAGGTGATGAGTTGTGGCTCCCAGACCTGACTGGCCAGCTGGGGCCAACACTGAGCGATGGCAGGAGGGCCAACAGAAAGCTGACTGTCAAGACACAGACCACTAACCACGTGCTGCAGGGTCGGCCCTTTCTGCTTCCACTTCTACAGGAGGGGTAGAACGATGGGGGGAGAGGGGGGAGGGAGGGGTGAGAGAGGGGGGATAGATAGATTACATTATTAGATAGATAGATAGATAGATAGATAGATAGATAGATAGATAGATAGATAGATAGATAGATAGATAGATAGATAGATAGATAGATAGATTACATTATTAGATAGATAGATAGATAGATAGATAGATAGATAGATAGATAGATAGATAGATAGATTACATTATTAGATAGATAGATAGATAGATAGATAGATAGATAGATAGATAGATAGATAGATAGACTACATTATTAGATAGATAGATAGATAGATAGATTACATTATTAGATAGATAGATAGATGATAGATAGATAGATTACATTATTAGATAGATAGATGATAGATAGACTACATTATTAGACAGACAGACAGACTACATTATTAGATGGATAGATAGATAGACTACATTATTAGATGGATAGATAGATAGATAGACTACATTATTAGATGGATAGATAGATTACATTATTAGATAGATAGACTACATTATTAGATAGATAGATAGAATCTCAACATGGCTTTAGATAGGAACTCAAAGGGAATCATATTTCTATCCAAACTAGGATTTGTGTTTTATTATAGAATAATACTGTAGCTGTGAGGCTAACCTCAGACCAGACCAGCATCCCAAATGCCACCCTATTCCCTATATAGTGCACTACTGTTGACCAGAGCTCAGTATTTAACCTTTATTTAACTAGGCAAGTCAGTTAAGAACAAATCCTTATTTACAATGACGGCCTACCCCGGGCAAACCCAGACGACGCTGGGCCAATTGTGCGCCGCCTTTATGGGACTCCCAATCATGGCCGGTTGTGATACAGCCTGGATTCGAACCAGGGTGTCTGTAGTGACGCCTCTAGCACTGAGATGCGGTGCCTTAGACCGCTGCGCCACTTGGGAGACAGTATAATGGGAAGGCTGACGGGGCCGTAGGGAGAGGAGAGGCTGGTCCACGTCCCATACACACCTGTCTGTCTATCTCGTCTGTCTGTCTTGTGTGTCTGTCTCACCTGTCTGTCTGTCTCACCTGTCTGTCTCGTCTGTCTCACCTGTCTGTCAATCTATCTCACCTGTCTGTCTCGTCTGTCTGTCTCACCTGTCTGTCTGTCTGTCTCACCTGTCTGTCTATCTCACCTGTCGGGGCTCTTTCATGTTGCAGGGTTCCATCTTGACCTTTGACCCGGCAGTGAAAGCTGTGATGGCCAGACAGATGTCCTGCTGGCGGAGAAGAGGCTCCACCAGCTGCCATCTCTGAGAGAGAGAGAGGAGAGAGAGGAGAGAGAGGAGAGAGAGAGAGAGAGAGAGAGAGAGAGAGAGAGAATTACCAAGCCCTGCAATGCCAAGAGCTGAGCAAAGAAAAGAGTCCCCTCATCCAGCTGGTCCTGGGGCTGAGTTCACAAACCTGTTCTACTAACACACTGAAGCCTCAGGACCAGAACATCCAATCAATCAGAATAAACCAAATTACAACACAGTCAAAACAAAACTACATTTCTTATTGGGAAGCACAAACACAAAGCAAAATGCAGTGCTATCTGGCCCTAAATCGACAGTACACTATGGCTAAATATTTGACCATGGTTACTGATCAAAACCTTGACAAAGTACAGGCTCAGTGAGCACAGCTTTGCCATTGTGAAGGGTGGACACAGGAAAACCTTGCTCCCTGTAGCGGAAAGGCTGTGCAACCACTCCACAACAGCAGAACCTGAGACGGAGCTGCATTTCCTGACAAAATGTCAAAAATATAAAACAATTAGAGAGTGTCATTTCCCCAAATTTGAAACCCTTATTCAAGGTTTTAAAGACCTCTCTGATGAGGATAGGCTACCCATCCTGTTGGGGGAGGACGCAGAGAGCTGTGGGTTGGCAGCGCACTACATTGCTGCCTGCCATAAGTTGAGGGAAAGTGTCTGACAGACCAATAAACCTGCACATGTCCTCAACTGTATGATTATTGTTATTGTTGAATGTATGGTTATATTGACCGTTGGTTATTGTTGTTACTGTTGTCCCGTTGACAATTTTTGATTCTCATTTTTATTTATTTTTTATATTGTAAATATCCAAAGTAAGCTTTGGCAATATGTATATTGTTACGTCATGCCAATAAAGCGAATTGAATTGAATTGAATTCGGGAGAGAGAGACAGAGAGACAGAGAGACAGAGATGGGGTTAGTAGTGACTGACATAACAACAGAGTGCATCTCAAAGCAACAGGGCAGGAGGCTAAATCACTGATGCTCTTCCTTGAACAACCCATGGATACACACAGCTCTCACAATATACAGGAGAAATAAGACACACAAGCACCCCCCAAATTATTATTATTATTATTATTATTACTACTACACACACTAACACTCCCATAACCACTAGCTATCCCTAGTGGCGGGTGATGGTACTGACCTGTCCCTAGTGGTGGGTGATGGTACTGACCTGTCCCTAGTGGTGGGTGATGGTACTGACCTGTCCCTAGTGGTGGGTGGTGGTACTGACCTGTCCCTAGTGGTGGGTGGTGGTACTGACCTGTCCCTAGTGGTGGGTGGTGGTACTGACCTGTCCCTAGTGGTGAGTGGTGGTACTGACCTGTCCCTAGTGGTGGGGGGTGGTACTGACCTGTCCCTAGTGGTGGGTGATGGTACTGACCTGTCCCTAGTGGTGGGTGGTGGTACTGACCTGTCCCTAGTGGTGGGTGGTGGTACTGACCTGTCCCTAGTGGTGGGTGATGGTACTGACCTGTCCCTAGTGGCGGGTGATGGTACTGACCTGTCCCTAGTGGTGGGTGATGGTACTGACCTGTGACTGTGGCCTCATCGCTCCAGAGCCTTTACTACACTCTGCCAGACCCAGGCTGTCTGAACCAAGGCTCTCCAGACACAACCCTCCCTGTCTCAACACACTGGACACTGCATCCCGCTCCGGGATCCTGGGAGACACAAGAGGTGAGAGAGAGATAAGAGAGAGGTGATAGAGAATAGAGAGAGAGAGAGAGGTGAGAGAGAGATAAGAGAGACGTGAGAGAGAAAGGGGGAGAGACGTGAGAGCGAAAGAGCGAAAGGGAGAGAGAGGTGAGAGAGAGATGAGAGAGGTGATAGAAGAGAGACGTGAGAGAGAACGATGAGAGAGAGAGAGAGAGGTGAGAGGGTGAAAAGGAGAGAGAGGTAGGAAGAGAGAGAGAGGAACAGGAGGTAATGAAGAGAGAGAGAGAGGAACAGGAGGTAATGAAGAGAGAGAGAGGAACAGGAGGTAATGAAGAGAGAGAAACAGAGGTTGACAGTAGTGTAACAGAGTGGTTGAGTGGTTGACAGTACTGTAACAGAGTGGTTGAGTGGTTAGCCTGGAGACATAAAGTGGAACAGTAGAATGCAGGTGAACCCAGTTGATTTATGGCATATTGATAATCGTCTCCCCTCTACTAGTGAGGTGGCTATACTGTTATACAGAACACCTGGGTGGTAAGCCCGTAGTAGATAGGCTGTGTCCCAAATCTCTCCTTTCTCCCGAAGTGTGCACTTGTTCACTTCCCTTCACAAAAGGAAATGACAGCTTGATGGAAACTCCCTCTAGCCAATGCCTACCCACCCATCCCAATGCTTTAACATTTGTTGGGAGTAGCGAACGAGTGCACACTTCAGGAGTAAGGAGGGGTTATTGGGCCGCACCCAGAGACTCTCTCCTCTCACCTTAGCTCAGGGTAAACGTTCTCCATATACCAATGGAAGGACTTGCAGTTCAGCTTGTGTCGTAGAGTCAGCCGGTCTGCAATGCTACAGGAAGGAATGAGCATGGAGAGGGGGAGGGGGGAGGGTGGAAGGGGAGAGGGGGAAGGGGAGGGAGGGGAGAGGGAAGAGAAGGGTGGAAGGGGAAGAGGGGGAAGGGCGAGGGAAGGGGGAGAGGGGAGAGGGAGGGGGAGAGGAGAGGGGAGGGAAGGGAAAGGGGAGAGGGAAGGGGCAGAGGAGGAGGAGGAGGAGAGAAGGGAAGGGAGAGGGGGAGGTGAGAGGGGGAGGGGGGAGGGGAAGAGAAAAATATGGCAGTTTTTCCATTTCCTGAAAAGATCTGTTTTGGAGCTGAGGTTTTCATCCAACAGCAAAGATATGAATAGTGTTGGTTAAAAGGTACCAGAGAGGACTACTAACCTGCCAAAGGCCTTGCCCTGGGCCGAGGGCCTTGCTGAGTAGTAGTACTGTTTATACTCATCCATCCACACCTCCGCTGCCCGACGCGTGTTCCTGACCACACACACACACACACACACACACACACACACACACACACACACACACACACACACACACACACACACACACACACACACACACACACACACACACACACCTGGTTAGGTAGGATAATAACACAGTTCCATTGTGCATTCCTCTCTGTAATAACCCCAGACATTTCAGTTTTGTCGTAGCTCTGAACTATCTCACCTGATTCACCAAGGGTTTGAGGATTAGTTCTGGAATAGTTAAAATACATGTCCCCGAGAGGAGGGTTCCCAGAGAAGAGGTTTGAAACGGCTGGGAGTCCCAGAGAAGAGGTTTGAAACGGTTGGGAGTCCCAGAGAAGAGGTTTGGAACAGCTGGGAGTCCCAGAGAAGAGGTTTGGAACAGCTGGGAGTCCCAGAGAAGAGGTTTGGAACAGCTGGGAGTCCCAGAGAAGAGGTTTGGAACAGCTGGGAGTCCCAGAGAAGAGGTTTGGAACAGCTGGGAGTCCCAGAGAAGAGGTTTGGAACAGCTGGGAGTCCCAGAGAAGAGGTTTGAAACAGCTGGGAGTCCCAGAGAAGAGGTTTGGAACAGCTGGGAGTCCCAGAGAAGAGGTTTGGAACGGCTGGGAGTCCCAGAGAAGAGGTTTGGAACAGCTAGGAGTCCCAGAGAAGAGGTTTGGAACAGCTGGGAGTCCCAGAGAAGAGGTTTGAAACGGTTGGGAGTCCCAGAGAAGAGGTTTGAAACAGCTGGGAGTCCCAGAGAAGAGGTTTGAAACGGCTAGGATTCCCGAGAAGACTTTTGGAATGGCTAGGATTCAGGACAAGAGTGAGTGTGTGTGTGTGTGTGTGTGTGTGTGTGTGGGTTGTGTGTGTGTGTGTGTGTGTGTGTGTGTGTGTGTGTGTGTGTGTGTGTGTGTGTGTGTGTGTTGTGTGTGTGTGTGTGTGTGTGTGTGTGTGTGTGTGTGTGTGTGTGTGTGTGTGTCAGTGTGTGTGCATCTCTAGAGTGGATATCAGAGCGACCCAGCCAAGCAGCTCACTTACTTGATGTATGTGAGAGCGTTGCCTTCTGGGAAGTCGTAGGGATGTCGCTTCCTGAAGACGTGTCCTACCCTGCTGCAGGGCAGAATCTCCAGACTCCCACCACACATCCACACCCTGAAGGACAGCTCTGGGAGGAATGCATGAGTTAAGGTAATATGTTAATATAGATATGTTTATATAGGGGACATTATACCTACACACATCCACACCCTGAACGAAAGCTCTGGGAGGAATGCATGAGTTAAGGTAATATGTTAATATAGATATGTTTATATAGGTATATATTATACCTACACACATCCACAAACACAAACACACAAACAGAGTCTGGTCTTCAAACCAGAGCTAACAGTCTAATTTTCATAATCACAGTTAACCTGCTACAGAGCAGAATGCAGCAGACACATTTTGTCCAGTCACATCATCAATCACCAGCTGGTCCAGTCACATCATCAATCACCAGCTGGTCCAGTCACATCAATCACCAGCTGGTCCAGTCACATCATCAATCACCAGCTGGTCCAATCACATCATCAATCACCAGCTGGTCCAATCACATCAATCACCAGCTGGTCCAGTCACATCATCAATCACCAGCTGGTCCAATCATATCATCAATCACCAGCTGGTCCAATCACATCAATCAATCACCAGCTGGTCCAATCACATCAATCAATCACCAGCTGGTCCAGTCACATCATCAATCACCAGCTGGTCCAATCACATCATCAATCACCAGCTGGTCCAGTCACATCAATCAATCACCAGCTGGTCCAATCACATCAATCAATCACCAGCTGGTCCAATCACATCAATCAATCACCAGCTGGTCCAGTCACATCATCAATCACCAGCTGGTCCAATCACATCATCAATCACCAGCTGGTCCAATCACATCATCAATCACCAGCTGGTCCAGTCACATCAATCACCAGCTGGTCCAGTCACATCATCAATCACCAGCTGGTCCAATCACATCATCAATCACCAGCTGGTCCAATCACATCAATCAATCACCAGCTGGTCCAATCACATCAATCAATCACCAGCTGGTCCAGTCACATCAATCACCAGCTGGTCCAATCACATCATCAATCACCAGCTGGTCCAGTCACATCAATCAATCACCAGCTGGTCCAGTCACATCATCAATCACCAGCTGGTCCAATCACATCATCAATCACCAGCTGGTCCAGTCACATCAATCAATCACCAGCTGGTCCAGTCACATCATCAATGACCAGCTGGTCCAATCACATCATCCATCACCAGCTGGTCCAATCACATCATCAATCACCAGCTGGTCCAATCACATCATCAATCACCAGCTGGTCCAGTCACATCAATCAATCACCAGCTGGTCCAGTCACATCATCAATCACCAGCTGGTCCAGTCACATCATCAATCACCAGCTGGTCCAGTCACATCATCAATCACCAGCTGGTCCAGTCACATGAATCAATCACCAGCTGGTCCAGTCACATCAATCAATCACCAGTTGGTCCAATCACATCAATCAATCAATCACCAGCTGGTCCAGTCACAGAAATCAATCACTAGCTGGTCCAATCACATCAATAAATCACCAGCTGGTCCAGTCACATCATCAATCACCAGCTGGTCCAATCACATCATCAATCACCAGCTGGTCCAGTCACATCATCAATCGCCAGCTGGTCCAGTCACATCAATCAATCACCAGCTGGTCCAGTCACATCAATCAATCACCAGTTGGTCCAATCACATCAATCAATCAATCACCAGCTGGTCCAGTCACATCAATCAATCACTAGCTGGTCCAATCACATCATCAATCACCAGCTGGTCCAATCACATCATCAATCACCCGCTGGTCCAATCACATCATCAATCACCAGCTGGTCCAATCACATCATCAATCACCAGCTGGTCCAATCACATCATCAATCACCAACTGGTCCAATCACATCATCAATCACCATATGTCAGTCCTGTTAATGTAGAGATCCTATCTAAAGCCATATGTCAGTCACGTTCATGGGCCAGATGGTGTGTACCAGAAGTTGTTATGAAATAGGGATTGGAGGAGAGTGAGTGAGTGAGTGAGTGAGTGAGTGAGTGAGTGAGTGAGTGAGTGAGTGAGAGTGAGAGAGTGTGTATGTGTGGGTTGAAATACTTAGCGTTCGCTTGAGTTTTCCTGGAGTGTCAGATGGATGGGGTTTTTATTCTGGTCAAATAAAGATCCCACATCTGTATTCAAAGTAATTTGTCAAGCAAAACCCAGATCTGTATGCTACATAGTCAATGTGTTGATATCTCTAAGGCCCTACTGTAACATGATGTCTGTCTGTCTGTCTGTCTGTCTGTCTGTCTGTCTGTCTGTCTGTCTGTCTGTCTGTCTGTCTGTCTGTCTGTCTGTCTGTCTGTCTGTCTGTCTGTCTGTCTGTCTGTCTGTCTGTCTGCCTGTCTGTCGCTCACTGCTGTCACCTCATCTGGACATGTTCATCTGGACATGACATTATGTCCTTCTCTCCAGATATCTTTGGTTATCTAATCAGACAGGACAGAAACAGTCTCAGTGAATTAAACAGTCAAACTCACGCATGCACACGAACGCACAACCCCCCCTCCTTCCCCCCCCCCCCCCCCTTCCCCCCCTTCCCTCAGTGATCTCACCAAAGTTCTCTCCTCCCCAGATGTCCATGTGAGTGTCGTATTGCCCCAGGTGGTTGAACCAGCTCTTGTCCATCACAAAGATCCCTCCTGCAATCACTGGAGTTCTATAGCAGAGAACACAGGTAGTGTGGAGACCACATCAACATAACTACTGTAGCTACCTGTTGGGCAGTGTGGAGACCACATCAACATAACTAGCTACCTGATAGGCAGTGTGGGGACCACATCAATATAACTAGCTACCTGATAGGCAGTGTGGAGACCACATCAACATAACTAGCTACCTGATAGGCAGTGTGGAGAACACATCAACATAACTAGCTACCTGATAGGCAGTGTGGAGAACACATCAACATAACTAGCTACCTGATAGGCAGTGTGGAGACCACATCAACATAACTAGCTACCTGATAGGCAGTGTGGGGACCACATCAACATAACTAGCTACCTGATAGGCAGTGTGGAGACCACATCAACATAACTACTGTAGCTACCTGATAGGCAGTGTGGAGACCACATCAACATGACTAGCTACCTGATAGGCAGTGTGGAGACCACATCAACATAACTAGCTACCTGATAGGCAGTGTGGAGAACACATCAACATAACTAGCTACCTGATAGGCAGTGTGGAGAACACATCAACATAACTAGCTACCTGATAGGCAGTGTGGAGACCACATCAACATAACTAGCTACCTGATAGGCAGTGTGGGGACCACATCAACATAACTAGCTACCTGATAGGCAGTGTGGAGACCACATCAACATAACTACTGTAGCTACCTGATAGGCAGTGTGGGGACCACATCAACATAACTAGCTACCTGATAGGCAGTGTGGGGACCACATCAACATAACTAGCTACCTGATAGGCAGTGTGGAGACCACATCAACATAACTACTGTAGCTACCTGATAGGCAGTGTGGGGACCACATCAACATAACTAGCTACCTGATAGGCAGTGTGGAGACCACATCAACATAACTACTGTAGCTACCTGATAGGCAGTGTGGAGACCACATCAACATAACTAGCTACCTGATGGGCAGTGTGGAGACCACATCAACATAACTAGCTACCTGATAGGCAGTGTGGAGACCACATCAACATAACTAGCTACCTGATAGGCAGTGTGGAGACCACATCAACATAACTACTGTAGCTACCTGATAGGCAGTGTGGAGACCACATCAACATAACTAGCTACCTGATAGGCAGTGTGGAGACCACATCAACATAACTACTGTAGCTACCTGATAGGCAGTGTGGAGACCACATCAACATAACTAGCTACCTGATAGGCAGTGTGGAGACCACAACATAACTAGCTACCTGATAAGCAGTGTGGAGACCACATCAACATAACTACTGTAGCAACCTGATAGGCAGTGTGGGGACCACATCAACATAACTACTGTATCTACCTGATAGGCAGTGTGGAGACCACATCAACATAACTAGCTACCTGATAGGCAGTGTGGAGACCACATCAACATAACTAGCTACCTGATAGGCAGTGTGGAGACCACATCAACATAACTACTGTAGCTACCTGATAGGCAGTGTGGAGACCACATCAACATAACTAGCTACCTGATAGGCAGTGTGGAGACCACATCAACATAACTAGCTACCTGATAGGCAGTGTGGAGACCACAACATAACTAGCTACCTGATAAGCAGTGTGGAGACCACATCAACATAACTACTGTAGCTACCTGATAGGCAGTGTGGGGACCACATCAAAATAACTACTGTAGCTACCTGATAGGCAGTGTGGAGACCACATCAACATAACTAGCTACCTGATAGGCAGTGTGGAGACCACATCAATATAACTACTGTAGCTACCTGATAGGCAGTGTGGAGACCACATCAACATAACTACTGTAGCTACCTGATAGGCAGTGTGGAGACCACATCAACATAACTACTGTAGCTACCTGATAGGCAGTGTGGAGACCACATCAACATAACTAGCTACCTGATAGGCAGTGTGGAGACCACATCAACATAACTACTGTAGCTACCTGATAGGCAGTGTGGAGACCACATCAACATAACTACTGTAGCTACCTGATAGGCAGTGTGGAGACCACATCAACATAACTAGCTACCTGATAGGCAGTGTGGGGACCACATCAACATAACTAGCTACCTGATAGGCAGTGTGGGGACCACATCAACATAACTACTGTAGCTACCTGATAGGCAGTGTGGAGACCACATCAACATAACTAGCTACCTGATAGGCAGTGTGGGGACCACATCAACATAACTAGCTACCTGATAGGCAGTGTGGGGACCACATCAACATAACTAGCTACCTGATAGGCAGTGTGGAGACCACATCAACATAACTAGCTACCTGATAGGCAGTGTGGAGACCACATCAACATAACTAGCTAATTGATAGGCAGTGTGGGGACCACATCAACATAATTAGCTACCTGATAGGCAGTGTGGGGACCACATCAACATAACTAGCTACCTGATAGGCAGTGTGGGGACCACATCAACATAACTACTGTAGCTACCTGATAGGTAGTGTGGAGACCACATCAACATAACTAGCTACCTGATAGGCAGTGTGGGGACCACATCAACATAACTAGCTACCTGATAGGCAGTGTGGGGTCATTCCTGGACATCTTCTGTTCGATGGGAATCTGCTCCCATTTAAAGTGTAGACTCCAGTCAAACCCTGAGAGACAGAGAGGGAGGGGGGCATTCCCACAAGGAAAATGGATAGTTTAGGCTTATGTTTAGGGTTAGAATTTGGGTTTGGGTTTAGGGGTTAGGTTTAGGGGTATGGGGTTATGGAAAATAGGATGTTGAATGGGAATCAATTGTTTGGTCCCCACAAGGATAGTAAAACTAATGAGAGTGTGTGTGTGTATGGGCGTGCGTGCATGCGTTCGTGCTTAAGTGTGTGTGTGTGTGTTCTCATACAGTAATCATACTGACCTCCCCTTAAGTCAGCTGAAGCTGCCAAGTAGGCAAAGTTATCCAGGCTGATGACATCGATGATGGGGCTGACCACCCGGGTACGGTCCTGGGGAGAGGAGAGAGAGAGGCACGGTCATACACACACACACACACACACACACATCTCCAGCACCACCTCAGCATCAACAACAATTACGTCAAAACACGGTGTTTCTACCACAGGAGGTTGGTGGCACCTTAATTAGGGGAGGACGGGCTCGTAGTAATGACTGGAGCGGAATAGGTGGAACGGTATCAAATAGATCAAATACATGGTTTCCATGTGTTTTGATGTCATTCCCGTTGACTCCGTTTCCAGCCATTACTATGGAGCCCGTCCTCCCCTTCAGCAGACTCCACTCTGTTTTGTAGTCAAGAAGAAGAGAAATGTTTACAATTACAATTCAGTCACGCCGATGACGTCATCGAGCGAGCGTCGTGTCAGCTATTTGTCCAACTGTGATATTAGTCACCTTTGCTCGCTCATCATTCCCCTGGTTAAAATCGCACGATGACAACAGAACCCCCCCCCCCAGCCTCAGCGGTTACAGCACATTAGAGTGGTGCTGATGGTGTGTGTGTGTGTGTGTGTGTGTGTGTGTGTGTGTGTGTGTGTCACGTGTGTGTGTGTCACGTGTGTGTGTCTTGCAGTGGATTAGCTTTACAAAAAGAGACAGTCATAGCGACTGTTTCCAATTACAGTCCAGGTTCTTTGAATAGAGGTTAATGTTGAGCGATTAACCAACATTTTGTTATTTGGTTTTTTAACAACTAATTGACCGAAGTTCGTTCAATTATTTTGAATTCCATTTCGTTTTTTTTCTTTCTTCTGTGAGCTCACTGCGGTTTCTCTACAGATAAATCCCATCCAGCCTGAACTTACAAATCATTAAAATCCAGACAGAAAATATTTACACAAGAAGCAACCTATTATCACACAGTCAACTTCTCATTTCATTTAGTAAGTTCACCATTCTGCCATGCTCTTCTGATGTAGTAGGGAGTTGTAGTTTCTCTAGAGATAAATCAGATCCAGACTGAACTGTGTGATGTAGTAGGGAGTTGTAGTTTCTCTAGAGATAAATCAGATCCAGCCTGAACTGTGTGATGTAGTAGGGAGTTGTAGTTTCTCTAGAGATAAATCAGATCCAGCCTGAACTGTGTGATGTAGTAGGGAGTTGTAGTTTCTCTAGAAATAAATCAGATCCAGCCTGAACTGTGTGATGTAGTAGGGAGTTGTAGTTTCTCTAGAGATAAATCAGATCCAGCCTGAACTGTGTGATGTAGTAGGGAGTTGTAGTTTCTCTAGAGATAAATCAGATCCAGCCTGAACTGTGTGATGTAGTAGGGAGTTGTAGTTTCTCTAGAGATAAATCAGATCCAGACTGAACTGTGTGATGTAGTAGGGAGTTGTAGTTTCCAACAGGCCAATATTCTACATTAGTTAAGTGCAGAAAACGTGGTAATTAACTGCAATTGACCATAAACCATTGCGCGAGACGGCGAAGAGAGAAGAGCATATGCTTCACCAGGTATCTCCACCTGAAAGTACCTGATCTAAGTGATTGTGAGGAGGTATTGAGAGCAGCTGTTGCTTCACCAGGTATCTCTACCTGAAGGTACCTGATCTAAGTGATTGTGAGGAGATATTGAGAGCAGCTGTTGCTTCACCAGGTATCTCCACCTGAAGGTACCTGATCTAAGTGATTGTGAGGAGATATTGAGAGCAGCTGTTGCTTCACCAGGTATCTCTACCTGAAAGTACCTGATCTAAGTGATTGTGAGGAGATATTGAGAGCAGCTGTTGCTTCACCAGGTATCTCTACCTGAAAGTACCTGATCTAAGTGATGGTGAGGAGATATTGAGAGCAGCTGTTGCTTCACCAGGTATCTCCACCTGAAAGTACCTGATCTAAGTGATTGATAGTTGATTTTCAGCAGTCATAGTATTTATTTACTTTGAAGAACTACAAAATAGTGATTTTTGTCAGACAGCAGATCTATAGAGCTTTTTAATGAAATAATAAAGTCAAATAAAACTAAAGAAATATACACAACAACTAAAATAGTTTATTAAAGTTAATGCGAATAAATGATGGTTAATTAGTGATAAGCAGTAATGGACTACCATCATGGGACTTTAATTCATTATTCTGTGTTGTTACAGCGTTATACCCACATAATGCATTTCATGTCTAAAATGTTTTATCTGAATCGAAAACCGTGATTCATTTGTGATAATTGAACCGAAACGACCTCAAAAAGGTCTAATTACTCAGCACTAATAGAAAGAGTTAGATGTGTTGAACCCAGATTGAACTCAGGGTGTACTCTGTGTCAGACCCAGATTGAACCCAGGGTGTACTCTGTGTCAGACCCAGATTGAACACAGGGTGTACTCTGTGTTGAACCCAGATTGAACCCAGGGTGTACTCTGTGTTGAACCCAGATTGAACTCAGGGTGTACTCTGTGTTGAACCCAGATTGAACCCAGGGTGTACTCTGTGTTGAACCCAGATTGAACCCAGGGTGTACTCTGTGTTCACTGTGTTGAACCCAGATTGAACCCAGGGTGTACTCTGTGTTGAACCCAGATTGAACCCAGGGTGTACTCTGTGTTGAACCCAGACTGAACCCAGGGTGTACTCTGTGTTGAACCCAGATTGAACCCAGGGTGTACTCTGTGTTCACTGTGTTGAACCCAGATTGAACCCAGGGGGTACTCGGCGTTGAACCCAGATTGAACCCAGGGTGTACTCTGTGTTGAACCCAGATTGAACCCAGGGTGTACTCTGTGTTGAACCCAGATGGAACCCAGGGTGTACTCTGTGTTGAACCCAGATTGAACCCAGGGGGTACTCTGTGTTGAACCCAGGGGGTACTCTGTGTTGAACCCAGATTGAACCCAGGGTGTACTCTGTGTTGAACCCAGATTGAACCCAGGGTATACTCTGTGTTGAACCCAGATTGAACCCAGGGGGTACTCTGTGTTGAACCCAGATTGAACCCAGGGTGTAATCTGTGTTCACTGTGTCAGGGAGTCAGGAAGTGTGGGGGAGGGGAGAGTACAGCTTGAAACTGCACTCAGAGGGCTTTGGGAAGAACCACTCAACAGCTTGAAACAATTATAATTGTAAAGGGCTGTTTCATGATCCACTCTGATCTATCACAGTAGGAGGAGATGCTACATTTCCAGATGGATGGATGTCATCATAACCCCCCCTCTCCTTCCCTCGCCTTCCCTCTCTCCTTCCCTCTCTCTCTCTCTCTCCTTCCTTCCCTCTCTCTCTCCTTCCCTCTCTCTCTCCTTCCCCCTCTCTCTCTCCTTCCCTCTCTCTCTCTCTCCTTCCCTCTCTCTCTCTCCTTCCCTCTCTCTCTCTCCTTCCCTCTCTCTCTCCTTCCCCCTCTCTCTCTCTCTCCTTCCCTCTCTCCTTCCCTCTCTCTCTCTCCTTCCCTCTCTCTCTCTCCTTCCCTCTCTCTCTCTCCTTCCCTCTCTCTCTCCTTCCCCCTCTCTCTCTCTCCTTCCCTCTCTCTCTCTCCTTCCCTCTCTCTCTCCTTCCCTCTCTCTCTCTCCTTCCCTCTCTCTCCTTCCCTCTCTCTCCTTCCTTCCCTCTCTCTCTCCTTCCCTCTCTCTCCTTCCCTCTCTCTCCTTCCCCCTCTCTCCTTCCCTGTCTCTCTCTCCTTCCCTCTCTCTCTCCTTCCCTCTCTCTCTCTCTTTTTTTCTCTCTCTCTCATTATTCAAAATTCACATACCTGCATTTCACTTGTTCAAGTAGGCTATCCATCCTCATTAACAAAGGCCCTGGTCTAATTAACAAAGACTCCTACTAAATAAAACAGAGTGTAAACAAAGACTCCTACTAAATAAAACAGAGTGTAAACAAATACTCCTGCTAAATATTCAGTCCTCCTATAATGTTACACTATACCAACAGTGGAGTTTGGGAATCTGCTTTGCACATAGGCAACAATAAAATTAACGAGCCTAGTATTTTGTTTAGACGTGCAAATGTTAATGCATAAACCCACTGGGCACACCATGTTATTTCAACGTGGATAATTGGGTAATATTTGGTTGAGACATTGATCAATGAGATTACAATCTATATTCACCCACTTAAAAGAAGAAGAAAAAAGTGCCAAAAGTTAGTATGATTTCCAATGTGTTATCACTACGCATTCAAACATCTAAAAACACAACTAAATTCCAATGGAAAAACAATGTCTAATTGTTGGTGTAGTTGTTACCCAAATGTCTATCACTGCTCTTTAAACTGTGAAGGACATTTTAGTTGTGTAAAGAGACAGCCTTGAAAATGATCATCTTGTTTTTGGTGTCATAAACAATCCTTGTTTCCTGCCTGTGGTTGGTAAAGATATGAGGGGGGGGGGGGGGGGGGGGGCATCAAGACCCCATCTTTAGGACTATCTGGCAGAACGCCCAGAATATGTTTAAGTTAAGAGACGGAGACACAGCCAGTCACATGTAGGAACCCAATCCAATGAATCATATTAATGTGGGTTTTATGTAGCCGTATATAAAAAATAACTCCCCCTTTAAGAGCTGAATTCAGCCCAGTTCTTTCTGCATGTCAGTTTGACCGTGACCTCTCCAGCTTGCTGACAATAAGGAGTGATTCAAATTGACTTTCCAGCGTCCCTGTTTTGAATTCCCACGACACAACCATTTAAAAGCACGACATAGTTCAAATGGGGATACACTGTCAGATATTGTATCATTTATAGAACGGATTAATGTGTTATCACTCTGCTTTATCTAATAGCAGAACCGAATGACCTGGATTGCAGTTGAGATAATACCAAAAATCTAATTAAAATCACTATAAATAAAGTTTGATTTGATTTAGTTCAATTCTTTTAAAACGTAAGATTTTTTGGTTGAGATAGAGACGTGAATCCAACATATAAATTATTAATGTGTAGACAAACTGGAATTAAAGCCAGATTAAAGTGGAAAAACTCACCAGAAGCGGGTGGGAGAAGAAAGCAGAGCGAAGCTGGTGGACAAGACGGGACAGGAAGAGCAGTGACTGTATGCTAGCAGGATAAGTCCATATATCCAATCATCTTTGCTGATAGCGATGTTCTATTTCTATAAAGTGGATGTATTGGTCTGATTTAGTATGTGAAGATAAAGCCTCAACCCTTCACAACCTATTTCAATTCAAATGAGCTCCAAAAAAATGAATAATAACATTTGTATTATTTTGTGTGACTACAGCGCCGGCGAACAAAATGCAAAAAATAGAGACATCTTCTAAGTGAGAGAGTCACGCCCTGACCTTTAATTCTCTATTTGGTTAGGTTAGGGTGTGACTAGGGTGGGAAATCTATGTTTTCTATTTCTTTGTTGGCCGGGTATGGTTCCCAATCAGAGGCAAGCTGTCTATCGTTGTCTCTGATTGGGGATCATACTTAGGCAGCCTTTTTCCCACTTTAGTTTGTGGGATCTTGTTTTTTTGGTACTGTGGCTGTGTTGCCCTACTAAACGTTACGTTTTTCGCTTGTATTTGTTTTGTTTTCGTGTGTTCATTTAATATGTACGCCTACCACACTGCACCTTGGTCCGATCCTTCCGTCGACGAGCGTAACTGAGAGAGGCTTCAAAGCAGACATCTTGGTTAGGGTCATTACAATTCAAAACAATACAATTCTAAAATAAATCACACGACTCATACGCCGGCCTTTGGTGAGGCCATAAGTCAGCCGGCTCCGATGGAACTATCCAATCAGAAGATACATCTACCGCAAATGTTGATATTTGGTTGCGTTGATAACCAAACACCTTTCAATACCAATAAATAAAAGAACATTTCAAAATCAACCAGAGCTTGAAACCCCTAGGACGATGTATTGTCACATTTATCTACTTGCATATTCCAGTTACTAATAAGCAAGCAACCATTAATAAAAATAAGTGTAAAAACTGTTAAATCCCTGTGGATTGATGAGGAATTTAACAATTGTATGGTTGAGAGGGGAAAATGTATGTGTTATGGCTTTACACCCCCTGCTATAATGTGGATAAAGAGTTACCTGTCTAACTGTCACATCCTGACCAGCAGATGGAGCTAGTGTTTTAGTTTTGGGGTCAGGACGTGGCATGTTTGTGTTGGGAATGTTTGTGTGGATGATTGGGACTTCCAATTGAAGGCAGGTGTGTATAGTTGCCTTTGATTGGAAGTCCTATATAGGTGTGTGTGTTTTTCTTTGGGGTTGTGGGTGGTTGTTTTTGCACTTGCTTTGTGAGCCTGCAAAACTGTTTGCTGTCGTGAGTACTGTTTTTGATTTTCCAGTGGATACTTTACTTGTTTTGTTGATTTAATAAACATGAGTGTCCACAATCCCGCTGCGCCTTGGTCCATCTCTGAAGACAGCCGTTACAGAACCACCCACCACAAAAGGACCAAGCAGCGGAAGAGGAAGGAGCCACAGGAGTTCAACGTGATGGACCAATGGACGTGGGAGCAAATCCTGGACGGAGAGGGACCATGGACTCAGGCTGGGGATTATCGCCTCCCGCAGTGGGAGATTGAAGCGGCGAGAGCGGAGAGGCGATTCTATGAGGAGAGGGAGCTAAGGAAACCCGAGAGGCAGCCCCAAGATTTTTTTTTGGGGGGGGCACACGGGTAGCTTGGCCAGGCCAGGGAAGAGCCGTAAGCCAGCTACCCGTGATTACAGGGAGGTGCGAATGAGGTGGAGGGCGCCATGTTACGCTGTGGTACGCACCATCTCGCCTATACGGACGCACAGCCCAGTTCGCCCAGTACCAGCGCCCCGCAGGTGCCAGGGCAAGGGGAGCATCGAGCCGGAAGGAGTGATGCCAACCCTGCACTCAAGACCGCCAGTGCGCCCTTTCGGTCCGGTGTTTCCCGCTAGACGCACTAGCATGGAGGTGCGTGTCTCCAGGCTGGCACGTCCAATACCAGCCCCACGCATCAGGAGTCTAGTGTGTCAGCCCAGCCTCGCCAGTCAACAGTCACCAGAGCTGCCCGCCAGTCAACAGTCACCAGAGCTGCCCGCCAGTCAGGAGTCACCAGAGCTGCCCGCCAGTCAGGAGTCGCCAGAGCCGCCCGCTAGTCAGAAGCCGCCAGAGTGGCCCGACTGCCCGGTTCTGCCAGGGTGGCCCGACTGCCCGGTTCTGCCAGGGTGGCCCGACTGCCCGGTTCTGCCAGGGTGGCCCGACTGCCCGGTTCTGCCAGGGTGGCCCGACTGCCCTGATCTGCCAGGGTGCCCTGCCTGTCAGGATCTGCCAGAGTGGCCCTCCTGTCCTCCGGTCCAGCCCGAGTGGCCCTCCTGTCCTCCGGTCCAGCCCGAGTGGCCCTCCTGTCCTCCGGTCCAGCCCGAGTGGCCCTCCTGTCCTCCGGTCCAGCCCGAGTGGCCCTCCTGTCCTCCGGTCCAGCCCGAGTGGCCCTCCTGCCCTCCGGCCCAGCCCGAGTGGCCCTCCTGCCCTCCGGCCCAGCCCGAGTGGCCCTCCTGCCCTCCGGCCCAGCCCGAGTGGCCCTCCTGCCCTCCGGCCCAGCCCGAGGGGCCCTCCTGCCCTCCGGCCCAGCCCGAGGGGCCCGTCTGCCCGGCGCAGCTATCGGCGCCATCAAAGTGGGAGACGCCGAAGGTGGAGCGAGGTCCACGGCCTGCACCTGAGCCACCTCCAGGATAGGTGGGTTGGGGAGGGAGGGTGTAGCACAGTGCCGTCGGTGACGGCAGCCACCCTCCCTTCCCTCCCTTATTGTTTAGGGGTTATTGTTTATGGGTTTTTTGTTGGTGTTTTTCTGTTGGTAGGTGCATTCCGGGGTCTGCACCTTGAGGGGGGGGGTACTGTCACGTCCTGACCAGCAGATGGAGCTAGTGTTTTAGTTTTGGGGTCAGGACGTGGCATGTTTGTGTTGGGAATGTTTGTGTGGATGATTGGGACTTCCAATTGAAGGCAGGTGTGTATAGTTGCCTTTGATTGGAAGTCCTATATAGGTGTGTGTGTTTTTCTTTGGGGTTGTGGATGGTTGTTCTTGCACTGCGTTTTTTGTATGCCTGTAAGACTGTCCCTGTTGTGTTTATTGTTTTTTTCAGTGGATGCTTTACTCCTTTTTTTGAAATTAAAATATGAGTATTCACATACCTGCTGCGCCTTGGTCCTCCTTTCAACAGAACGAAGGATTTTGTGACACTAACATAACACAGAGGGTGTTATTTAATGGAAGCCTCTCCAACATAATCCAGGTAGAAGCAGGAATTCCCCAGGGTAGCTGTTTAGGCCCCTTACTTTGTTCAATCTTTACTAACGACATGTCACTTTGAGTAAAGATAATGTGTCTATGTACGCGGATGACTCAACACTATACACGTCAGCTACTACAGCGACTGAAATGACAGCAACACTTAACAAAGAGCTGCAGTTAGTTTCAGAACGGGTGGCAAGGAATAAGTAAGTCCTAAATATTTCTAAAACTAAAAGCATTGTATTTGGGAAAAAAACTCAACTAAATATTGAAATAAATAATGTGGAAATTGAGCAAGTTGAGGTGACTAAACTGCTTGGAGTTACCCTGGATTGTGAACTGTCATGGTCAAAACATATTGATATAACTAAGATAGCTAAGATGGGGAGAAGTCTGTCCATAATAAAACACTGCTCTGCCTTCTAAACAACACTATCAACAAGGCAGGTCCTACAGGCCCTAGTTTAGTCACACCTGGACCACTGTTCAGTCGTACGGTCAGGTGCCACAAAGAGGGACTTAGGAAAATTGCAATTGGCTCAGGACAGGGCAGCACGGTTGGCTCTTGGATGTACACAGAGAGATAACATTAATAATATGCATGTCAATCTCTCCTGGCTCAAAGTGGAAGAGAGATTGACTTCATCACTACTTGTATTTATGAGAGGTATTGACATGTTTAATTCATCGTGCTGTCTGTCTAAACTACTGGCACACAGCTCGGACACCCATGCATATCCCACAAGACCTGCCACCAGAGGTCTCTTCACAGTCCCCAAATCCAGAACAGACTATGGGAGGCGCACAGTACTACATAGAGCCATGACTACATGGAACTCTATGCCTGAGGGCACACAGAGTGTTGTGAAATCTGTTAATGTATTGTAATGTTTTTCAAAATTGTATAAACTTCCTTTTGCTGGACTCCAGTTTTTGTAAGAGGGATTGACCGAGCTGTCTGTTTAAAATACTTGCACACAGCTTGGACACCCATGAAGAGTAGCTGCTGCCTTGGCAGGAACTAATGGGGATCCATAATAAACCCCAGGAAGAGTAGCTGCTGCCTTGGCAGGAACTAATGGGGATCCATAATAAACCCCCAGGAAGAGTAGCTGCTGCCTTGGCAGGAACTAATGGGGATTCATAATAAACCCCAGGAAGAGTAGCTGCTGCCTTGACAGGAACTAATGGGGATCCATAATAAACCCCCAGGAAGAGTAGCTGCTGCCTTGGTAGGAACTAATGGGGATCCATAATAAACCCCAGGAAGAGTAGCTACCGCCTTGGCAGGAACTAATGGGGATCCATAATAAACCCCCAGGAAGAGTAGCTGCTGCCTTGGCAGGAACTAACGGGGATCCATAATAAACCCCCAGGAAGAGTAGCTGCTGCCTTGGCAGGAACTAATGGGGATCCATAATAAACCCCAGGAAGAGTAGCTGCTACCTTGACAAGAACTAATGGGGATCCATAATAAATACAAATAACATTGAAAATCAAATTCAACGTATGTTATACAAGGTTTATCTATGTTGAAATTTGGTTACATTGGTAACATAATCCTGTGGTTGAAATTTCAAATTAAAATGTATGATTTATTTTTTTCAAATCCACTGTATTTTCCACGTAGATTCCACGTCACAATACGTTGACAAATGACCTTGTTTCAACGTTGATTCAACCGGGTTTTGTGCCCAGTGGGAAGACAGTCCCCATGGAACGAGAGAAGCGGTTTATGACATCATGCTTTTATGACATCATGCTTTTATGACATCATGCTTTTATGACATCATGCTTCCTATTTAGAAAAATTGTTTTTGGTTGTAAAAAAAATATTTTTATTTGTATTTTTTTCCAGTTTAATTTGATTAAAAAAACAAATATGATCTGTAAGATGGTTCCATTATGTTTATAAAAACATTATATTTGTAAACAGTATTACGTTGTTAACATTCCTCCTCTCTCTCTTTATAATGGACCTTTATCCAGCTCCTGGGAACAGTATAACATTAACATCCCTCCTCTCTCTCTTTATAATGGACCTTTATCCAGCTCCTGGGAACAGTATAACATTAACATCCCTCCTCTCTCTCTTTATAATGGACCTTTATCCAGCTCCTGGGAACAGTATAACATTAACATCCATCCTCTCTCTCTTTATAATGAACCTTTATCCAGCTCCTGGGAACAGTATAACATCTCTCCTCTCTCTCTTTATAATGAACCTTTATCCAGCTCCTGGGAACAGTATAACATTAACATCCCTCCTCTCTCTCTTTATAATGGACCTTTATCCAGCTCCTGGGAACAGTATAACATTAACATCCATCCTCTCTCTCTTTATAATGGACCTTTATCCAGCTCCTGGGAACAGTATAACATTAACATCCCTCCTCTCTCTCTTTATAATGGACCTTTATCCAGCTCCTGGGAACAGTATAACATTAACATCCCTCCTCTCTCTCTTTATAATGGACCTTTATCCAGCTCCTGGGAACAGTATAACATTAACATCCCTCCTCTCTCTCTTTATAATGGACCTTTATCCAGCTCCTGGGAACAGTATAACATTAACATCCCTCCTCTCTCTCTTTATAATGGACCTTTATCCAGCTCCTGGGAACAGTATAACATTAACATCCCTCCTCTCTCTCTTTATAATGGACCTTTATCCAGTTCCTGGGAACAGTATAACATTAACATCCCTCCTCTCTCTCTTTATAATGAACCTTTATCCAGCTCCTGGGAACAGTATAACATTAACATCCATCCTCTCTCTCTTTATAATGAACCTTTATCCAGCTCCTGGGAACAGTATAACATCTCTCCTCTCTCTCTTTATAATGAACCTTTATCCAGCTCCTGGGAACAGTATAACATTAACATCCCTCCTCTCTCTCTTTATAATGGACCTTTATCCAGCTCCTGGGAACAGTATAACATTAACATCCCTCCTCTCTCTCTTTATAATGGACCTTTATCCAGCTCCTGGGAACAGTATAACATTAACATCCCTCCTCTCTCTCTTTATAATGGACCTTTATCCAGCTCCTGGGAACAGTATAATATCCCTCCTCTCTCTCTTTATAATGGACCTTTATCCAGCTCCTGGGAACAGTATAACATCCCTCCTCTCTCTCTTTATAATGGACCTTTATCCAGCTCCTGGGAACAGTATAACATCCCTCCTCTCTCTCTTTATAATGGACCTTTATCCAGCTCCTGGGAACAGTATAACATCCCTCCTCTCTCTCTCTTTATAATGGACCTTTATCCAGCTCCTGGGAACAGTGTGGGTGTGAGTTAAACCCTCCATAGTGTGTTGCCTTGCCTGTATTATACTGTACACCCACAGGGACCAATGATGGTACCTGGAACTGTATTTAGACACATTAAAACAACATCCTTTTTAGTAGAATTTGATAACAATTTATAAACTGTCTTTTAAAAAAAAGTTCTCAATAGCCTAGTGAGTTTTATCTTGCTTATTGACTACGTTTGGTATGCCCATGTCCAGACTGTAATTTACAGTAGGCCTAGCCTCTATATCAGTGAGAATGTTATAGACGATGTTTAACAACGCATTTCTATACTGAAAGCAAGGCAATTAGAACAATGTGGACTCAAAATATTTAGCAAATATGGGTCCAGGCTATTTAAGGAACTAGGTAATAACGGACTAACATTCGAATTGGAGTCCGGCCAAACGTCACGCACACAAACATTCGTTTTTTTTCTTCTCTGCAATGAGTCTGGATTTGAATCCCTCCCCGACCTTTCAATGCGAACACATTCGGGGTTTGGTCTGATTGTTTGGTCCCAGAAACCAATGGGTTGAGCCAGAAAACACGTGGGTGAAGCAGCGTTTCCAATTGGCTGTGGTTTGACACTATTAGTTAGAGACGATCCAATCGCTGAGTACTTTGTTTCTACCACAAATGACGTCACCCATAGTCGCAGGAAGATGTTTGGGGGTGAATTATTATAGAAAGGGGGTGTGCAGATATGTTAAATGTTTTCAAGCTACATGCGGCTATATCGGTCCACTAATAGAGGACTAGTAAAGGGCCAGCTACTTTTGTGAATCATTTTTTTTATTTAAAAAATGTTATTGTATTTATGAATTTAAAAAAAATGAATATTCAGATTTTTTTTCCCCCCCGGGAACCCTACTTCCTGCGACTATGACGTCACCCAAATTACTTTCAATGATGGCAGATTCAGATTTAAGTACACTATATATAGAAAAGTATGTGGACACCCCTTCAAATGAGTGGATTCGGCTATTTCAGCCATACCTGTTGCTGACAGGTATATAAAATCGAGCACACAGGCACACAATCTCCACAGACAAACTTTGGAAGTAGAAGAGCTCAGTGTTTTAGGATGCCAGCTTTCCAACAGGTCAGTTCGTCACATTTCTGCCCTGCTAGAGTTGCCCTGGTCAGCTGTAAGTGCTGATATTGTGAAGTGGAAACATCTAGGAGCAACAACGGCTCAGCCGCGAAGTGGTAGGCCACACAAACTCCCAGAACGTGACCGCCGAGTGCTGAAGCACGTAGCGTGTAAAAATCATCTGTCCTCGGTTGCAACACTCACTGAGTTCCAAGCTGCACCTGTGATAAGAGAATTATCTAATAAAGGTAAATGAATCAATAAACCATTATGAATTATTAGTCATGTAGCATGGTTAATAATGAATAATCAATGTAATGAACGATTAGTCCGATTAGTCCCAGAAAGTCTAGTAGAGGCTGGAGAGGGAGAGAAATGTGTGTGGTGTGTATTTCGTGTGCCCAAGAGAGCAGAGGACAGATGGTAGAGGGAGTAAAACACTTCAAGGGGTTCCTAACCTTGAGGGAAAGGAAAAGGCAGAGCTGGATAGTGATAAACAGTGTGGGAAGTCAAAGGGGAGATGCAGTTCACCAACAGTTTGTGTGTAAATGCATGTGCGTAAGTAAGGAAGAAACTATATAATGACTGTTTTGTTATCTTGACCTCAGAACGAAGGAATAAAGCTGAATGAACCTTTTGCAGAAAGCTGAGTCCTTGCCTAATTATTATAACCCATTGTCTTACAAACCTTGGGAATTAGTCAAGGCGAATTGATTATTGATTATTATCATTAAGATATAAAATTCCTTTATCAACCTGGAAGCAACGTCAACACAATAACTGTTTGTCGGGAGCTTCATGAAATGGGTTTCCATGGCCAAGCAGCCACACACAAGCCTAAGATCACCAAGCGCAATGCCAAGCATCGGCTGGAGTGGTGTAAAGCTCGCCGCCATTGGACACTGGAGCAGTGGAAACGCATTCTCTGGAGTGTGATGAATCACGCTTTACTATCTGGCAGTTCGACAGACGAATCTGGGTTTGACGGAGGCCAGGAGAACGCTACCTAACCGCATACTTAGTGCCAACTGTAAAGTTTGGTGGAGGAGGAATAATGGTCTGGGGTTGTTTTTCATGGTTTCGGGTCCCTTAGTTCCATTGAAGTGAAATCTCAACGCTACAGCATACAATGACATTCTAGATGATTCTGTGCCTCCAACTTTGTGATTAAGACTAAAGTCTCTAGTGAACGACAGAGGAAGACTTGAGCGTGAGTCATCAGGCAACTTCTGTATCACGGGCTGGAGCCGAGTGTGTGTGTGTGTTTGAGTGTGCATGCATGCATGTGTGAGTGAGTGAGTGAGTGAGTGCGTACTTCTTTGACCCTCTGGATCATGGGCTGTAGCCAATCAGTGTTGACTTCACAGTGGCTGTCCAGGAAGGTCAGGATAGAGGCAGAGGCTGAGTCTGCCCCTCGTACCCGGGACCGGATCAGTCCTAGGACACAGATAAGAGTACAGTATGAGCATGGGAAAACAGCTAACCAGACCTCTGGCTACTGATAGAGAGAACATCAAGGTGTCTAGTTGTAAAGCTGCTTCCCAAAGGCTTGGGGGTAACTGTACCTAGAGCCATGTCTGTATGTAGAGAGTCGAGACGTTGAGGTTCCTGCATTATGATGCATTGACATGACACTACAACCACAGATAGAATAATGAACCAGATAATTCACCGGACGTATAAACGTGAAGCATCCGCATGGTGTTTGCATTCGCTACCAAATATGGTAGTGAGTAGGAAGCCCAGTGGCAGGCAGTGGGAGAAGATGGAAAGAGATGGATTTTGGGCCGACATTCTGCACATTTTCTCATCGATGAAACATTTGATCTCAATACAGTTTTCTGTTCTCAAAACTACAATCTGTGGTCTCCCGAGTGGCGCAGAGGTCTAACGCACTGGAGTGCTTGGGCATGGGAACTAGATCCGGCCCTGACCGGGAGACCCATGAGGCGACTCACAATTGGCCCGGCGTCGTTTGGGTTAGAGGAAGGGTTTGTCCGGCAGGGATGTCCTTGTCCCATTGCGCTCTAGCGACTCCTGTGGCGGGCCTAGCGCAGTGCACGCTGACACGGTCGCCAGGTGTACGGTGTTTTCCTCTGACACGTTGGTGCGGCTGGCTTCCCGGGTTAAGTGAGCAGTGTGAGACTGGCTCAACTGTTCTGGGGAACTACGGTAAACGTATTGCACAAGTTGACTGCAGGTACTTAAAAAGTAGCTACAAATATTCAAAGTTTTGGGGAAAAACTTAAAAGAAATAGTTTTGACATATTGACGGTTCTGAAAAACCAAATACCCTGGGATACTGTATACCACCCAAGCCTACACACGCACACGCGCACCCACACGCACACACACACACACACACGCACACTACTCACCCTCTCGGCGTCCGTTCCTCAGGCAGCGTACTTTGGGGATCTGAGAGAGCAGTTGACAGTCCTCAGCTGGAAAAGAGGAAGGGATGTCACGTCACAAATAGAACACACACGTACACACACACACACACACACACACACACACACACACACACACACACACAAACTGTGATTGTACATTTATTGTTTACACATAAAATGACCAAAACCCAGGGATTATTATTATTATTTAGGAACAGGTCCTTGTTCCATCCACAATGCAATGCCAGATGATGGTCTCTGTCACGTCATACACCACACTGACTGACTGGCTGGCTGACTGGCTGACTGGCTGGCTGGCTGACTGGCTGACTGACTGGCTGGCTGGCTGACTGGCTGGCTGACTGGCTGACTGGCTGGCTGACTGACTGGCTGACTGGCTGACTGGCTGACTGACTGACTGGATGACTGACTGACTGGCTGGCTGACTGACTGACTGGATGACTGACTGACTGGCTGGCTGGCTGACTGACTGACTGACTGACTGACTGGCTGGCTGACTGGCTGACTGGCTGACTGACTGACTGACTGGCTGGCTGACTGGATGACTGACTGACTGGCTGGCTGACTGACTGGATGACTGACTGACTGGCTGGCTGGCTGACTGACTGACTGACTGGCTGGCTGACTGGCTGACTGGCTGACTGACTGACTGACTGGCTGGCTGACTGGATGACTGACTGACTGACTGGCTGGCTGACTGGATGACTGGCTGACTGGATGACTGACTGACTGGCTGACTGACTGACTGGCTGACTGACTGACTGGCTGACTGGATCGCTGACTGACTGGCTGACTGACTGGATGACTGACTGACTGGCTGGATGACTGGATGACTGGATGGCTGAATGACTGACTGACTGACTGGATGACTGGATGACTGACTGGATGACTGACTGACTGGATGACTGACTGACTGACTGGATGACTGACTGGATGACTGACTGACTGGATGACTGGATGACTGACTGGATGACTGACTGGATGACTGACTGACTGGATGACTGGATGACTGACTGACTGGATGACTGACTGACTGACTGGATGACTGACTGACTGACTGACTGACTGACTGACTGACTGACTGACTGGATGACTGGATGACTGACTGGATGACTGACTGACTGGATGACTGGATGGCTGACTGCTACTATTTTATTTTTATTTTTAATAATATGTGAATCACATGTTTATTTGGCGTACCCCCGATGGCATTGCACCTACATCTGGGTGGGAATACCTGTATTAGAGTGTATGATTGTGTGTATCAGAGTGTGTGTGTGTGTATTAGAGTGTGTGAGTGTGTGTGTGTATCAGAGTGTGTGTGTGTGTATTAGAGTGTGTGAGTGTGTGTGTGTATCAGAGTGTGTGTGTGTGTATTAGAGTGTGTGAGTATGTGTGTGTATTAGAGTGTGTGCTTGGATGTGTGTATCAGAGTGTGTGTGTATTAGAGTGTGTGAGTGTGTGTGTGTGTGTGTGTGTGTCAGAGTGTGTGTGTGTATTAGAGTGTGTGTGTGTGTATTAGAGTGTGTGTGTGTATTAGAGTGTGTGAGTGTGTGTGTGTATTAGAGTGTGTGTGTGTATTACAGTGTGTGAGTGTGTGTGTATTAGAGTGTGTGTGTGTATTAGAGTGTGTGTGTGTGTGTGTCTGTATTAGTGTGTGTGTGTATTAGAGTGTGTTCTTGGATGTGTGTATTAGAGTGAGTGCGTGTGTGTGTGTGTGTGTATTAGAGTGTGTGTGTATTTGTTTTAGTCCAAGGGACAGGACAGCTGGTGGGTGGGGGGGGGGGGGGGATTCTCTGGTCCACATGAGACAGATGTTCCATACTTTTAGCCAGATTGTGTGTGTGTGTGTGTGTGTGTGTGTGTGTGTGTGTGTCTGTGGGTGGGTGGGTGTATGGGTGTGTTCACAATGGAGTATTCAATGGTGTATACTCCCTGAGAAGTCTGGGTTTGGGCTCCCGAGTGGCGCAGCGGTCTAAGTCACTGCATCTCAGTGCTAGAGGCGTCACTACAGACCCATGGTTCGATTCCAGGCTGTATCACAACCGGCCGTGATTGGGAGTCCCATAGGGCGGCACACAATTGGCCCAGGGTCGTCCAGATTTGGCCGGGGCGTGCTCCGTCCTCATTTTCCTGTAGTCCACAATCATCTCTTTTGTCTTGATCACATTGAGGGAGAGGTTGTTGTCCTGGCACCACACGGCCAGGTCTCTGACCACTTCCCTATCGGCTGTCTCGTCATTGTCGGTGATCAGGCCTACCACTGTTGTGTCGTCGGCAAATTGAATGATGGTGTTGGAGTCGTGCCTGGCCGTGCAGTCATGAGTGAACAGGGAGTACAGGAGGGGACTGAGCATGCACCCCTGAGGGGCCCCTGCGTTGAGAATCAGCATGGCGGATGTGTCGTTACCTACCCTCACCACCTGGGGGCAGCCCGTCAGGAAGTCCAGGATCCAATTGCAGAGGGAGGTGTTTAGTCCCAGGGTCCTTAGTGATGAGCTTTGAGGGCACTATGGTGTTGAACGCTGAGCTGTAGTTAATGAATAGCATTCTCACATAGGTGTTCCTTTTGTCCAGGTGGGAAAGGGCAGTGTAGAGCGCAATAGAGATTGCATCATCTGGGGATCGGTTGGGGCGGTATGCATATCGGAGTGAGTCTAGGGTTTCTGGGATGATGGTGTTGATGTGAGCCTTGACCAGCCTTTTCAAAGTACTTCATGGCTACAGACGTGAGTGCTTCGGGTCAGTAGTTGTTTAGGCAGGTTACCTTCGTGTTCTTGGGCACAGGGATTATGGTGGTCTGCTTAAAACATGTTGGTATTACAGACTCGGACAGGGAGAGGTTGAAAATGTCAGTGAAGACACTTGCCAGTTGGTCCGCGCATGCTCGCAGTACACGTCCTGGTAATCCGTCTGGCCCTGCGGTCCTGTGAATGTTGACCTGTTTAAAGGTCTTACTCACATCGGCTGAGGAGAGCGTGATAACACAGTCTTCTGGAACAGCTGGTGCTCTCATGCATGTTTCAGTGTTATTTGCCTCGAAGCGAGCATTTAAGTAGTTTACCTCGTCTGGTACGCTCGTGTCACTCGGCAGCTCTCGGCTGTGCTTCCCTTTGTAGTCTGGAATGGTTTGCAAGCCCTGCCACATCCGAAGAGCGTCAGAGCCGGTGTAGTATGATTCGATCTTAGTCCTGTATTGATGCTTTGTCTGTTTGATGGTTCTTCGGAGGGCATAGCAGGATTTCTTATAAGCTTCCGGGTTAGAGTCCCGCTCCTTGAAAGCGGTAGCTCTACCCTTGATGCTCAGTGCGGATGCTGCCTGTAATCCATGGCTTCTGGTTGGGGTATGTTCGTACGGTCACTGTGGGGACGATGTCATCAATGCACTTATTGATGAAGCCGATGACTGATGTGGTTTACTCCTCAATGCCATCGGAGGAAACCTGGAACATATTCCAGTCTGTCTGTGCTAGCAAAACAGTCCTGCAGCTTAGCATCTGCTTCCTCTGACCACTTTTTTTATTGATCTAGTCACTGGTGCTTCCTGCTTTAGTTTTTGCTTGTAAGCAGGAATCAAGAGTATAGAATTATGGTCAGATTTGCCAAATAGTGGGCGAGGGAGAGCTTTGTATGTTTCTCTGTGTGTGGAGTAAAGGTGGTCTTGAGTTTTTTCCCCTCTGGTTGCATATTTAACATGCTGATAGAAATTTGGTAAAACTGATTGAAGTTTCCCTGCATTAAAGTCCCCGGCTACTAGGAGAGCCGCCTCTGGGTGAGCATTTTCTTGTTTGCTTATGGCAGAATACAGCTCATTCAATGCTGTCTTAGTGCCAACCTCCGACTGAGGTGGTATGTAAACAACTACTAAGAATACAGATGAGAACTCTCTCAGTAGGTAGTGTGGTCTACAGCTTATCATGAGATACTCTACCTCAATAGCTCGAGACTTCCTTAGATATCGTGCACCAGCTGTTATTTACAAAATACATAGACCGCCGCCCCTTGTCTTACCAGACGCCACTGTTCTATCCTGCCGGTACATCGTATAACCAGCCAGCTGTATGTTGATGTTGTCGTCATTCAGCCACGACTCCGTGAAGCATAAGATGTTACAGTTTTTAATGTCCCGTTTGTAGTTTAATCTTCCGCGTAACTCTGCGATTTTATTGTCCAAAGATTCCACGTGTTCTCTGGAGTGATGAATCACGCTTCACCATCTCACAGTCCAACGGACGAATCGGGGTTTGGCAGATGCCAGGAGAACTCTACCTACCCAAATGCATAGTGCCAACTGTAAAGTTTGGTGGAGGAGGAATAATGGTCTGGGTCTGTTTTTCATTGTTCGGGCTAGGCCCCTTAGTTCCAGTAAAGGGAACTATGTATGTATGTATGTATGTATGTATGTATGTATGTATGTATGTATGTATGTATGTATGTATGTATGTATGTATGTATGTATATATATATATATATATATATATATATATATATATATATATATATGTGTGTGTTTGTGTACTTTTTACCCCTTTTTCTCCCCAATTTCGTGATAGCCAATTGGTTGTAACAGTCTTGTCCCATCGCTGCAACTCCCCTACGGACTCGAGAGAGGCGAAGGTCGAGAGCCATGCTTCCTCCGAAACACGATCCCAACCAAGCCGCACTGCTTCTTGACACAGTGCTCACTTAACCCGGAAGCCAGCCGCACCAATGTGTCGGAGGATACACCGTCCAGCTGGCGACCTGGTCAGCGTGCACTGCATCCGGCACGCCACAAGGAATCGCTAGAGTGTGATGGAACAAGGAAACCCTGGCCGGCCAAACCCTCCCCTAACCCGGACAACGCTGGGCCAATTGTGCGCCCCCCTCATGGGTCTCCCGGTCACCGCCGGCTGTGACACAGCCTGAGATCCAACCCGGGCTGTAGTGACGCCTCAAGCACTGCGATATTGTGCCTTAGACTGCTGCACTACTCGGGAGGAGAAGGGAAATCTTAACGCTACAGCATACAATGACATTCTAGACGATTCTGTTCTTCCAACTTTGTGGCAACAGTTTGGGGAAGGCCCTTTCCTGTTTCAGCATGACAATGCCCCTGTGCACAAAGCGAAATGGTTTGTCGAGATCGGTGTGGAAGAACTTGACTGGCCTGCACAGAGCCCTGGCCTCAACCCCATCAAACACATTTGGGATGAATTGGAACGCCGACTGCGAGCCAGGCCTAATCGCCCAAAATCAGTGCCCAACCTTACTAATGCTCTTGTGGCTGAACGGAAGCGAGTCCCCGCACTCAATGATCCAATATCTAGTGGAAAGCCTTTCCATGAAGAGTGGAGGCTGTTATAGCAGCAAAGGGGGGACCAACTCCATATTAATGCCCATGGTTTTGGAATGAGATGTTAGACGAGCAGGTGTCCATATACTTTTGGTCATGTAGTGTACATCCCTGGACAAAGCCTCTCTCCTGCTATCTAAATCCTTCAACATGTTTTTATGAATTACCCTCTCACGGTCTCCCTCTATGCCTGTCCCCATCTCACAATCTCTCTTCATGCATTTCTGTGTGTTCTGACAGACCAAAATACAGCAGGTGGAGACAGAGAGAACCAGCTCAGCACAACACAGCAGGTGGGGACAGAGAGAACCAGCTCAGCACTTCTTGTGTCAATGTAAAGAACCTCATAAAGAGTAGAGACTGAAACGGAACCGACAGGGACCTCACAGAGAGCAGAGTTATTTTCAGAGACTCATGCTGGGAGCCATGTAAAGACCAGAGACTATTTAAACAGGAGAACTGAGAAAAAGCAGGGAGGCCTCACGATCAGTACTGAAGTCATCTATCAGGATGATCTCCTGGATCAGAGAGGGAGGGCTCCTCAACAGGACACTGGGAGAGAGAAGACAACATTAAACACTAAATAAGATGGTCAATTCTTAATTAATTCTTTATTGTATGAGGCATACAATAGTGCTTTACTTTTTGATGGTGCGTAGCAGGCTGGAGTGTGTTCTTTGTGTTTTTCAGCAGTGTTCTAGTGTTCTACAGCAGTGTTCTAGTTTTCTATAGTATTGTTCTATAGCAGTGTTCTAGTGTTCTATAGCAGTGTTCTACAGCAATGTTCTAGTGTTCTATAGCAGTATCCTAGTGTTCTATAGCAGTGTTCTAGTGTTCTACAGCAGTGTTCTAGTTTTCTATAGTATTGTTCTATAGCAGTGTTCTAGTGTTCTATAGCAGTGTTCTACAGCAATGTTCTAGTGTTCTATAGCAGTATCCTAGTGTTCTATAGCAGTGTTCTAGTGTTCTACAGCAGTGTTCTACAGCAGTGTTCTATAGCAGTGTTCTAGTGTTCTACAGCAGTGTTCTAGTGTTCTATAGCAGTGTTCTAGTGTTCTACAGCAGTGTTCTAGTGTTCCATAGCAGTGTTTTAGTGTTCCATAGCAGTGTTCTAGTGTTCTATAGCAGTTTTCTAGTGTTCTATAGCAGTGTTCTACAGCAGTGTTCTAGTGTTCTACAGCAGTGTTCTAGTGTTCTACAGCAGTGTTCTAGTGTTGTTTAGTAGTGTTCTAGTGTTCTGTAGCAGTGTTCTAGTGTTCTCCAGCAGTGTTCTCCAGCAGTGTTCTAGTGTTCTATAGCAGTGTTCTAGTGTTCTATAGCAGTGTTCTAGTGTTCCATAGCAGTGTTCTAGTGTTCTACAGCAGTGTTCTAGTGTTCTACAGCAGTGTTCTAGTGTTCTGTAGCAGTGGATCCTTACCTTTTGATGGTGCGTAGCAGGGTGGAGCGAGCCTCATTGTTGAAGGTGATGATGATGCTCGTAGGAGGAAGGGTAGCGTCATAATTCACGGAGGCACACCTACAAACAATAAGAAGCAACATTGTTTTAGTAAAGTATTCACACCTACTGTGCATTGTGTACTGTACACCCCACTCACTATAAAACCCAATGAGTGTTTGCTATCATAACAGCGAATGACATATGATACCATGCCAGCCTATGGATGATGGTTGAAGGTGCAGACATTGCATGAGTGTCTTTTCGAGTAGAGTTGTGTATCTGATGACCCGTTCTGAGCCCAGTCGGTCTCTGTGTAGTGTCATGTGTATCTCTGATGGCCCGTTCTGAGCCCAGTCGGTCTGTGTGTAGTGTCGTGTGTATCTCTGATGGCCCGTTCTGAGCCCAGTCGGTCTGTGTGTAGTCACCTGTAGTGTCGTGTGTATCTCTGATGGCCCGTTCTGAGCCCAATAGGTCTGTGTGTAGTGTCGTGTGTATCTCTGATGGCCCGTTCTGAGCCCAGTCGGTCTGTGTGTAGTCACCTGTAGTGCCGTGTATCTCTGATGGCCCGTTCTGAGCCCAGTCGGTCTGTGTGTAGTGTCGTGTGTATCTCTGATGGCCCGCTCTGAGCCCAGTCGGTCTGTGTGTAGTGCCGTGTATCTCTGATGGCCCGTTCTGAGCCCAGTCGGTCTGTGTGTAGTGCCGTGTATCTCTGATGGCCCGCTCTGAGCACAGTCGGTCTGTGTGTAGTGTCGTGTGTATCTCTGATGACCCGCTCTGAGCCCAGTCGGTCTGTGTGTAGTGTCGTGTGTATCTCTGATGGCCCGCTCTGAGCCCAGTCAGTCACCTGTAGTGTCGTGTGTATCTCTGATGGCCCGCTCTGAGCCCAGTCGGTCTGTGTGTAGTGCCGTGTATCTCTGATGGCCCGCTCTGAGCCCAGTCGGTCTGTGTGTAGTGTCGTGTGTATCTCTGATGACCCGCTCTGAGCCCAGTCGGTCTGTGTGTAGTGTCGTGTGTATCTCTGATGGCCCGCTCTGAGCCCAGTCGGTCTGTGTGTAGTGTCGTGTGTATCTCTGATGACCCGCTCTGAGCCCAGTCGGTCTGTGTGTAGTGCTGTGTATCTCTGATGGCCCGCTCTGAGCCCAGTCAGTCACCTGTAGTGTCGTGTGTATCTCTGATGGCCCGCTCTGAGCCCAGTCGGTCTGTGTGTAGTGCTGTGTATCTCTGATGGCCCGCTCTGAGCCCAGTCGGTCTGTGTGTAGTGCCGTGTATCTCTGATGGCCCGCTCTGAGCCCAGTCAGTCACCTGTAGTGTCGTGTGTATCTCTGATGGCCCGCTCTGAGCCCAGTCGGTCTGTGTGTAGTGCTGTGTATCTCTGATGGCCCGCTCTGAGCCCAGTCGGTCTGTGTGTAGTGTCGTGTGTATCTCTGATGGCCCGCTCTGAGCCCAGTCAGTCACCTGTAGTGCCGTGTATCTCTGATGGCCCGCTCTGAGCCCAGTCGGTCTGTGTGTAGTCACCTGTAGTGCCGTGTATCTCTGATGGCCCGTTCGGAGCCCAGGCGGTCGCTCTCGGCCAGGTTGAAGGCGTGGTCTCTGTAGGGGTCGTCTCCCGCCTTCAGCTGTTTCTCCAACAGGTACGCCTTCTCATCGAAACTACCTATGAGCTGACCCTGCTGCTGCTCCGCCCACGGAGACTGGGTCACCTGCGGGGGGGGGGGGGGGGGGGCAGAACAAAACACAGAGGTCAGGATTCAAGAGGTCAAAACTCAGGAAGTAAAGGTAAAGAGGAAAGAGGAGTTACCAGTTAGAAGATGGATGTCAACACTCTGATGTCATCTTTGTCTCTCACACAGTTCGATGGTGACCCTATCAACTTCATTTGAAAAGCTTAGCTACTCTACCACCTGATCCATAATCTGAGACAACCCAGTTAGTGATCTCTATAATGACCGTGATGTTATCTGGAACCTTTTAACCATAGGAGTGAGAGGGGAGACAGAGGAGGTGTAGGAGTGAGCGGGGAGACAGAGGAGGTGTAGGAGTGAGAGGGGAGACAGAGGAGGTGTAGGAGTGAGAGGGGAGACAGAGGAGGTGTAGGAGTGAGAGGGGAGACAGAGGAGGTGTAGGAGTGAGAGGGGAGACAGGAGGTGTAGGAGTGAGAGGGGAGACAGAGGAGGTGTAGGAGTGAGAGGGGAGACAGAGGAGGTGTAGGAGTGAGAGGGGAGACAGGAGGTGTAGGAGTGAGAGGGGAGACAGAGGAGGTGTAGGAGTGAGAGGGGAGACAGAGGAGGTGTAGGAGTGAGAGGGGAGACAGAGGAGGTGTAGGAGTGAGAGGGGAGACAGAGGAGGTGTAGGAGTGAGAGGGGAGACAGAGGAGGTGTAGGAGTGAGAGGGGAGACAGAGGAGGTGTAGGAGTGAGCGGGGAGACAGAGGAGGTGTAGGACTGAGAGGGGAGACAGGAGGTGTAGGAGTGAGCGGGGAGACAGAGGAGGTGTAGGAGTGAGAGGGGAGACAGGAGGTGTAGGAGTGAGAGGGGAGACAGAGGAGGCGTAGAATTGAGAGGTGAGACAGAGGAGATGTAGGAGTGAGTGAAAGACAATAGAATAGAGGAGGAATGGAAGGAGAGAAGAGTAGAGAGAAGAGAGACAGCTGCATTCTTCAGCTCTGTGTTCTTAACGGTCCTCTGTGTTATTAACGGTCCTCTAGGTTATTAACGGTCCACTGTGTTCTTAACGGTCCTCTGTGTTATTAACGGTCCTCTAGGTTATTAACGGTCCTCTGTGTTATTAACGGTCCTCTGTGTTATTAACGGTCCTCTGTGTTATTAACGGTCCTCTAGGTTATTAACGGTCCTCTGTGTTATTAACGGTCCTCCAGGTTATTAACGGTCCTCTGTGTTATTAACGGTCCTCTGTGTTATTAACGGTCCTCTAGGTTATTAACGGTCCTCTAGGTTATTAACGGTCCTCTGTGTTATTAACGGTCATCCAGGTTATTAACGGTCCACTGTGTTATTAACGGTCCTCTGTGTTATTAACGGTCCTCTAGGTTATTAACGGTCCTGTGTTATTAACGGTCCTCTAGGTTATTAACGGTCCACTGTGTTATTAACGGTCCTCTAGGTTATTAACGGTCCTCTGTGTTATTAACGGTCCTCTGTGTTATTAACGGTCCTCTAGGTTATTAACGGTCCTCTAGGTTATTAACGGTCCTCTAGGTTATTAACGGTCCTCTAGGTTATTAACGGTCCTCTGTGTTATTAACGGTCCTCTAGGTTATTAACGGTCCTCTAGGTTATTAACGGTCCTCTAGGTTATTAACGGTCCTCTGTGTTATTAACGGTCCACTGTGCTATTAACGGTCCTGTGTTATTAACGGTCCTCTAGGTTATTAACGGTCCTCTGTGTTATTAACGGTCCACTGTGCTATTAACGGTCCTGTGTTATTAACGGTCCTGTGTTATTAATGGTCCTCTGTGTTATTAACGGTCCTCTGTGTTATTAACGGTCCTCTAGGTTATTAACGGTCCTGTGTTATTAACGGTCCTCTAGGTTATTAACGGTCCACTGTGTTATTAACGGTCCTCTGGTTATAGAGAGACACACACCCCAACCCCTGATCTTACCGGAAGCAGCTGTTTCAGCATGTTCAGCCACGACTCGCTGAAACATTGGATATTACAGTTTTTAATGTCATTTTACATTTTTGTCATTTTAGCAGACGCTCTTATCCAGAGCGACTTACAGTAGTGAATGCATACATTTCATTAAAAAAAAAATCCGTACTGGTCCCCCGTGGGAATCGAACCCATAACCCTGGCGTTGCAAACACCATGCTCTACCAACTGAGCTACATGTCCCGTTCATGGGATAGTCTCGAACAGACCACATCCAGTTTATTCTCCAGTAAATACACATTCGCCAGTAGAACGGAGGGTAAAGGCGGATTGTCCACTTGCTGACGCAGTCTCACCAGGCATCCGGCTCTTTGCCCTCTGTAACGGCGACTCCTCTTCATACGAATAAACGCTGATTTTGTTCCGGGAAGAGCAGTATATCTTTTGCGTCCGACTCATTAATAAGGAAAAAAAATCCTCGTCCAGTTCGAGGTGAGTAATCACTGTTCTGATGTCCTTGAAGCTATTTTCAGTCATAGGAAATGATGGCGGAAACATTATGTGCAAAAAAAGTTAAAAACAGCAACAAAAACAAATAAAATAACAGCACAGTTGGTCAGGAGCCCCCCGGTGCCATGTTGTTTCTTGAGTGATGTTTAAAATGTCAGCTACATTGACAATGTTCGCTCTTGGATGGATATAAATGTCCAAGAACGTCCAATAAACGTCCAAACGCAGGTCAGGGACGTGCTACCTGTCCCAGACCTGCTGTCCCAGACCTGCTGGAACCCTGACCTGTTCACCGGACATGCTACCTGTCCCAGACCTGCTGTTTTCAACTCTCTAGAGACAGCAGGAGCGGTAGAGATACTCTCAAAGATCGGCTATGAAAAAGCCAACTGACACTTACTCTTGTGTTAGTGACTTGTTGCACCCTCGACAACTACTATGATTATTATTATTTGACCCTGCTGGTCATTTATGAACATTTGAACATCTTGGCCATGTGCTGTTATAATCTCCACCCGGCACAGCCAGAAGAGGACTGGCCACCCCTCATAGCCTGGTTCCTCTCTAGGTTTCTTCCTAGGTTTTGGCCTTTCTAGGGAGTTTTTCCTAGCCACCGTGCTTCTACACCTGCATTGCTTGCTGTTTGGGGTTTTAGGCTGGTTTTCTGTACATCACTTTGAGATATCAGCTGATGTAAGAAGGGCTATATAAATAAATTTGATTTGATAAACAACAACATACACTGAGTGTACAAAACATCAAGAACGCCTGCTCTTTCCATGACATAGACTGACCAGGCGAATCCAGGTGAAAGCTATGATCCCTTATTGATGTGACTTGTTAAATCCACTTCAATCAGTGTAGATAAAGGGGAAGAGACCGGTTAAAGAAGGATTTCTAAGCCTTGAGACAATTGAGACATGGATTGTGTCTGTGTGCCATTCAGTGGGTGAATGGGGAAGACAAAATATTTATGTGCCTTTGAACGGGGTATTCAAGAAGACACCAAGACAGAATCGACATTGGATATTGCCTAATTCTGCTTCTCATTGTCATCACTCTTGGGAATTTTCTTTGGGCTAAGACTTATTTTTTTTTAGGTGCCAAGCGCACCGGTTTGAGTGTGTTAAGAACTGCAATGCTGCTGGGTTTTTCTACGATTAAACAGTTTCCTGTGTGTATCAAGAATTGTCCACCACCCAAATTACATCCAGCCAACTTGACACAACTGTGGGAAGCATTGGAGTCAACATGGGCCAGCGTCCCTGTGGAAACGCTTTCGACACCTCGTCGAGTCCATTCCCTTCAGAAACTATTCACACCCCTGGACTTTTTCCAAATGTTGTTGTGTTACAGACGGAATTTAAAATTGATTAAATAGCAATTTTTTGGGTCACACACAATACCGCATAATGTCAAAGTGGAATTATGTTTTTCGAAATTTTTCGAAATTAATTACAAATTCAGCTTGAAATGTCTTGAGTCAATTAGTATTAACTTTGTTATTACAAGCCTAAATAAGTTCAGGAGC